>NW_026442039.1:6000000-6600000 GCF_026898425.1 Galleria mellonella | reverse complement strand
GTGTATGAGGTAGTAAGTAAAAACTTATTTTATAATGTTAAAAAATATATATTTCTATGAGAACACAATGTATCAAGACCGTTCAGTTCACATCAATCGTCAAATTCGTACAACATATGCGCTGGCGGTATTGTGCCATCTGATCACAATAACTATAATGGTCAATATTCTATGGCACACACTCACACACACACACGCACACACACACACAAACCCATACACAGAGAGAAAGAGAGAGAGACGCACACGCACACATATAATTTATCTATGTGTAATCAGAATACTTCACATTAATGTTGTTATCGTAATGAGAAATAATGAAATTATATGAATACATGAATATATATATATATATTTTTACTGGACATGTTACATTGCATTGCTTAAAGAGAACAACTTAATTTCTAATAATTTTCATTCCTTTGTCGTTTATTATTAGTTGATAAGTATATTTACGTAAGTATATTTATAAGTATATTAGGATTGTTAGATTATATATTTTGTTTTTGTATTTTATTTTTATTTGTGCTTTTTTTATTTTTATTCTTTTGTCTCTTTTGCTGTGTATTACGTGTATGTTTTTTTTTATTGTAATTTGTGTGCTGTAAGTAATGTAAATAAATTATCTATCTATCTATTTATAGTTTGTTCATTGTACAGGAAAAACAATATACCTAGGTAACCATTACTAATATTATAAATGTGTGAGTTGTTTGTTACCTCTTGTAATGTCATAAAATTCGGTTTAAACTTAATATAAATTACATTTAGGATACTTTTAAACCGATTAAAAAAGAGGAGGTTATCAATTGGTTGCATGTTTTATATAATTTTTTTAATTAAATTTTGTATTTAATTAAAAAAAAAATGCATAAAAAAATGAATTACACTGGTCGACAAAAAAAAGTTTGTTTCCTGTGATATTTTTTTGTTTCTGTCTCAAATTAACGCGTATTTTTTAAATATGGCAACAACTTTCCTCTAACAGCTTTCGTTTTTTATAATTATCAATGAGACATTTTATTAATTTTAAAAATTTAAAATGAGAACAGTCGAATAAACAGTCAATACAAGTGCAGGGCAAAATATGTATATCTATTTTTATTGGCCACCATAAAAAAAAAATATAGTTGCGGTGTTATTTTACTTTAAGGGTGCAATACGATGAACATTTACACACCATATGTACTGTTGGGCTTAGTAGACACTCCAGGGACCATTCCCCTACCTAATGAGAGTGTGCAGTTCGTTGCATTCAGCGGCATCTGAGTTGAAGGGTGACGGTGTTCCACACGAAAGTAGCCGTGGACGGAATTCTGATGAAGTTAATCAAAATGTAAACTTAGAACTAGTAACAGTTATTTTTTTTAATGGATGATAATGGAATGGTAACCTCGCCTGCGCTATTGGAATATGCTGGCGTGGCACCAGTGAGAGATGACAGGTGAGGATGAACAGGCAGGTCAGTTAGCCCATCGTGACGAATTCCACTAGAATTAACCACGACGGTTTCCAGGGGGAATCGCGTGGAGGTTGACGTGATAGGGTGTATTGCTAGCAATAGGTCAATTAGACTCTATTACTAACAATCCCTTTCCCCCCACTAACTTATATTAGAAAGGGCTAAGTTGGTCAGGTCGTACTATCTGTATAAACTATTAGATTTTTGCACTACACGTTTGATATGCATTTTTTTATACAACTTAGAATGGCAAACAAGCTGACGGTCCACCTGATGGAAAGTGGTAACCGTCGCCTATAGACATGAGCAATACCATGGACATAACAGAGTATACTGTTTCGCCCATGATACCCTCCATGCGTTGCCATTCCTGAGGACTCAGATGTTATTCCTCTGTGTTCTGTAAATTCACGCCATATCCCACCCTTCAAACCGAAACACAGCTATGCAAACAACTGCTTCACGGTAGAAACACGGTATAAAAAAAAAAGTGTATTTCTTGCGAAGGAGTATATATATATGTATGCTTGTGTATACACTTATCATTTATTTATTTCTTAAATTTACAAATAAAATTCGAAGAAGTTGTTTTAAAACTCAGTTAATATCTATTTTTAAATGCCAAGAGAATATCGATTAGCAGTTTCAGTCGAATCGGCATAAAGATTTAAAAAAACCACATGCTCACCCTAAACCCGGCGGCGGTGCCATATGTCGCGAAAAATTCGACATAATTGTATTAAGTTACCCTAAGTAAAGGACAGCTTTTAATTACGACGACCCACTTAGACATATGTAGTGCAAAATGGGGTTTGGTCGTGATTAAGCTCAGACGGTTATGGTATCGTTGCGTACGTACATCTCGATTTTTCTCGAATTCTTCAATATCAATATAATTCAGTATTTAAGAAAGAAGATTATTGAGAGAATTTAAAATATTTATTAAAAAATATAATAATATATTTTTTAATAAATATTTATTTATTTATTTCTTATTGCATTCCATAATGTAATTAGTAGATAACATTTCAACTTCAATTATGGACCCTTGTGGGCACAGCAAGTAGGAAAGAGGAGGACAACACTTTTTTTCACTTTAGAAATAGTCTAAGGATCTGTTACAATATTATCCAGTCATTGAAATTGTATCACGATAGGTACGTATTTTCTTACTATTATTATTATTCATTATCTAAGTATTGGTGTGTATCTATTCATATCGTAATTGTTATTAGTATTATATAGTTTTTTAATATATTCTGTAGTTTATAATTATTTATATTCATATTGTAGAAGTAATTAATAAATAGTTTAATAATAAAATTTCAGCGATGTCAGTTTTAGCTATGTCTTAAATCATTATCAATTTATAATTAACTATTTTTTTGTAAATTACAAGATAAATTTATTTGTTTTACACTTTAATAATAATAATTTCTTTAATCGGATCACCATCTTTTTTTTATACAACTTAGAATGGCAAACAAGCTGATGGCCCACCTGATGGAAAGTGATAACCGTCGCCTATAGACATGATTTAAATTATAATATGATAATCTTTAGAAGACTTTAAAACATTAAATTAATAAATTGACAGTTTTAATAGAACTTTGCAAAGATTATTGGAAAATATCAAGGTCTTTATATACATTATTATATTGCTACATATTATCAGCAATATTTATTTATTTGTTCATTAGTACAACAAAAGTGTACATGGCGGACTTAATGCTAAAAGCATTCTCTCCCAGTCAACCATAGGGAAGTGTCAGAATACTCGAATGCGGTACTAGTAATTATTGATATACATACATACTAAACTTACATATATAAACGAATAAATATATACAAATAACAAATATACTTACACATATATAAAATATACTACATTATTTTAGTAATATAAAACATATTGTTTACTGAAACTTGTACTATTTTAATATAGCGAAACTGCACAAAAATATGGCTAGGTCTAAACTAGGCTAGGCCCAGTTTAGACACTAATGTGATGGGCATAATGCTGCATTTTATATACATGCATTTTTATTTTTATGCATAGATGCATGCATTTTATACACATAATTCTCTTTGAAATTTCTGTAAACCCATGACTGTATATTTTTATGTGCAATAAATCTTTATGTGTATAATATATATATATATATATATATATATATATATATATATATATATATATATATATACATATACATATAAACTATATATAAAGCAACACTTGTAGACAGAGATTTTTAGAGACAATAAATATTCGTATGCAAACAAAGAAAAAATAAACCTATTACAACAATAAAATTATGTTTCCAACTTTCTGTGGGCGAACACTGAAAAAGCTGAAGTTTTTATATGCGAATTGCGGACAATATGAATGTGAAATACGGCTTCAAGAAATCCTGGTGTCTGAACGTAAAAACAAATGAACAGAAAAAGTTGTCGGTGAGAGAGAGGTATAAAAGAAAAAAAGAAAACAATGTCGACGGAACACAGGGCAGGAAACGACGGGTGAATAACTGCGTCTCTTGTACAAAGTGGGGGCGAGGCGGTTACTTTAATTCGTTAGCTAATTTTATTCTTTTTCTATGTTAATTATCAATTTTAAAATAAAAACATCTATTGGAGAATTTAATGCAGTTATGAAGGTAAACGGAAAATGTAATATTTCAATAAAAATTTAAATGTATTTAGGGACGTGAAACCAAATGATAATACATGTTCTTAACGTATCTATCACTCTGCTTGGCCATCTGTTCGTTTGTCACAGCATCATTATAGATTGTCAATGTTAATTTGGCATGCCCCACCAGAGGGAGACTTTGTACAAAAGTCGATTGCTTGGGTACCTCTGTCCCATTCGTGTTTCTACCGCGAAGCAGTTGTGTTTGCATGGCTATGTTTCGGTTTGAACGATGGGATATGGCGTGAATTTACAGGGTACAGAGGAATAACATCTGAGTCCTCAGGAATGGCAACGCATGCGGGGTATCATTGGTGAAACAGTATACTCTGTTATGTCCATGGTGCTGCTCATGTCTATAGGCGACGGTTACCACTTTCCATCAGGTGGGCCGTCAGCTTGTTTGCCATTCTAAGTTGTATAAAAAAAAAAGACAAAAAAAGGGGCAGCTATATTCAGCAGTGGCTCATAGAACAAATTCAAAACTAAACTTGTAATATGGATAGATAGATACTCTTTATTGTTTCCTCCAAAAGATTACAATAGTAAACTTATTATAAATATAAACAATTACAAGATTGATTTTTACTTAATATAATGGAGAATGGATAATTACTTAATAGATAATAAATGCTGTACATATAACATATACTATATGTATGTTTATATTACGCACATTCGAAGTCCATACGAAATGATAAAAATCTAACCCTCAAATAAATGGCAGCTCATTACGTATACAGGATTCCGCGCACCCGTCTGCCTTTATGATTTATGAACTATTTTTTTGTTGATTTCCTCCCGTATTAAGCCATAGCCAAGTTTCTTCCTTCATTCTTGGTGCCAACTATGTTATTCTATAGCATATTGATGAAATGTAAAAAAAGGAATACAGGATTGTTTCTCAGATTCAGATTTTTTTCAAAAAAGTTTTTAAAATTTTTAAAATTTTATTGAACTTACAATGAGTGATTTGCCGTGTGGTCCCGGCATAGAATAGGCCATTCCTTACTTTCCCGTGGGTGTCGTAAGACGACTAAGGGAGGGCGAGGGGTGGGCAGCAGCGTCCCTCTTAAAACATCTCTAAATCCTATTTGCGATTACCAATCCGCCTGCCAAGCGTGGCAACTACTGGCAAAACTCCCCTTATGAGAAAGGCTTATGTCCAGCAGTGGACAGTTAACGGCTGAAATAATAACAATACGAGATGTTAAATCTCTCAATACAAAGAAATTATCAAAATATTAAATTGTAATAGTTATAAATTTGTTCCTTAAACAAACATATTTTCTTATGATGCTGAGAATGGATTTAAAACTTACGCAGTCGTGAGGTAACAAACATAAAAAAAATACTGCCGAACTGAAAACCATCTCCTTTTTTAAATCAGTTGAAACTGTAAATTGAGAACTGCTCCCTTTTTGGAATTTCTTTTTGTCAAACACGTATGTTTTTTTAAATTTATCATATTTTGTCGAACCACAAGGTGCTAAGAGGTAATAAACAAATTAACTTTGCTTTTGTCATAATTATTTATTTATTTATTTAAGGCAAACAAACAGCTAAAATAATACATAATTATATACTTAAATAGTAATTTGTCAGCCACAAGAATTTGCACAAAATAAAATAAAAGTAAAAAAAAATTAGACAATACTAAATTAAACAAAATTAAACAAATATAAACAAAATTAAACAAACAAATACTATTGAAAACTACAGCAACATTGTCAATAATAATGTTCAGAAGTTAATAAAACATTTTTTCAGAAAAACACATTATATGAAAATAATACCTGTATAACCATTAAAAAAAATTGATAATTTAGAATAAAAAAAAATAAGGAAAAAATTTGGAAAAATTAATTATGTTTTTTTTTTTTTTTTTTTTTTTTTTTTTTTTATACTACTTAGAATGGCAAACAAGCTGACGGCCCACCTGATGGAAAGTAGTAACCGTCGCCTATAGACATGAGCAGTACCATGGACATAATAGAGTATACTGTTTCGCCCATGATACCCCCCATGCGTTGCCATTCCTGAGGACTCAGGTGTTATTCCTCTGTACCCAGTAAATTCACGCCATATCCCATCCTTCAAACCGAAACACAGTTATGCAAACACAACTGCTTCACGGTTGAAACACGAATGGGACAGAGGTACCCAAGCAATCGACTTTTGTACAAAGTCTCCCTCTGGTAAATTATATGCCTATACAGATATGCCCATACAGCAGTGAATGGATAATGGCTGAAATGATGATGATGATGATGTAACAACATCCTCAGATTTTATATTGCATGCGCTAAATAGTGTCTATAACGAATTATAGGTACACATTATTTCAACAAATAATCGAATCTGAACATGACATCCGTATTTAAAATTATGTTTCGCCACGCTGTCATTTGAGATCTTTGTGAACCATTAGCACAAAGCGCTCAATGTTAAATGTCTCAATTTAATGTTACAACCGTGTCGCCCCGCCGCCGGGGCCTTTATTACCCCGGTCGGTTTTGAAGGGTTAATTCGATGGAAAGATTCAGCCGCTAACCCTTGCACTAGATGGTTTGTAATGTCTTTGTTTAATGATTATCATCTCGCGCGATTTGTGGTGGCTTTATGAGAATTGGCGGGAACACGGACGCCATTCGGTTTTTTAATTGGCCGCAAAAATGTTCTCTTTTTGAATGTTTTTTTAAGTGACTTCTAAAGGAAAGGGTTTTTTTTTAATGGGTGATAATGGAATGGTAACCCCGCCTGCACTATCGAGATACGCTGGCGGGGCACCAGTGAAGAATGATAGGTGAGGATGAAGCAGGTCAGTTGGCCCATCGTGACGGATTCAACAAGAATTGTTCACGATGGTTTCCAGGGAGAACCACGTGGAGATCGACCTAATAAAGCATACTGCTAGCAATGGGACTGACAAATTCCATTGCTAACAATCTCTTTCCCCCCAAAGGAAAGGGTTTGAATTCGTTTTAAATATTTTTATGTATTATATATATTCTTTATTGCACTTGAACAATAGATACAGCGATTAGTTTAACAACTTGTAAGCAAGGGAGGGCTTATCTATAAAAGTGATTTTATCCAGCCAACCCAATGCAGTTAGAGAGAAAATAATTAATTATTTATTCTATATATTTGGTTATTTGATTAAAATTATTTTGTTTAATTCCGCTACCATCTTTTTTATTGTTAGGAAGGAAAACGAGAAGATGCACCTAATGGAAAGCGGCTACTGTCGCCCATGATCACCGGTTGTTTGTGCGTTGTCAGTCTTTTAAATATTTTAGGCATGTTGTTTGAAATTTCCCATATTATATTTTTTTCTTTTCAATGGGTGAAAATGGTATGGTAACCCCGCCTGCGCTAACGGGATACGCTGGCGGAGCACCAGTAAAGGGTGATCGATGAGAATGAAAACAGGCCAGTTAGCCCATCATGATGAATTCATCAGGAATTAACCATGATAGTTTCCAGGGAGAACCGCGAGGAGGTCGACCTGGTTGGGTATATTGCTAGCAACGGGATTCTTAGTCTCTATTACTAACAATCCCTTTCCCCCCTCCCATATTATAATGTAAAGAGAAAATTAAAAACGGAAGATCATTCCACAACCTAGATGTACGAGGTAGAAATGAACGAAATGCACGGGCAATACTATGCCATGCACGCAAGAAATGAAGGTGAACTCCAGTTCTAAGGCGAGAGCTAAGGGCGAGAGGTACAACGGCAAAAGGGTGATAAAGTCATCAGATCATACAATTCCTTGGATCATTCCTCATTGTATAGCCAATAGAAAATTGATAAAAAGGCGACATTCCACATCAAACTCAGAGAATTAGCAGAATTAAACTAAACAATTTTAGTCAAAATAATTATCCGCCGCCATGATGCATCATAAAAACAAAACAATATCAGCGCCCCTAACGGTGGATAATGTAACTATTTTTACGAAGAGGTAACCAACTTTTGTTAGAATTATCACAATGAAATATTCACGAAATGTACAAACATATACATACAAACAATTATACAATACATACATATATAGGTACAATATAAATAATTACAAGAAAATATTACACTAAGAAAACAATGGACGGCCTTGTCGCTAAGAGCAACGAAACGTATACTAAATTAATTTTATTTGTGCAGTTATTAGACATCAGCTGATAATCTTATAGCCCGATCAATTATTTTATTTATTTATTATTTATATTTCATATATTTATCTATTCATATATATATATATATATATATATATATATATATATAGATATATATATATATATATATATATATATATATATATATATATATATACGAGGTCTGTCCGGAAAGTTCGTATAAAAGTGTTCTGGAATGCGAGAAAGAGGAGTGGGGAGGCCAGGTAAGCGCAGGACCCCTTCCTTATGTCCCTAACAATGCTTCAGTTCTGGTCTGACCGCCGTGCGGTGCGAACTGGCTTGTCACGCCATCTGTGAAGTTACCTCTTAACGAAACCCCGTCGGCATGGAGCCCGCTTCCGTTGAAGAGCAGCGCGTCGTAATCAAGTTTCTCTCGAAACTCGGCAAGAATGGCCGTGAAATTTTTGCCGATCTCAGAACAGTTTATGGGGATGATGCTGTGAAGGAACCAACCGTCCACAAGTGGCTAAAAAGATTCAGAGAGGGCCGAGAAAGCGTTCAAGATGACCCACGTTCAGGACGTCCTTCCACTTCACATTCCGACGAAAACGTGGAAAGAATTCGAACTTGTGTTAATGGGGACCGTCGTTTAACGGTCAGACAGGTGGCTGAAGAGCTTAATTTGGGCAAAACCGTGGTCCACGAAATTCTAAGAAACGAACTTCAAATGAAAAAAATTTGCGCCAAGATCGTTCCGTGAGTTTTTGAGTAAAAATTCCATTACGGTGACCGAACACCCCCTATTCGCCGGATTTGGCCCCGTGTGACTTCTTCTTGTTCCCAAAAACCAAATTGGTACTTCGGGGGCGGCATTTGGGGGACATAAATGAGATAAAAAAAGCTACGACGGGGCAGCTGAGAAACCTACAACCAGAGGACTTTCAAGGAGCCTTCTCACAGTGGAAACGGCGTTGGCACAAGTGCATTATGTCACAGGGGGAGTACTTTGAAGGGGATAAAATTGATTTACCTGAATAATTGTAAAATAAAATTTTTAAAAAACTTTTATACGTACTTTCCGGACAAACCTCGTATATATATATATATATATATATATATATATATATCCTATTTAAAAGCTGCGCTCTTGTCGATGGAGCTCTTGCCTCTCGCTACGATTTTCAGCGAATCTCTTCACCTCTTGATACGACACGACACCAACTCCTTTCTGATCTGCCCGATGTAACTTGGTCTCTCTCTCACCTACTTTCTTCTATCTATGTATATATTGTAATATATATATGTATACATTATATTTATGCATGAAGTCTGCTTTTTGTACCATATTTTGTTTTGGTCAAAAAAGTTGTTCAAATAAATAAATAATTATATATATTATGAAATTAATGTTTGTTGTTTCTTACGTTTTTATTATTTCATATCTCGTTATTTAATATCACTTAGTATATACGTATATAATATAATAATTCACAAATTTAAACATAGCCGAATACTATCAACGGTGCTCGGCACATTTATCATGTGCGAGCCAAGTCTTATGGCAGCGGTGAGTTATGGTTTGCTGGGCTGGTCGCTGTCACATATATACTATGCGGATAATATGGCCACTGTTTGTATGGGAAACTGTTATAACGTTTAACCGTCCGGTTATAATTGATGACGTCTGTAATGCAGGAAAGAACAAACTTCACCTAACACCGAGTACGAGTTCTTAGTAGTGTGTGTCAATTTAGTAGATAAGTGGATGGAGGATGGAGTGGAAAAAAAACTCAGCCATTTTTAAGCTAATATATATATATATATATATATATATATATATATATATATATATATATATATATTCCATCTGATGGAAAGTGGTAACCGTCGCCTAGAGACAGGAGCAGTACCATGGACATAACAGAGTATACTGTTTCGCCCATGATACCCTCCATGCGATGCCATTCCTGAGGACTCAGGTGTTATTCCTCTGTACCCAGTAATTTTACGCCATATCCCACTCTTCAAACCGAAACATAGCCATGCAAACATAGCTGCTGTATAAAGTCTCCCTCCCTTAATGCAATCCCTAAAGAATTTAAAGAATTAGGTCTTAAACAATTCAAACAAACCTTGTCGAAGTGGCTCTTACAAAAGTGTTTCTACACGGTAAGAGAATTTATTGATTATAAATGTGACAATATTTAGTGTACCATACTTGACATAAATGTGAGCTGTGACATACTCGTATTGTACAAATTGAATTTAAATCTATATATTATTGTATTTGTTACTTGTATGTGATTATTATTTGACATTGGCATCTATTGACGTTGGACTATTGTAATAGAATGAATTGTAACAGTTGACGAATTATTATTACTTAATGCCGATAAACGTTATCGTTTTTTGGGAGAATTATTTACAGAATGACATAATTTGTACTCTATTATTAATTAACACATATATGTATGTATTAAATGAGATGTATCTTGCACCTATTAATAATTTTGCATGCTTTAGAATATAAGGCGAACATTTGTACTTCACCTAATAGATCAATATCTGTAAAAAACAACGTTCTCGCAAATAAAGAAATCTAATCTAATCCAATCTAAAAAATAAAACCGAATCGAGTATCTCCTTCTTTCTGAAGCCGGTTGAAAAGTACTTAAAATTAACTATTTTATATGGATGAAGCTGTCAGTTGGTATGCACGATGAGAGCTCCTTATAATATTTTGTCCATTTGTTCAACCCTTCGTTCAAATCGCAACAATACTAAACCGACGTCAGAGCACTATCGCCAACATAACGCCAACATAAATTGGCGGTGTCCTTTACCACTAATTAAAGGAAATGGTCTAGAAACAAGATTGCGATATTGTTCTCTCTAAATCACTCGCCGTCCCCTTCTCGCATTCCCGAATTGGCTATAGCCGTCCCGCTCCCCCTAAACGTTGGAGAGATGTCACTCATTATGCTAAATATCCACCCCGCTTTGTTCGGAGTGGGTAGATTGTAGATAACAGTGGTTTTTTTTTCTGCTTTTTTGTAAGGACTTGACAGTTGGTATATGGAGGCAGATTAAGATAATTCCGTCGAGGTGGTTTTATAAGTCGCTTAATTGTTTCAGGAGTCTGCGTCTCTTTGTCTAGAACGAGAATTCTTCAGTTTATCTGTCTGATAAACGATTTTTCTTTTATATATATATATGTTTTTTTTTTTTTTTTTAAGAAAATGCTGTATTCGTTATAAATACTGGCTCAATTAATTTAGTGTTTAGAAAGTAAAATTATTTTTTTCAATATGTCGTATCTATCAGAACAGATATTGCAAGAATATCCAATATTTTATAATTTGGTCTCGAGGAATCGTAAATTTGAATTTAGCCAAAATCCAAAATTTTGTGGAGTAGTTTAAAATTTTTGGCAAATCTTTCGGTAATGGGAAATATCGTAAACCAACCATAATAACAGCATAAGCGTTGTTTGCTGTAAGTTGTTTTAGTGTAAATATTGAACGGTTTTTATATTAAAGAGATATATGTGTGTATATAGCAATAAAACTTTTGAGATTAAAATGGATTCTATTTTTTAAATTAGATAGTGTATTTTTGAAAAAAGAATTTCTTTTAAAGTAAAAAAAGAATGTCTAAACGATAAGAAGCAGATTCACAATGCTTGCATATTGAAAAACGAACAGTTTTTAATAAATCGTCCGGCACATTCGCCATTACGGACCAAAGTACCTTATTTCATTATACCAGCGTTCCATTAGTGAGATACGCCAAATTCTATTAAACTCTTTTTGTGAAAACAGCGCTTTAAGCTACACCTCCGCGGGAGAAATGGAAACAATATGAACCTTATATTGCAGTCATAAGGTTCAAATATAAAAATTGCAATAATCCATCGCTTGATGATTTTTGAAATACGCAAGGGTGATTCAAAGGGTAGCGGTTCTAAATTTAAATTTATGTTTTGTTAGATTTGATCGCTTAGCGGGCTGCCAGTATGAAGCGATAGATTTTTTTTTATGATTTATCGCAATGGGTTTTTATGTTTTGAATCTTGTATGAGTTTTGTTGTCGGCTTATTAATGAATATGGCTTTTTAATATTTTTATTTATGCTTATTATTTTTTAAGAATATAAAATAGCTACGCCGTGGATTAAACAGTTATCAATTTTTTTTGTTATTATAAATTTTAAATTGATATTTTTACCTGTTTTAAAAATTTAAAAAGAACTGCGGAATCTTCTCATAGTTCTGTACATCTATCTATTTTATCTATATATATGAAATCTATCATTATCCTTTCACTCTTCACTAAGGCCATTCACTACAACTAGCTTTTTGCCCGTTCCTTCATACTGTTATACCTGATGTATGTAAAGAATAATTGGCTACCATACAATCTTTATATATATATTTATTTATAAGGATTAATTTTGCATGTCTATTTAAGGCCAAATATGAGAACTTATACCTATTGTTAATATTCATATACTTACCACGTTTTTTGTTAATAAATAAATAAATCCATTCATTAATATAATTATTTCAATTAGACACTATTGTTGAACTGAACCGATACCAACAATCAATCACAATTTACATTTATTAGAACGTTAATTAATTTGTTTCACGTTCATGTGATTATTTAACTACGGAATGCATATTAACTGTATTGGATATTGATATAAAACAGTTCCAGTCAATAATGATTTTGTTCCGCTAAAACAGTACTTATAATTTTACTAATTTATATATATATATATTTGTAAATAGAAATTACAGGCCATCTCTCGCTACCATCATCGCTATAGATAATAACATCACGTTAGTGTTACAAAAAAAATATTATATTCAATAATAATATCGAAATGTATCGATTCTACCAATAAATTGTAAAGAATAGTTATTATATCATTTACTGTACAGAAGTTTCGAACAGTTGTCGAGTCAGCAACTTCGCATAATCGCACCATTAAGCCACGCTCGATTGGTCGCAAACGCATTCCAAATCTGAATCGATTTTAATTCGATTTCATACCGATATAACATTTGTTCGGTACGAACATACGAATTCGAAAATTAATGGTTCTACCGATTGATTCCGATATATCTGGGGATGATATATATGTAAAATATTTTTTTGCGGTTTAAATGTGATTTTAGACAGATAATTTGTTTGCATTACTTAATCATACCATTTATATTTCAACCGTAAAGCAGTTGTTTGGATGGCTGTGTTTCGGTTCGAAGGGTGGGATATGGCGTGAATTTACAGGGTACAGACGAATAACACCTGTGTCCTCAGGAATAGCAACGCATGGGGGGTATCATGGGCGAAACAGTATGTGTGTGTACTGTTATGTCCATGGTACTGCTCACGTCTATAAGCGACGGTTACCACTTTCTATCAGGTAGGATGGAAAATGTTTGCCATTCTAAGTTGTATAAAAAAATATACTTCAATATTAAATAGTATTTATTTGTATATTTATTAATATTATTTATTTATTTATTTATTTCTTATTGCATTCCATAATGTGATTAGTAGATTACATTTTAACTTCAATTATGGGGTCCATAACTGAACTTAAAATGTTATCTACTAATGGTGGTGGGCACAGCAAGGTATAAGTTCTAAAATAGTTTTTTTTTACATAAAATATTAATATTTTTTTATTAACTGTTGACTGGGAGAGAATGCTTTTAGCATTAAGTCCGCCATGTACACATATTTGTACTAATGAATAAATAAATAAATAAATATCTCACTATTAGACACGGAGATATCTTCTCGTAAGATTATTCTATTTTAATCTGTTCACGATAATCAAACTTAGATTATAATCTCGAAGCATAGACAAAGGATTATACAGGGTGTCCGTCAGGTGCGTCCGCACATGTGGCTCCCACCGTCTTTACATAAGCCCCCTGTTGCGACGGACTGCTGTCTTGATTTATACAGGTCGCTCTACATTTATGAAATACAGGCTGATCGGGAAAACGTTTGCCCCTTACCGCCATCTACCGAGTCCATTGTTTTTTGACAACAATAAAACGACACTTTTACAAATTTTCATAAAAATCGATTGAGTAAGTAATAATAATATAATTAAAAATTAAAATTAAAAATTAAAATTAAAAATGTATTTATTGGAAACATAAAAAATTACAAAAGTAGGGCAGTGTACGATAACAGCCACATTAGTTAAAAATAACTGTGTCGTGGCTGTCAATAATAGTAAATACAATCAGATTTATAAACAGTACATAAAAAATAAATGATAAAAGCGTGCTGCCAGCCTTTTAATAGGTATGCTCTTTTCTTGAAGGTTATGATATTGTATCGGTTTCGAAATTTTGCTGCTGGAATTTGATTCCAAAGCATGGTTGTGTATAAAAGAAAGTGCCTCGAAAAACACTCGATGGTAGACCGCGACTTATTCAGGTGATTGATTTAGAATTTTAATTTGTGGCATATTATACGACGAGCACAATCAGCAGCGGAAATAAAAATAGTAAATAAACAAAATATAATTTGGGAACAACCTGTATATATCTCCATACGTATGCGAACAGGTTATATATGTCTCAGCGCTGTGTACAGGGTGGGTGTTCTAATTCAATCTGGGATTAACACGTTGAATATCGCCACGTGTAGCTAGAGTACATAGAATTTAGCGTAGATGAACTATATCTATTTAGTATGATCGAAGAGAATATTCAAAACAGGTTTGTAAATAATTTTTTTTATACAACTCAGAATGGCAAACAAGCTGACGGCCCACCTGATGGAAAGTGGTAACCGTCGCCTATAAACATGAGCAGTACCATGGACATAACAGAGTATACTGTTCAGCCCATGATACCCCCCATGCGTTGCCATTCCTGAGGACTCCGGTGTTATTCCTGTGTACCCTGTAAATTCACGCCATATCCCACCCTTCAAACCGAAACACAGCCATGCAAACAAAACTGCTTCACGGTAGAAACACGAATGGGACAGAGGTACCCAAGCAATCGACTTTTGTACAAAGTCATAATCTAATGTAATAAAATTGTAACTACGTGACGTCTCATCACCATCATCATTTCAGCCATTATCAGTCCACTGCTGGACATAGGCCTCTCCCATAGACTGCCATAAGGAAAGGTCCTGAACCAATTGTATCCATTGACACTCTGCAATACATTTGAGGTCGTCATTCCATCTAGTGGGCGAGGGGGGGGGGGTCGTCCTACACTGAAATATAGAATATAGATAGATAATCTTTATTACTAGTAATAAAAAAAAAAAACAATTTTGCTGGTAATAGGAGCCGTCTCAGCTGTTGCTGATATATGTACAGCTCCAGCGAAAAGTACCTATATAGCGCTGATTTTCAGGCGGCCCCTTAACTCCTTTACCTTTAGCATGCGTGCGGGTCGCCAATACCTATTTCCCGGATGGGAGACTCAACACGCTTAACAACCAATACATAAAACTTTACAACTAAAACTGAAAAGAACAAACTCTGAATAAACTATCGCACTTTACAATGACAGTATCATAAAAAAATTAAAAAAAAAGAAGAAAAATAAAACAAATATAAATAAAAAAGGTGTAAAATTTCTAAGTTGTTAGGATGTCAGTAGCAATATTAATGTCTGAATAACTATGTTACGCAGAAAACCGCGGGATATATTTAGAAAAATTATAAATTAAAAAAAAAAATCGACTTTTTAATTTGGAAACCATTAAAAAGTAGAAAGAAATTCTCATATTAGTCGAAAGAAGTCCGGATCCACAATAAATTACCGGCGGCATGTTAATCCGCAGTTTTGCGGACGTCCAACACTATCTGTTCGCCGCACGCCGCCACCTTCCGCACATCGTGCGGAATACGCCGCGCGCGACCTGCGCACGGACCCCGGACTGCCCCGGGGCTGCTACCTACCGACGCCAAAAAAACCTATACATTATTATTTATTACGGCTCATAAAATAATTCTATTTTATTCTTTTAAATATTTAATTTTGATTCTAATTAGAATTTACGTTCTAATCTATATATTATGCTTTAAGATTGACTGTAACATATCCTTCCATAGGATAAGTCCGCCATATTATATCTTTTTTATGTGTCCAGTGTAAATTATGTACAATAAAGATTTTAGAATATAATGCAATTATTCTGATTTCCTTGTCCTTCTTCACTAGTCAACAACTCACAGTTGATCACTATGATATTTCCAATCCAACTTTTGCGTAATTTTCTCTAGTTTTTATAACAAGTTTTTGGTGCAATGAAAAATGCTGTAAATTTTTATATGTTCTTATATTATTATTTGACTTCACATCTTCGATTTTCTCCTTTTTTTTCTGTTTTTTTTACACAACGTAGAATGGCAAACAAGCTGACGGCCCACCTGATGGAAAGTGGTAACCGTCGCCTATAGACATGAGCAGTACTATGGAAATAACAGATAATACTGTTTCGCCCATGATACCCCCCATGCGTTGCCATTCCTGAGGACTCAGGTGTTATTCCTCTGTACCCAGTAAATTCACGCTATATCCCACCCTTCAAACTGAAACACAGCCATGCAAACACAACTCCTTACTAGTCTAGTAACATTTTGAACGTACTTTTCTAATACAAAAACAGAAAATATATAATATTAACAATGAAATGTGAAGCAAACATATTTTTCTGTTGTCGGTACAGTTCGTCGGCGGTGCCATTAATCATGGTTTATCGAGTGCTAATCCAGGTTTAAATAGATAACTAGTAGAGCGGCCCATTGTCAGAGCACTCCAGGGTTGCTGGAGGGAAATTTGTTGTTTGCCATTTATTTGTATTTGTATTGTAAATAATAACTGTAATATTATATTGTAATTTGTTGTCACATTAATTTATTATATCAGCCTTTAATTGTCCACTGCTGAACTGCTCTCCATTGCCTTCTCCTTAGGGTTTTTGCCAGTAGTTGCCATGCTTGGCAAGTGGACTGGCAATCGCAGCCAGGCTTTATAGATGTTCTTCTTCTACCGAATTTATCATGGGGAGTGTTCTGAGGAATTGTTCGGATTGATACCTGCTGCTGATTTTCACCACCGTACAACCCGCCACAAACTAAAGTTTCATCCCAATCATCTGGACGAGTGGCAGTCTTCCACCGTGCGTTTTTCAAGGCACTTTCTTCCACGCACAATCACTCTTTGGAATCAACTTTCAGTAGCAGTATTTCCGAACCGATACGACAATATAACCTTCAAGAAAAGAGCATATTTCTTTTTAAAAGGTCGATAACATACCTGCAATGCCGTTGGTGTTGTGGGTGATCATGGGCGGCGGTAGTCACTTACCATCAGGTGAGCCGCATGCTCGTTTGCCCCCTGTGTTGTAAAAACAAAAAAAACTTGGGACGCTGTTGCCTAGCCCTCGCCCTCCCTTAGTCGGCTCTTATGACACACACGGGATGGGAAGGGGCGGGCTTTTCTATGCTGGGACCACACGTCTATCAGACAATATACAATTCTGGGGGAGAAGGGATTGTTAGTAATGCGGATTATCAGTTCCATTGCTAATAATATATCCTAACAGGTCGACCTCCCCGTGGTCTCCCCTGAAAACCATCGTGCTGAATTCCAAGTGTATTCATCACGATGGGTTAACTGACCTGCCTTTTCATCCTCACCTATCATCTATCACTGGTGCCCCACCAGCGTATACCGTTAGCGCAAGCGGGGTTACCATTCCATTATCATTCATTAAAAAAAAATACAATTTTATTTCTTGTTGTTATAAAGTATTTATTTTAATAGATAAGAAAATATTTAATCTGCTGGACAAAGAGTGATTATATGACCAACATCAACCTGAATAATAGTGAATGTAACAAACACACACAATATATTTTATCTATATTTCTTATTTAATTTTTTTTATTATTGTTTCTATGAAATTTCGCGGTTCACTTTTGGCCACAACAGAATATCAGTGTTTTGCTCTTTTTAGGGCAAAGCACTAAGCTGAATTGTGGCTATTTTGTGTTTTTTAATGGCTGATAATGGAATGGTAACCCCGCCCGCGCCACCAGTATACACCGACGAGGCACCAGTGGAAGATGATAGGTGAGAATGAATGCAGGTCAGTTGGCCCACCATGATGAATTCGACAAGAATTAAACATGATGGTTTCCAAGGGGAACCACGTGGAGGTCGACCTGAGAGGGTATATTGCTAGCAATGGGGCTATTAGACCCCATTACTAACAATCCCTTTCCCCCCGGCTATTTTGTGTTAGTGGTACACACATAAAGAAGGAAAAATTATTACTTATTTTATATATTTTGTTTTTATTTATTTATTTTTTGTATATTAATTTTTTTATTCTTTTTTCACTGTGCTTTTTTTTTACAACACAGGGGGCAAACGAGCATGCGGTTCACCTGATGGTAAGTGACTACCGCCGCCCATGATCACCCACAACACCAGCGGCATTGCAGGTGTGCTGGCGGCCTTTTAAAAAAGAATATACTCTTTTCTTGAAGGTTATGTTGTCTTATCGGTTTGGAAATACTGCTGCTGGAAGTTGATTCCAAAGAGTGGTTGTGCATAGAAGAAAGTGTTTTGAAAAACGCACGGTGGAAGACCGCCACTCGTCCAGATGATTGGATTTGTGTGCATTTGATGAGCTGAGTGCATTTATGTCTATTGTTGTTTGTGTGCTGTAAATAATGCAAATAAATTATCTATCTCTCTATCTATCTACCTGATACCACCCTTTTACCATTGTACTTCTCGCCACAGAGCTGGCGTTTACCCAAATTTTTTGGGTGCGTGGCACACTACCACTGTCCATGCATTTCGTCCATTTCTACCTCATACATTTAAGTACCTGAGGGAGACTTTGTAAAAAAGTTGATTGCTTGGGTACCTCTGTCCCATTCGTTTTTCATCCGTGAAGCAGTTGTGTTTGCATGGCTGTGTTTCGGTTTGAAGGGTGGGATATGGCGTGAATTTACTGGGTACAGAGGAATAACACCTGAGTCCTCAGGAATAGCAACGCGTGGGGGGTATCATGGGCGAAACAGTATACTCTGTTATGTCCATGGTACTGTTCATGTCTATAGGCGACGATTACCACTTTTCATCAGGTGGACCGTCAGCTTGTTTGCCATTCTAAGTTGTATAAAAAAAACATCTAAGTATCGGAATGAGCTCCCGTCTTCAGTTCTCCCTTTACAATTTAATATAGGACATTTCAAAATATGTGCCTACAAATATTTAAAAGGCCGGCAACGTACAAGCAACTCCTCTCGTGTTGCAGATTTTCATGGGAACGGTATCCACTTTCCATCAGATGGACCGTCTGCTCGTTTGCCTCCCTAACAATAAAAAAAGAGTGAATTTACTTCAATAAGACTTCAGAACTTAATTACTTATCCAACATGTAATGGCAAACTAGTTGATGGTCTATGTTATACGCTTGAACAGTACCATGGACGTCATAGAATACACTGTGACGTCCATGATACTTCATTTTTTAATTGATGATAATGGAATGGTTACCCCGCCTGCGCTAACGGTGTACATTGGCGGGGCACCAGTGAGGGGTGATAAGTGAGAATGAAAAGACAGGTCAGTTAGCCCATCGTGATGAATACACCAGGAATACAGCACGATCATAAAGTCGACCTCCACGTGGAGGACGTTGCCAGCAGTTGCCACGCTTGGCAGGCGGGTTGGAAATCGCATTTAGGCTTTTGCCTAAGTACGCTGCTGCCCATGTCTCGATCATTAAGTTCCGTTAGTCGGCTTTTATGACACTCACGGGAAAGAAAGGGGTGGCCCATTCTACGCCGGGACTACACGGCATATCAACATTCGTTCGTACCAACAGAATAAATCAATTGAATTAGTATTCTAAAGCAAAATAACTATGAATGAATGTATTTGTTGCGGAGAGCAGTTTGATATGTAGACATAGTAAGATTACAAGCTCAGTGTGTGTAATAAACGTAGTCATACAAATAATAAGGATGAAAAATCAACTTTTCCTTTTTATAACGCACCTACTTGATTATACTGTTGTAAATTTAGATATTGTCACAACCCTAAAATTGATAACCTACCGCTAGAACCATCTGAGGTGAAGTAATAAGCTCGGCTACCATTATCTTTAAAGAAAACGTATTTGAGGAGTACTTCAATAAAATATTTCGAATGAAGCACATTTCCCACGTTAAGCTTCTTACAGTCCGCCATTTTCTTGAGTCCATGACGACGACAAAATGGCGTCGGTCGCGTTCTCACCGCCGTTCAATTTGAATATAGAACAGCATACGTCGCCCGCGCTCCACGACACTAACTCATCGGATTGTGTGAGATGGCTCGAGAATCGTAAAAATATATTCCTTTAATGGAATAAAGCGAGAGTGGAGTTGCTAGCTTATAGAGAATAATTAGATTTTATATATAAACATACAACGTATTCATTACAGATTTCAGAAATTTGTAATATTGTACAAATATCTGCTTATAAGTATATTATTTAAAATACTAAAATATATCTTTAAAGAAGATAAAATGGCACTGATAGTGGTATGGGAAATTAAGAATTTACATATGCTACAGAACATAATAAAACAGAAATTTTGTAAATTCAATTGTTTCAAAAACGACAAAGAATTTCATACTTCTTATACTAACTAAATAGCCAAACCCGCCGTGACAATGATACTTAAAAAATTTTGATATTGTCGACCCATGGTTCTACAGTGAAAATAAGGTTTATTGGTAGAACACTCTTTTTAAATGACACGCACGACTTCATGCTGTATATATCAGAAATTGACCTCAGTTACTAGTTAGTTAATTAGAATTATTTTGTTTAATTCCGCTACCATTAGTTTGTGTGCAACTGCCAACACATCAAGATTAACTACTATTGTTATTACAAGAAGTTGAAATTACCTTCTATATTAGCGATCAATCTTCGACCGTCATTCCGTCTACACACGTTTTATGATACTTGCTGTACCTTTAAATGAGGCATCTTCATAATAATAAATATCTATTTATTATCATGAAGATCAGCTATCTAGCTGCTCATAATTTAGTATCAATCGTTCAGCGTTCGTTCATTTGTTAGTATTGACCTCAATTGTTCTGCAAGAAAATTCGGATATGAAGAAGAAACTGTTTAGACAAAAAAAAAACAGAACTTTCTAAAAGATAAATCTACCTGCTCAGAAAGTTCTGATTACACGTCCAATAATTATAGGAGTGTAATAAAAAAAAAATAGACAAGAAATCCCAAAATAATTCATTGCTTCATTGTATTTGTCTTTGTAAGTAAATTGTCATTGTCTATATTTGTATGACAGGTCTGCTGTATATTTATACGTTTGTATGTAGTATGAATACATGTGCATGAATATACATACATAATTGTATAAGCAACATCCATTTTTATGTTCCATTATATTATTAATTTTTTTTTTTGCTAGTTGGTGGCCACATCGGCAGTAACAAATATAAAGTTTATTTTCTATTGTTATTTAGAAGACCGCTACCACCTTTCGTGATGACGTAAGCGCATTTAAAAAGGACTGGTTTGAGATGGCATAGAACAGGAGGTTTTGAAAAGAGATAACATCATAGGTACATAATAGAATAGAATAATAGAGTAAATATCATATTTAACGATTGTAAATATTCTACTGTACCAGGTATTACTTTGCGGAAGTCCATATCACCGGTTATTTGATTAGAATTATTTTGTTTAATTCCGCTACCGTATGTACGTATAGCAGTCACACACACCAGAGGGAGACTTTGTACAAAAGTCGATTGCTTGGCTACCTCTGTCCCATTCGTGTTTCTACCGTGAAGCAGTTGTGTTTGCATGGCTGTGTTTCGGTTTGAAGGGTGGGATATGGCGTGAATTTACAGGGTACAGAGGAATAACACCTGAGTCCTCAGGAATGGCAACGCATGGGAGGTATCATGGGCGAAACAGTATACTCTGTTATGTCCTGCTCATGGTACTACTCATGTCTATAGGCGACGGTTACCACTTTCCATCAGGTGGGCCGTCAGCTTGTTTGCCATTCTAAGTTGTATAAAAAAACAAAAAAAAAACGTACTAATAGTAGCGGAATTAAACAAAATAATTGTAATCAAATAACCAGTTTAATGATTGCTTTGTCTACTTTTTTTTTTTCAAGTAAAATAAAAGTTCCTAGACAAGACTTCTCTATCTCCACGGTTTTTCTTGTGCGAAAAAAAAAGCGTATCGTACGGCAGTCCTAAGAATATGTCGGTCAAAGCACGGCACGAAGAGATAGCGGCAAATCCACCCTCCGTACAAAATGGCGGGTAGCCTTGCCTTGTAAAAATATTATTTTCAGTACCCATTCATTTATCACTAGTTTTTACCCGCGACTTCGTCCATATGACAGGATTATATTAATTGGCCGAGATAATAAGTATCTTATATATATCAGTCTACTTCTCATATACTATCATCCTATTAAACGTTAACTGTCCACTGCTGAACACAAGTCCCCCTTTTGGAGTGGTTTGTCATGTCGTAGTTGCCACGCTTGACAGGCAAATTGGCAACCGCAGTTAGGCTTTGGAAATGTTTTAAGTTTTTTTGTGTTTTTAAGATCTACTTGTATTTTACCTGTATTTTATTTTGTGCAAATTCTTGTGGCTACCAAATTACTATTTAAGTATATAATTATGTATTATTTTAGCTGTTTGTTTGCCTTAAATAAATAAATAAATATATAATTTTATTAACTATTTTATCTACTTTCTACTTCTTTAAAGCTTCTACGTGGTTAAAGAGTATTTTAAATTGAATTATATTAATTGTAAATTTTAATTCTACATAATACTAAGTGTAAATGCGTTTAATCACTTAAGCACTATTACGTAATAAACTTAACAAGCCTCTTTAGAAATTTAACAACGGTTAATACTTTCCATCAGGTGGGCTGTCAGCTTGTTTACCATTCTAAGTTGTATAAAATGTTATATATATATATTAAATTATAAATATATAATTTTTATATGTAAAATTTTTTAGCATTATTGTATAAAAATAAAACAACAAAATAATAACAATAATAATGCTGATTAAAAAAAAAGTAAATTGTAATGATTATGAAATTTAATTATTGTTACGAAAGAGCGGTTTCTCCTAACACAAGCAATGTTTGCTTAACAGGAGATACCAAACCCTGTAATGTAACTATCTTTATAAATAAATTATATATATGTGTATGTATGTATGTATGTGATATTATTAAACATATAAATTAAAAATTCTTCTCATAGATTCGTACATGACACTCGAGTGGTCATTCCCAGAACAAAATCAAACAAAACATTATAACACCGCGCGTACGAGTATTAATTACAAAACTGCTGCAAAATCACTCCGGCAATATTTCGAGTGCTCTCTGCGGCCTCCTTTATATAAAGCCATTTATGTTCCGATAACCACTTACACCCCCTTAACTTGCTCCTCATACGCACAAAGAAAATTCAACTCTACACCAATTTAAATAAGATTGATAACACTTCTTTGCTGTAAATGATTCCAGTGATTTTTCCCAATGTGTCGAACACTTGACGTTCTGCCGATCAAAATAAATGAAGAATACTTCATAATCGTGTTTTAATAATAGAAGATAACGCCTCAGTGGATTCTCGAGATTTTTTCGTTTTATTGTTTTTTGTCCCCGATTTTTCGTTTTGTCCCACCGTTATGTTCGTATTACAACAGAAATTCTAGTCGTTTCGTTTGTAGTGAAAATTTCCTGTGAGAATATTGTTGGGAGTGGTTTTCGAAGTGTTCCGCCATTGTTTTGGAAATTAAATCAAATCTTGTAATGGTTTTATGTTTGTATTTTTACATATCGAGGTACTGTATTGATGTAATTTGTACTTTTGATGTATTCAAGTTACTTGAAGCTAGTCCTGACTAGTGACAGCGTGGTATGTCGGGTCTTTGAGTTCTCTAAAATATGTTTGATCGTAAAGATGGTTGGCAATTAGTTATTCACCTTTATATATTAGTCATCATCATCATCATTTATTATTATTTATATTTTTACACAAATTCTCATCTCCCCTCTTAAGGAGAGGAGATGGCAACTAAGCCCCGGCAGAAGCGCAGTCGGCCGGGGTTCAGGGCCCCAAGGAGAGAAACCGGCGTACAATGCGGGCAGTATCTAGGAGCACCGCTTTCTGCATTTTTCCCGGGAGTGAACCGCCTCGGAATCCCAACCGTCTGAGATGTTGTTCCAGACTAGTTGGGATAAGACCGTTCACCGACAAAACGATGGGAATGATTTCGGTGGACGTCACCCCTCACATTTCGGTCACCTCGTGAGTCAGACCGAGATATTTTCTCTTTTTCTCGGTTTCGGTTGTTATTTATTATATTATTATTATTTAAATATATATTGTATTTAACATCTCCTTTTTTATGGGGGTAAAATGTTCAACCATGCGGACCTTAGCCAAGCATGGTTGACTTTAAATTATATATAAGGACGATGAGAATGACGAGGATGGAAATTTTCTGACTATGCGGCAGGTATTGAGGATGACCGCTTTCTGTAGCAAATCTATTATATAGGTAGGAATTTGTAACATATCTAAATGCTTGCGAAGATTTTTGGATACGATTCCTGTAGACGATAGTACTATGAATACTATGTGGATGGTGTACGCTTTCTATTGCTTCTTTATTTATTATTATTATAGCTTTTTCTCCACTTCAATGGTCTCCAAGGATAAAAGCCTCCTCCATCTTTTTCCACTTCTCCAATAGCAATATTTGTCCAGTTTTTTCCTGCTGTCTTTATTATGTCATCATCAGCCCATCTCTTTCTTTTTTTTACACAATTTAGAATGGCAAACAAGCTGACGGCCCACCTGATGGAAATTGGCAACCGCGGTCAGGCATTAAAGATATTTTAGTCCCTCTTAATGCTGCCCATCCCTCGCCCTCTCTCAGTCTGGCCTATATCAACATTATATTACACTTTAATTAATTAAAAGCTATTTCAACATGGCTAATTTATTACTTATTTTTGGTTATTATATTATTGGTAAATTTATATATGTAGTAACATATATACCTATCGTTTCAATCAAAAACCAATCGGCAACGGCAATCGCCACTAAAAAGATTGGAAACCCAATATTTTCTGCCATCGACCGACAGTTGAGTCCTGCGACTGCTAAAAACTCAATACAGTATTGCTTTCACAGCGAACTACAAGTGTTTGAATAACATAGACGTGACTTGGCAATGTTTCATTACAATAATAAAAAAAAATGGCTTCTATTGCTCCTATTAAAATCCCTTCCATTATTTTTTTTTTAAACATCCGTCACATATATATTTTTTTCTCTCAATATTAAAATGTCTACTCAGTAGCGCCATCTATCACTCGAATTGATTCCACAGGAATCAACGTTTAGGCGTTACGTATGAATGCTTAGACACTTAGCTGAGTGGTGACCATTTTGGTCGCATAGTTAATAATTGTTTACGATTCTGTTGTAACTGTTATTTGTATGCGTTAAATAAATAGTTACAATTTCATTGTATTATTAGTAATCTATTTTAGTATTTTATTGGTAATCTTACATGGAACAATAATTTAGTAACCTGTGACGGGAGTGGCTAGAACTTTTTTAATAACTTTTATAATCTGCACCAATTTAAGGCAAATATGAATAGGTCATTCATAGGCCCGCGAGCTTCATCTTAGACCATATCATTGTTTTCCATCAGGTGAGACCGTAAACAATCGCGAGACACTTTCATCAGTATAAAAATAAAGTCCTGTCCATTTCTATCAGGTAAGATCGTGATCAATCGCGGGAATTGCGGGACTCTTTCAATAGTAAAAAAAAAAAAAAAAATAAAGTAATGTCCATATAATTCCGTCGATTGCCAGGTCAGCGCTACAAGGCGTGGACACATAACGAGTTTAACAGAATATGATTTTCGCTCGCTGAATGGGAGCGACGTTTTAGCGTCACTTTTTATGTTTCCCCATGAGGTTTACGTTGCAGACTGTACTCAGAATATGCGGGAAGGGTTCCTAATAGATATTTAATATACGGGTTGATGTATTTTTTTTTTTATACGGACACTTATTTCGAATGTCGAACATCATGTTGTATGCGTTTACGACTGTGATTCCTGATGGGATAGTCAGAAGTATGTTTATTGCTGTTTTTTCTTTTAAATAGATGAGAAGGATATAGTATCTCCACCTGCATATCGGTATATATATATATATATATATATATATACCAGAGGGAGACTTTGTACAAAAGTCGATTGCTTGGGTACCTCTATCCCATTCGTGTTTCTACCGTGAAGCAGTTGTGTTTGCATGGCTATGTTTCG
Source organism: Galleria mellonella (assembly GCF_026898425.1). Lineage (NCBI taxonomy): Eukaryota > Metazoa > Arthropoda > Insecta > Lepidoptera > Pyralidae > Galleria > Galleria mellonella. The sequence continues at coordinate 6,573,255 of NW_026442039.1, read as the reverse complement.
GTTTGAAGGGTAGGATATGGCGTGAATTTACAGTGCACCAGTGAGGGATGATAGGTGAGGGTGAAAACAGATCAGTTGACTAATTACGACGAATTCAACAATGAAACAATTATGATAGTTTCCATGAGGAACCGCGTGGAGGTCGACCCGATATATATTGCTAGCAATGGGGTTGCTAATCTCCTTTACTAATAATCCCTTATCTATTGCCAATCCTCTAAGTCTATGGCCATTGTAAGGAAGTTAAGTATTTAAATGTGCTTTGCTAATTATAGTTCAAATTGTTATGTGGTGATCGCATACTGCCATTTCCAAAGTTATTTTATCTGTTAACGAAGTTTACTATCAACGGCAGTTTAGTTATAAATTTAAATTTATACGCAAAGTTTTTGGGCTTTAATTGTATTTAATGTTTTCTGCATGATGAACGCAGTAATAGTTTTACTTATATAATTCCGTGTTCCATTTTTAATTTTGAAACTTTTTTAAAATTATCATGAGTTTGAACATCGTGTTAGTTCTCTTATGTGGTCACTAACTAGATATTTACAATGTGCTCCTGGCAGTTATAAAAAAAAATACTAAGAACAAGGAGTGATAAAATTGTCAATTCATAGCGTATAGAAAATGTTATACGTCCGTACATATAACCCTACCAAATTCAGATACAACCTGCTTGCATACTTTCTACATAAACTGTGTCAAATATATAATCCAGTAATGTAAAATTAGTAATTGTCAAATATTTAACATATCAAATATTTTCTATATATTAGCCTGCTATGAATTGAGTAAAATAGTAACTAAGGGTGTATCTTTCGTCCTCTTTTTACTAATTGTATTTGCATAAGAAGAAAGGAGGCAACCATATGATTTATAGTTTTTATTTTATCATTCCTTCTATGTAATTCCTTGTTCTTAGCTAGATACTTACAACATGGTCCTGGCAGTTATAAAAAAAATAACAATAATAAATTTTAAACAAAGAACACCTGTCGTCCAAAAGCGCAGTGGCGCTAAATCCGGTAACATACTTAAAGCGATCATCGCGGCGGGCGACACCGTGAAATCATAACACGGAGATTTTGTCCTAAGCCGCGTTAATTTTCTCCTCCCGCTACCCGCTCCCGCCCCGGCACGTCCAGCGCACGTCAAATACAATTTTACGGCACGCTGGGCTCTGAGCCGATTGTGGGAGACACGAGACAAGCCTGCCGGGGCTGTGGCTTAGATGTGTGAAAATATGATATGGTATTTGGTATATTTTGAGATATTAAAAAACGGGTAAGAGTATGTCAATGTCAAATTCGGAATATCTATATATATAAGTTTCTCAATTTTGTATCACAGTGAACTGATAAACAATGGGAAAGAAAGATTTTTCTAATGTACTGAATTCATAAAAACTAAAATCAGTATACACTTATCTTACAATCATATTTAGAATTTATTAGAAAAAAACAAACCTTTTTTTATATCTTTACATTATTCATACATCTGGAAATTATTAGCTAATTGGGCACTTAAATCGGTATCTAATAAGCTAAGCTAGAGGCCAGATGATGAGATGAGAGAGAGAGATGGGAACCAGCGTTCCTCTAAAAACATTAGCAAAGGCCTAACTGCGGTTGCAAATCCGCCTGCCAAACATCACGGCAAACATCTACTGGCAAAACACCCTATTAATGGGGGAGGCCTACGTCCAGCAGTGGACAATTAATGATTAATATGGCATATTAATTTTCACAAAACGCATCCAAATTTTCGCACATCTCTTTGTAAAACAGCAGTGGTCACGTATTGGTTAAAGGGTAGGCAAGTGAACGTTTGCGGATTATAGCGGTAGCTCATACGATACTGTCATCTTTAACAAACAGCTCCAGTGGATAAATACCCTTACGGTTTTCGATTTTCAAACCGAATTTGACCTTTCTCATACCTAGTTGCCAGTTATCAGATAGTTCGAATTTTGAAACCGAATTTTCGTATAATATAAGGAGGCAAATTTGGGAATTAAATGGTCTAGAGATGAGCAGCAGCGTCCGTCTTAAATCATCACCAGTCTATTGTAAAAACTAATATAAATATAATAATATTAGAACCAAAATAGGCACGGACAATGAGGTTTTAAAGGAGCTTCCTTCCGCGAACATTCAGATTGTAGAAAGATCTTCCTGCTGAGGTTTTCCCTAGAGATTACAACATGGGGTTCTTCAAAACGGCGTATTAAGGTTTTTCAAAGATCGATAACACGCGCGTAATATCCCTGATATTACAGACCCCAGACTACGGTAACCCCGTTTACCATCAGACGGGCAATATGCTCGTTTACCACTACCGTAGTTTAATAAATCCTTGGGATACCTTTTCTTGGACTATCCCAGGGAAGGCAAAACGAAAAGAGGCAGACCCTGTATAAGATGGTATGATGACATCAGGGAAGTGGCTGGAATAACATGGGACAGAGTGGCTCAGGAAACACGAGAGTGGAAACGTTTGGAGGAGGTTTTTGCCGATTAGCAAACGGATCTTCAGAAAAATTGTTTTATTAAGTTTTTTAAAATTTTGTGTTTGTTTTTAAAGGCAGTGTTAAGTTAATCTGATTAAAGTTTTTTTTTTATACTACTTAGAATGGCAAACAAGCTGACGGCCCACCTGATGGAAAGTGGTAACCGTCGCCTATAGACATGAGCAGTACCATGGACATAACAGAGTATACTGTTTCGCCCATGATACCCCCCATGCGTTGCCATGCCTGAGGATATTAGAATAATAAAAATAGATAATAAAAAAACCTATTTGGCATCAACTGTCACACTCATATGATGCGTTAAACCCTTAAAAAGCGGGCCAACGGATTCTTTGATACCAAACCATCGCTGCGTGAAAATACATCAGCTTATGTACGCAAAAATAAATTATTTTTACTTATTTTATTCACCCATCGACGAATAATCAGATAAAGGTTTTAATACGGCCGTTAAAAAAATTAATAAAGTGTTATTTTGTGGGAATCCGTGCACTTGGCGAGTATGAAACTTATTTCATTACTGAGTTTGCGAGGTCAAGGGGTGGAAATCCTATTATTATTTATATAGTTTGATAATTAACTTTGTCATTGATAAAACTAATTTATTTTAAACCAGAGGGAGACTATAAAAGTCGTTTGATTGGGCACCTCTGTCCTATTCGTGTTTCAACCGTGAAGCAGTTGTGTTTGCATGGCCGTGTTTCGGTTTGAAGGGTGGGATATGGCAGTGAATTTACAGGGTACAGAGGAATAACACCTGAATCTTAAGGAATGACAACGCATGGGGGGTATCATGCGCGATACAGTATACTCTGTTATGTCCCTAGCACTGCTTATGTCTATTGGCGGCGATTACCACTTTCCATCAGGTGGGTTTTCAGCTTTTTTGCTATTTTAAGTTGTATAAAAAATTGAGAATTAATTTTTCATTTATTTATTTTACACTTTATTGCAAAATAATAATTATTTGAATAACTAGTAATTACTAATTTTGTAAATATAGGTTTGACGTTTTTACAAATAAGGGAGTTAATATTTACAATGGTAACTGTAGACATAATTGTCTTCAGTCGCCATTATGGATCTAACCCTTCACTCGCTCGCTATAATATTATAGTGTATTAATATATCCAATAATAAAGTTAAGCGCCTTAACCCCATAATCACTGGCAAAATAAAAGGCGTAATTTGTAAGCGGTTTATCACTTGGCAACAAAACTGTCTTGATCAAGTTAAGACCCCAAGATTCGAACAATTCAACAGAAGACTCGGAACGCTCGGGTGTTGTATTCGTTTGTGGCACGTGACAGTTTTACCAACCTAATGATAAAATAAAGACGTTTACACATATATGAGGGTAACTGCGTAATTCCGAACTGGATACGATCCGATACGATGTCTCGATGACATTTGTGGGATAAAGTCGTCTCTGGATGGTTTGGCAGTCTAAAGGTAAAGTGGATTACATGGTTCCAATTACCCGGCATATAAATTAGGATATAAAAATACGGGTATGAAGTGTGGATGGGTAATATATAGCTATATCTATATATTTTAGTTACAATATCTACTATATACTGGTCCAATAACGAATATGTTAAAAGTTTGTATACAAAAAAATAACATGAGATATTTTTTTTATATAACTTAGAATGGCAAACAAGCTGACGGCCCACCTGATGGAAAGTGGTAACCGTCGCCTATAGACATAAGCAGTACCATGGACATGACAGAGTATAATGTTTCGCCCATGACACCCCCCATGTGTTGCCATTCCTTAGGACTCAGGTATTATTCCTCTGTGCCCAGTAAATTCACGCCATATCCCACCCTTCAAACGGAAACACAGCCATGCAAACACAACTGCTTCACGGTTGAAACACGAATGGGACAGAGGTACCTAAGCAATCGACTTTTGTACAAAGTCTCCCTCTGGTAACATACTTTTGACATATTCGAAAATAGATAACCGATAGATATAGATGACATTGAAATAGTTAAGATCGTTTTTTGCGCCATCAATGTCCAGAAGATATTAGATCGGTATTTATATTACCCATGCCTAGTTTGAAGAGACTTACAGAGTTAATCTCATCTAAAGAATTAACAAAACACGACTTTAATTCTGTTAAATTCGCCTTTTGTTAATAAACCTTTGTTAAAAGAAAAAGGTACATTCTTTGAAAATCGTAGTGAGTGGCAAGAGTTCCACCGACAAGAGAGCAGCTCTTAAATAGGATAGATAGAAACTAAAAGTAAAAAAAAAAAATAGTTTTATGTCTGTAAAATATTATATTAACACCTTAAATAATACTAGTGTAACTAAAATTAAACAATTTAGTGTGGCCATAATATATTTATTCGTAAAATCTGATCGGATAATGTAAAAGTCCATCGGCACTTGAGTCATTCGAATGAACCTTACTGGAGTGTCTCAAACAATTGTCCGCAGTCTTTAGTCCCTCAGCTCGAATACGGATTTACTTAAGTTTGTTCATTTGGTCACTAGTGGACCGGACTCTAATCGGATCATTAGTTGTCAGGTGTTTTGTTTATTATTAAATAGAAGGAAATAAAGGATAAAAAGAAAACATAGAGAAAAATTTGGTCACATGCATGATATGAGATTTATGAAAATAAATGAGATTTCACTGCATCGTGTAGAACAACGCCTTTTAAAATATCTTTTAATAGTCTTTTTTTTTATACAACTTAGAATGGCAAACAAGCTGACGGCTCACCCGATGAAAAGTGGTAACCGTCACCTATAGACATGAGCAGTACCATGGACATAAATGTTTCGCCCATGATACCCCCCATTCGTTGCCATTCCTGAGGACTCAGGTGTTATTCCTCTGTACCCAGTAAATTCACGCCATATCCCACCCTTCAAACCGAAACACAGCCATGCAAACACAGCTGCTTCACGATTGAAACACGAATGAGACAGAGGTACCTAAGCAATCGACTTTTGTACAAAGTCTCCCTCTGGTAAATATTCCAAATCCAAAAGTCCAAATATTCACAACACTAGGATTACTAAAACATGTGAGATATGAAGGAGAATTCATTTTCGAATTATAAAAGATTTAAAATATTTTTTTTTTATAAAAAGAACACAGTTTTATTGAAAACGTTGGGATAGGGTACTTTAATTCACAAAGTGTTTTTATAGACTATGGAAAATATTCAAATCAAAAACATCCTTTGATATTTTCATTGATTGCTCAAACCTTTAAAGGCTGATTATACTTGAAAATCTATAGCGGAAAGGCGAGTCGACCCGCAAAATTTGAATTTCCGTTTCAGAAATTGCGAAAGAGATGTGCAGAGTTTCATGTAGATGGAAAAAGAGATAGAAAATGTTATTCGGAATGTAAAAATGTAGCCGACGAATTTGGCTACTTACATATTTTGTACCTTCAAAAGGAATCGGTGGAGTTGGAATAATTTTGAATTGAGAATACGCTTTACCACCGAACGCCTTTTGTGCAATCAATATTCAATGTTGGCAACACTTCTCGGCACCTTTGAATTTGGAATCAATCATTTGGAATTTCAAATTTCGAAGACGTTCCATGTGTAAATGCTGCGAATAATTTCTTGGATTATGCATATGATTATGGTTGGTATTTATTTAAATATAAAAGTACCTACATCTTTTATAAAGTTTGACATTGACAATTTTTGTAATGGGTGAATATGGAAGGACAATGACTTGCTGTGTGGTCCCGGCATAAAATGGGCCACCCCTTCTTTTCCAACGCATATCGTAAGAGGTGACTAAAGGAAGTTAATGGTTGAGAAATGAACAGCAGTGTCCCTCTCAAAATGCCACCAAAGTATAACTGCGGTTACCAACACGCCTGTCAAGACGTAATGTGAAGATGAAAGCAGGTCAGTCGTATCATCAAGACTAATGCAACAAGAATTCGACCTGTCAGGTTATATTGCTAGCAAAAGGGTAGTTTCCATTAATAACAATTCTTCCCTCCCCCCTCCCTGCCCTTCCCAGGACGTCGACTATTAGGCACTTTAATTGTTTTTAGAAACAGCAGATTCATAGGTTATCCCATGAAATGTATAGGTAGAGTTGGTAAGCTGGATAAATACCCAAAGCAAAAAACTGAAGAGCTGAAAAATTGTAAATGGCTGAGTATTAAAAAGGTAATAACTATTTTTTCCTGGAGCGGCATAATTACTAAAACCGTAACTAATAGTTTATTAGTGATATCTACGGTATTTCTCAGGAGTTGTTATTTGAGAACACAATTTAGATTATTTATCTACGTAATTAGTTTTATTACTAATTTTTTTTCTTATTTTTTTTTATGTTAGACATTCAGTAAAATATGAAATGTATTATATTATTATATATTATATTTATGTCAGTTTATATCTAATTATTTAATCATCATTTGTCAGTTAAGAATCACTCCACCTATTGCATTTTTAAATTAACTGTAACTTTAAATTTGCAGTGTGGATATAAAAATGCCATCTGTTTATATAATCAAAATACTCATATCTCTAAACTTAGAACTTGCTACTTTGCTCGAAGTAAAAAGTATTTTTATTTTAATATAAGAAATCCCCAATAGATGGCGACACTAGTAGCTTAGCGCCATCTAGAACAGAGGCATGTTATTAAATGGGAGCTTATAAAGTTTTATTAGCAAGAGAGAACTTTTGTGCCATGCCACAGCAAACGGAGGGTTAATTTATAATACAATTTCAATTTGACTACAGATGGCGACAGTAGTTCTAAAGTAATCTTTTATTTGCAGATACTAATTATGTGTCTGTGTGAGAAATAATTTTAAAATTACAAATAAAAATAAATATTGAAAATTTTATTAAATAATTCGATACACATTTTCGTTTTTAAATTACCACTTTATATAAATATATAATTTTATTATTGTTACTATATTTATACATTACAAAAGTTGTCTAATGAGATTTCGAATTTTAAAGTTAAAAATAAAACGTGGTTGAGATATGGAAGTATGCAATTTCGTAGCGAATGCATTCATGGTGTAGTATGGCATGCTATTCCTATTACGGGAACATCCAATCCAGTTTGACATGCTCATCGCTGAAGCGTGCACGTGTTTCATTCATTTCTCCGCGCGTAACACGTGTTTTACGAATAGCTAATTCCATTTATAAAAGTGCATGCAATAAGATATAATGAATTTTACTCGTTTAAATTTTACTTAGTGGTACTTTTTAGTGAAATAAGAATACGTTTGAGAAAACAAATTATTATTTATATAAATAATAATAGTGATAATATAGATGCGACTGGTTTCAGTGGATATAACATTTTTTTTAATAGTTAAATAGTGTTTTTTTTTTTATTATAGTGATGTTTTTAGATAGAAATGTTTTTAGGATTGCATTATTGGTGATTATGACTGTGGGACGCGTCAAAAATGGAGGTAAAATATTTATTTTTGTTAAATTAATATTTATTATTTGCATCGTAAATTTTAAATGTTTCTATAATAAATAAATTGTATTTCAAAAATATAATCGACTTTAATTGTGACTAAAAAACTGAATTACTGAATCTATTTTGATTAAATTTCTATGAGACCAGTCTCTGAGTATATCCTTTCAGAAAAAAGAAAATTCCAAATCGGTTTGCGTCTGATTGAGTTATGAGGTATCAAATCTAAAAAAATAATACAACCAAATTGAAACCCTACTTCTTTTTGAATTCGGTTGAAAATAGTTAATTAATAATAGTATATTATATAAATATAAATATAAATATATATATATATATATATATATATAATATATATATATATATATATATATATATATATATATATATATATATATATATATATAACAGATGCTTTGTACTTTAAATAATTTACATGATATTTATTATTTTTATTTTTTTGTTACTGCAAGGTTTGAAATTATTTAAAAATACATACAAATAAGATTTTACATATTGTACGCCATTAAAACAACGTGGCTAAATATGTGATCCCACAATAATACCAATTAAGATATATTTTATTAATAATATTTATGCAAATAAATTATTTTTATATTACATTTAATTATTTTTTATGTCTTTATATATACTACGATCTGTCTCCTTGCTAGGACAATAAATAGTATGTTTGACGTGCACAGTATGCGATCTTAGTCGCATCTTACTTTGTTTTATTGTATTTATTTATTTTACTTTACTATATTTAAATGATAACAGATTTATGTAAGATTTATTGTTAAAAAATAATATTTACTCATAAATATATACTTAATATTGTTAGGGGGATGAGAGATTGTTAGTACTGGGGACATTCTTCCCCATTGCTAGTAATATACTCTATTAGATTGACTACTCCACGCTTCTTTTTGATCATCCAACCTGCTTTCATCGTCACCTATTATCGTTCATCGTTGCTCAGATAGCTCAGGCGGGGTTATCGTTTAAATTTTACTTGAAAAAATATTGGCTGCTACAAAGGAATGATTAATTATATAGAAACCTTGGTCAGTGTGTTTTTTTAATGGATAATAATGGAATGGTAAAGCCCGTCTGCGTTAACGATATACATTTTTTTTATGTGTGAAAATGGTATGGTAACTCCGCCTGCGCTAACGGGATACGCTGGCGGAGCACCAGTGAAGGGTGATAGATGAGAATGACAACAGGCCAGTTAGCCCATCATGATGAATTCATCAAGAATTAACTATAATAGTTTCCAGGGAGAACCGCGAGGAGGTCGACCTGGTTGGGTATATTGCTAGCAATGGGATTCTTAGTCTCCATTTCTAACAATCCCTTTCCCCCCTAACGATATACGTTAGGGGGCACCACTGAGGGATGATAGGTACGAATGAAAGGGCAGGTCAGTCAGTCGTCATGAATACACCTGGAATTCAGTACGATGATTTCCAGGGCGGTCACGTGAAAGTTGACCTGCCAGGGTATATTCCTAGCAATGAGACTGGTAGTCCGCATTACTACAGATCCCTTAACTAATTATTGTAAAACTTAGTATTGCTCAAGAATGGCAACGCATGAGGGGTATCATGGGCGAAACAGTATACCCTCTTATGTTCATAGTCATATCTATAGGCGACGGTTACCACTTCTCCATCAGGTGGGCCGTCAGCTTGTTATATATATATATATATATATATATATATATATATATATATATATATATATATATATATATATATATATATATATATATATATATATGACAGGCTACTTTTTATCATATCATACATATCTAAAGTAAATTTCTCATTAAAAAACCGCAGAAAAAGTCCTGGACGCAGTATTGTTACCAAAGAAACAACGAGTATGTACCGGACGAGATAGGAGCGGACATAAAAGAAAGATTTCAAACTAAAGGGACGTTGCAACTCGATACCCTTTTGTGATGTGCTGAATAGGTGCAAAAACTAGATCAAATTGCCCAAAGAATATAATAGAATTAATATATATAACTAAATATAATGGAGATCTTGTTACTAGATAGTAGTATATATAATATAGTACCAGAGGGAGACTTTGTACAAAAGTCGATTGCTTGGGTACCTCTGTCCCATTCGTGTTTCTACCGTGAAGCAGTTGTGTTTGCATGGTTGTGTTTCGGTTTGAAGGGTGGGATATGGTGTGAATTTACAGGGTACAGAGGAATAACACCTGAGTCCTCAGGAATGGCAACGCATGGGTGGTATCATGGGCGAAACAGTACACTCTGTTATGTCCATGGTACTGCTCATGTCTATAGGCGACGGTTACCACTTTCCATCAGGTGGACCGTCAGCTTGTTTGCCATTCTAAGTTGTATAAAAAAAATCTACATTTTTGGATAATATTTATATATCATATTATTTAAGCCGTTGACAGTCCACTGCTGAACATAAACCTTCCCCTTGAGGGGTTTTGCCAGTAGTTGCCACGCTTGGCAGGCGGATTGCCAACCGCAACCAAGCAATTAGGCTTTGACATTGTTTTAAATGGGACGTTGTTACCCATCCTTCGATTATTAAGCTCCTTTAGTCGCCTCTTACGACACCCATGGAGGGAGTGGTTTATTCTATGCCGTAATCACGTGGCAAATTTATCGATCTTTATCCGTCCACTGTTGAACATAGGCCTCCCCCATAGACTGTCAAAAGAAACGGTCCTGAGCCACCTGCGTCTATTTATATTCCGCAAATATTTATGTGTAATTACACACACTCACACTGTTCACCTTCTCACATACCAAACATTGAACGTTACAGATTTAAAAATTTAATTAACTATAATCTTCTACTTGAACAATAATTTCTTTTTTTTTTTCCTTTTCTTCATCATGTTTATTACGTTTGTAGCTTAAAATTGTTAATTCTGCATGTACAAATACAAAGTATTAGTTCTTGTGTGTTGGAAGGCGCAAGGCACAAGTTACCCTAATTTGTAAGCTAGGATAAAAAATATGTAACAGTATAATTGGATACAAGTACTTTTAGACACTGCTATTATACTAACTTTTGCTTGCAGGCTGCAGGATATTAAAAATAGATGAACTAATGAAATTGTCAATATCTAGATTCTATCGAGATAAAGCCTATACCACATTTTAAGTTTGAATTTCAAGAATACATCTGTAAAAATCGCGTACACTTTGATTGACTAGTTTTTACATAATGCTCAACAGACAAAAATTCTAAAAAATGTTGTTTTGGTTGTTTGTTTTGGTTTCTTTTTTTTGTTTTGTTTGTTCTTTTATGTACAAAAATCGTCTAGTTTAAATCTGATTACGTGAATATACTCGTAGAATATTTTTTAAGTTAGTATTATATTTTATACATACGTTCAGGTTATGGAGTAAGCTCCCTATATAGGTTTTTCCAAGAGACTACAACATGGGGCTCTTCAAAAAAGGGGTCATGAGGTTTCTTCGGGGTCGGCAACGCGCACGTAATGCCTCTGGTATTGCAGGCGTTCATAGGCTACGGTAACCGCTTACCATTAGGTTAACTTCATGCTTATTTGCTACTTAAGTGTTATAAAAAATATATACACATATATTAGTTTTTCTTGTCTTTAATATTGCATACAAAATTTTCTATTTTTTTCTAAGATTGGTTAAAATAAGTAATTGAAGATTCTAAATTTTTTTTTTATCTAATTAAAAATAAAATTCTTAATGAAAAGCTTGTTCCAGGTACTGAGCATACGACGCAAAAAGAAACCAGACCGGAATACATACATCCAGATGGGCTAATAAACTTCGATCCCTACCTCTCAGACTTCAAACCCGTGGAGGACGACGTAGACTATATACCTCTACCTGAAAACGACGAGACAATTGACGGTCTCCCAATATTTCAACTAGAACCAAAGAACTCCTATGTCTTAAGAACAAAACCGGCCACACTACTTTGCAGAGCAGCTAATGCTTTGCAGGTGTTCTTCAAATGTAATGACGTTAGAACAGAGAAGACGAAGCAGTTGGAACATGTTGATCCTCAAAATGGAGTCAGAGTAGTGGAAGCAGAATTAAATGTTAGCAGGAACGAGATAGACGACTATTTCGGTGGGAAGTACAGTTGTGAATGCTACGCTTGGAATAGCAAGGGGAGGATAAGAAGTCAAGCTGTTTTTATTGAATATGCATGTAAGTACTTACATATATTGAGATCGTAGATGTAGTATGACGTAATCAAGGCATATCAGTATCAAGAGAATTTAATGAAAATTTAATCAAACCAATAATTAATTTGAATATAACAATCTTTTATTATACCATTCGTTAACTTTCCAATGCTGAACATAGGCCTTTCCCATAAGGGGAGAGCAAATAGTTGTAACGCTTAGCAGGTGGACTGGCAACTGCATTTAGTCTTTGTATGCTGCTGCCTACCCATTGATCATTAAATTCCCTGAGTTGCCGTTTACGCTATCTACGGAAAAAGAAGGGGTGGCCAATTCTATGCCAGAACCACAAGATACAAAATAAGACACTGATGTCCAATAAATAGTACAAATCGAAAATCGATTAATTTCTTGTTTCAATTTATTACTAATTTCATTTCATTAATAAAGCTTGTTTCTGTGATAACTTTAATAAAACTATATTATTTTTTATTAACTTCTCTTGAAGGAAAGAAGTTATTATAATAATTTTGAAATGGTATAAGTTTGAATTATGACTGTGATTAGTAATAACTATCTTCTAACTTACTGTTATTGATGTTTCCAATGTCAGATTGGCAAATTGCGTATAGATAGATTTTTGTTTTGTTTTCTGTTTTATGGCATGCTCATTTCTGTTTGCAAACTGTTATTGTAGCTTGTAACAAATAAATAAACTATAATGAGAGACTGAAAACACTGAAACAAATTATACTAAGACACTAGAAATGTGACGATAGAGGTAAGATAAAAAAAAACAATTACACTAGTGTACGTGTAGTGTAAATATACAACAAGCATATAATTTTGAATTTGGATGAAATAATGTTAAAAAAAAATCTTCATGTAATTCTTCTTATTTCTATTTGTAATTATAATAATGAAAATAGCATTCTAACGTCTGTTTGCCCAAGTGTAAGCCTATTGCTATCATTTGATTTAACTCTATTATTATGGCATTTTCAACCGACTTCAAAAAGAAGGAGGTTCTGAATTAGGTTGTAATTTTTCATTTTGTTGGCTCATAACTCCATCTATTGTAAATTGTTTTGAATTTTTTTTTTTCTTATCTGAATACGTATATTTACAGATTGGTCCCATAGATTTTTTTTTTAAATTTCTTGAATAGTTTCCTTTAAATCAAAATAATTGGTTTTGCTACAATTGAAGTCGGGCTTTCTGTGGAGCAAAATCATAATTATACATTACCGGAAAACTTAGAAAAAATTTCAAACAAAACACTGTTTTTTATTTACTTTTAGTAAATAATTATTTAGTTCTGTCAAATAGTATCATTTACAATTCCATCCAAAGGTTGCCTGCAAGAGATTGCTCTTAGCGATAAGGCTACCCATTGTTTTTTCAGTGTAATATTTTCTTGTAATTGTTTGTATTTATAATAAGTAAGTTTACTGATGTAATCTTTTGGAAGAAACAATAAAGGGTCTATCTATCTACATTCTATATAAACATATTTTTTCCCTAATCATTCATTTATTTCATTATTTCCATTATCTAAAACTACGGTATTGCCAGTTTCTTTTTCAATCTACAAATCTCTCCCATAGACAACAGATAAAGCGTTACCCCAACAGAAAATTCAGCGAAATACCTACGCATAGAGGAAGTGGCACCCACTGTGATGAATATGTAAATTTTATCATTAAAGGACGGTACCCAGTCGAGCGTACCTTATAGTCGGTTATAGTAAGTGGAATACCAATGATATACATATATATATATATATATATACGGGTATAAATGGGTATAACCGTCTGACACGGCCAAAAAGGGACTGAGCAAGTTTGAACAGTTCTCTATCTCTCGACGCAATAAAAAGATCATCTCTGCTTCTGAAGAAGAGAAAATCTTCTTGTTGCGTCATGTCTAAATAGGAATATTTCAAGTGTATGCAATAAAATTAAAAAAAAACAAACAGATTATGTTCGCGGCGCGTGTGATAAGCCTATCAGTATCCAATAAACATAATCGGAAGTCGATTGACTTAATTTATATATATTGACCAGAGGGAGACTTTGTAGAAAAGTCGATTGCTTGGGTACCTCTGACTCATTCGTGTTTCCACCGTGAAGCAGTTGTGTTTGCATGGCTGTGAAGGGCGTGAATTTACAGGGTACAGAGGAATAACATCTGAGTCCTCAGGAATGGCAACGCATGGGGGGTATCATGGGCGAAACAGTATACTGTTATATCCATGTCACTGCTCATGTCTATAGGCGACGGTTACCACTTTCCATCAGGTGGGCCGTCAGCTTGTTTGCCATTCTAAGTAGTATAAAAAAGAAATATGATTTTTACGAATGAAGCCAATCAACTATCACGTAAATGAAGTAGTGTTGCCAGAATGGGTATTTTTCTTTTGCAGATTTGGGTAAAAGTTTGTTGTGATTGTGAAAGTTTTGGAAAAATGAAATTCTTGGTGTAATTTTTGGAGAGAAGTGAATATGAGCTTAAAGAAATATAGGCAAATTTTAGACAGTTTTGGTACTTGTTAAATGTAAAATAAAAAAGTGCAAGTACAGTAAAATATATGAATGACGATAGCAAAATAGCGGTGAGGTTCAAAAGCTCTAGAGTAGAAATGAAATGAAGATTTTTTTAACTTTTTTTCGTGGTTCACTTTGTGTCGCATGATAAAACGTAGTGAAAAACGAGACAAGGTAAAAAATTGGACATTTGGGTAAAAATCAAATTTCATATCTAGCAACTCTGAAACGAAGTCGTAGATAGCCGTAGTTAAGTATGCGCGGATTGTAGATGAGTCATTAATATTTTTTTAAATATAAAATTTTGCCTGTCCGTATGTTGTTTTATAGTGAAATTTTACAGAGATTTAACTCTGTTATATTTCCAAGCCAGGCAGGGGTGTGCAATTCAGTTGATAACAAATTCTCGTTTGAAAATTGACAGTTTCGAGATTAACGAAGTATCGTTTCGAGTATTTCAGTTCCAAGTGGAATTAGCAGTTTGTAACTAGAGCTGTCGAATAAAACTTTTTGTACCATTATTGTTAACCGACTTCAAAAAAGGAAGAAGCTCTCAGTGCGGTTGTATTTTTTTTTTATATTTGTTAACATACTGAGAACTGCGTAATTTTTAAACCGACTTGGAAAATTCATTTTTTATCTGAAAGGATAAACTTTCAAATTGGTCTTACAGTTATTTTTTCAAACATGGTTCCGTAATTTAGTTTTTACACTAAAATAACTGATTTAGGCACAGTTATAGGCAGTTTTTTTTTGTAAACTTAAGATACTCAAGATTATTTAAGATTGTGTATATTACGTTATTGTAGAACTAAATTTAAATTATATATACATACATACATATCTGTCACGCCACTCTCCAATTAGTGTAGGGGGGGGAAAGGGATTGTTAGTAATGGAGACTAAGAATCCCATTGCTAGCAATATATCCAACCAGGTCGGCCTTCTCGCGGTTCCCCCTGGAAACTATCATGATTAATTCCTGATGAATTCATCATGATGGACTAACTGGCCTGTTTTCATCCTCATCGATCACCCTTCACTGGTGCCCCGCCAGCGTATCCCAATAGCGTAGGCGTGGTTACCACTCCATTTTCATCTAATAAAAAAATAAATTAGTGTAGGCAGAAACAAATATGTATAAATATATATATATATATATATATATATATATATATATATATATATATATATATATATATATATTTTTTTTTTTTTTTTTTTTTTTCGATCCCCAGGTGTTTTGCGGTAGTCGTTCTTATATTCTTGTTTATCAAGCTATAAAAATATAAAGTAGACGTTATAAAACTTGAGAAAATAATTATATTGGTCGTAATTTAATAGGATTTTAATTAAAATGTAGATAGCTTTATCGGTTGAGCTTTTAAAATTCACCAAACATTTATTACTTTATTACCTCATCGCGTTTTAATTGCTTTAAAAAAATAAAAAAAAGTGAAGGGTCCTTAACATCTTTATTAATTAACTCGTTAATTATTATGCCTTAAGCATGGTGAGCGACGGAAGTGGTCGATTTAAAATTATACGCTCCTAAGTATGGTCGAGCCATCAATGTCGATCAATGTAACCATCTTGAAAATCCAGTTTTGCAATAGGCATGGCAAATTAGTTTACTGTTTTAGGGTTCCGTACTAAAAACGGTGTAAAGGAATCCTTTTGGTTCCTTTTCAAAAGGCCGGCAGCACACCTGCAATGCCGCTGGTGTTGTGGGTGATCATGGGCGGCGGTAGTAGAAGTAAAAAGAAAAATAAACCAATTTTCTTACTAGTATAATTTTTGAGAAATTATTATACAAAGAATGTCCAATAAACAAACTTAGTTATGCGGTACAGTTTTCAATTAGAATTAAGGTCCAAAATACGAATCAATATCAATCAAGTAGTATTAATAATAATAACTACCACATATCTGTTTTAGAATTAAATAAATGCAATAGATGTAACTTTGTCATATATATTTATGTACGGAACCCTTGGCGTGTAAATTCAACTGGCAACTGACAGATTTTTTTAGGAATTAATATTAGAAATAAAATAATAAATTAATCCTTCTAAATGAGATAGAATTAAAAAAAAAGCATAACACTGTCACCATATCAGCTGTTAATTGTCCACTGCTAAACATAGGCCTTTTCTATAAGGTCGGCAGTAGTTGTCACGTTTGGCAAGCGGGTTGGCAACCGCAAAGGGAGAGGGACGCTATTACTCATTACTCAACCATTCAGTTTACTTAGTCGCCTCCTATGATAATAATTATTCTCACAATAATCTATCCTAGGACTATTATATTTAATTCATTATAATATATGTATATTATTTATTTATTTATTTAACACTTTATTGCACCAACATTATAGGATTTGTTGAACAATTGCCAATAAGTATGGTGTAGTACAAAAGGCGGTCTTATTGCTAAGCAATCTCTTCCAGACAACCTTTGGGTAGAAAGAATTAAAGAATAAATAGCTAGGTGGAAATTATATTAATAAATATTATATGAGTTAAATGAGATAATGGTATAAGTATTATTTTATTGAATTTTAATTTTATTATATGTAAAGTCCTTACTAATTAAGAATAATTATGAATATATTTTTTTTAATTTTTTTTTTATTCAACCTAGAATGGCAAACAAGCTGACGGCCCACCTGATGGAAAGTGGTAACCGTCGCCTATAGACATGAGCAGTACCATGGACATAACAGAGTATACTGTTTCACCCATGATACCCCCATGCGTTACCATTCCTGAGGACTCAGGTGTTATTCCTCTGTACCCAGTAAATTCATGCCAAATGCTCGTTAGTTTGTTACCTCTTGGCTCTTTATATTCAAGAGGATAAACTAACATTATATATATAATATTCAAGAGGAAAAAAGATATATAGACTACGTTTACTTCCAATAGAACAATATCTCAGACGAAGTCGCGTGTAAACGCTAGTAATAAATAAACAAAAGAGAAACTCATTAAAATCATTTAAAGTGAAACAAAACAGTATTTAAACTTTGTTTTGGATACGCTCATCCCGATCCACCCCAACTCAGTATATCACTTAGAACAATGAATATAGAAATTCCAAAAACAGGAAACCCACCCAAATAGCTCGCAGACGAAAATAAAGAGGAGCGTGGACAATTAACTGTCACGCATTGTCTCGAAATAGACGCCCCACGCTGGGGGCGATGATGCTGGAGTGACAGCGGAGAAGCGACGTTCGGCCCTTGACGAACCTTGCAGCCACGACCGAAGATTCGCACCTGGAAAAAAAAAAGAAAAATATATATTTATATTATTCTCAATTTCGTGTATAATATAGTATATGGTATATAAGTATATTTGGTAATTATATATATTTATTCATTTATTCTCGTATATGTAATTTTAGTATGTATATCAATAATTACTAGTACCGCATTCGAGTATTCTGACACTTCCCTATGGTTGACTGGGAGAGAATGCTTTTAGGATTAAGTCCGCCATGTACACATATTTGTACTAATGAATAAATAAATAATTTACATATATATATATATATATATATATATATATATATATATATATATATATATATATATATATATATATATATATATATATATATATATATATATATAATATATATTTTTTTGTGGTACAACAATAGCATTATAAGATTGCAATCGAATTATAGTTGTACTCAACATTCACAGAGATGAAACATAATAGGTTGATTTTTAATACAAAAAAGAATGATAGATAAAAACTACATACAAAACAAGAATCAAAAACAAAACTACCAAACTATGCTTATAAACTATTAGGTTATTAATGTGACATACATTGATTTACATACATTGCTTCGATACACTTTTCGTAAAAGATATTGCATAACATTTACCAATATTCAGGGCCATATGGTTTATTTCATAATAATGAATATAGTTACCATCATATAAATATGCATTAGGTTAAACCATATATGGCATTCAAGGTTTCACTCCACATATATCACAAAATTATAATATTTATACACATGAAAATAGAAAATTTATTTATTTGGTTTAACACTTGGTATCCCAATAGCGAAGTACAATTAGCTTTCAATATATATATATATATATATATATATATATATATAAAGTGCTCATAAAAAGTGCTGTACCAAATTTAATGCATTTTTTTTAAGAAAGAAAGAAACTTTACTTTACAAAATATACGACTACACCCACACAGGGGGTGAAAAATAATTAAAAATTATAATAAAGAAAGTATACAAAAAATATAAATAAAGAAAATACAAAAAAAATTGCACATCACAGCAGTTACATCAAAAATGAGTGTGTGTGCGTGCGTCACGATATTTGCAAAATGACAATAACGGTGAATAGCTTTTTAATTTTGTATATTTTGAACTAAGAACAAAGTATTACATACAAGGAATGATAAAATAAAAACAGTAAATCATATATTTGCCTCCTTTCTTTTTATGCGAATATAATTAGTAAAAAGAGGACGAAAGGTACACCAGCAGTTGTAATTTTTCTCAATGCATAGCAGGCTAGTATATAGAAAATGTTTGATATGTCAATTATTTATCAATGACAAATTTTACATTACTGGATTATACATTTGACACAGTTTATGTAGAAAGTATGCAAGCAGGTTGTATCTGAATTTGGTAGGGTTACATGTACGGCTGTATAACATTTTCTATACACTAATCTGCTATGAATTGACAATTTTATCGCTCCTTTTATGTAATTCCTTGTTATAAGATTTTTAAAGTAATATTTACAATGGAAAAAAAAAAAAACAAAAGAAGATCAGTGACGGGCAAAATGAAAATATATGGCTATTAAAAAAAAATGCAACCCTCAGCATTTGGGGGGGGGAAGGGATCGTTAGTAATGCGGGCTACCGGTCTTATTGCTAGCAGTATACCCTGTCAGGTCGACCTCCACGCGGTTCCCCCTGGAAACCATCGTGCTGAGTTCCAGGTGTATTCATCACGATGGGCTGACTGACCTGCTTATTTCATTATTCACCTACCATGCCTCACTGGTGTCCCGCCAGCGTATACCGTTAGCGCAGGCGGGGTTATCACTCTATTCATCAAACTTTAAAAAAAAAACATTCAGTATTTGACTGATTAATCCATTATGTGATTTATCAGACTGCCACGACTTCTACCTATAGGGGGGAGAAAAGGGATTGTAAGTAATGGAGACTGAGAATCCCATTGCTAACAATATATCCAACCAGGTCGACCTCCTTGCGGTTCCCACAAGAAACTATCATGATTAATTCCTGATGAATTCATCATGATAGGCTAACTGGCCTGTTTTCATCCTCATCGATCACCCTTCACTGGTGCCCCGCCAGCGCATCCCATTAGCGCAGGCGGGGTCACCACTCCATTTTCATCCAATAAAAAAAAAAAAAGCTTCTACCTATAGAATCACTATTCCTATACACACATACAGATACCTTCGTCGCTCTATTAGTATCGTCTGTTATTTCACAATATGCTTTCGATTAGGATCGTGTGAGCTGGCAGCATTCATACAAGTCATACACAAAGCGAACATCTGTAAAATATTAACCAGAATCATAGTGTGTGTATGGTTTCACGAGTACTATGTCTGATTCAAGTTGAACAACACAGTGCTCTGAATAATTTACACGTGTATAGTTACAGCAAATAACTTCACTAATTCAATTAGATGCATAAAAGGCTTTTTGTAGGAGTTTTCTAGGAGTTTTTTACCAGAGGGAGACTTTGTACAAAAGTCGATTGCTTGGGTACCTCTGTCCTATTCGTGTTTCAACCGTGAAGCAGCTGTGTTTCGGTTTGAAGGGTGGGATATGGCGTGAATTTACTGGGTACAGAGGAATAACACCAGAGGAATGGCAACGCATGGGGGTATTATGGGCGAAACAGTATACTCTGTTATGTCCATGGTACTGCTCATGTCTATAGGCGACGGTTACCACTTTTCATCAGGTGGGCCGTTAGCTTGTATGCCATTCTAAGTTGTATAAAAAAAAAACTTATTACAGGAAAATTATAGGATATTGCCTCCTTTCAACTGACTGCATAATGAGGGAGATTCCTAATTTAGTTGTATTTTTTTTTTATAAATTGTGCCCTCTTTTCTACGGTTTCCTTAATTTTATCATGTAGTCAGTCAGTTTGTTTGGCATTCTAATTATCATAAAAACATATTTCAAATACCAAGTCCACACTGAATTTTATACCACTGAGGTGGCAAACAAGCATACGGCCCACCTGATGGTAAGCGGTTACCGTAGCCTATGAACGTCTGCAATACCAGAGGTATTACGCGCGCGTTGCCGACCCTGAAGAAACCTCTTTACCCCCCTTTTGAAGAACCCCATGCTGTAGTCTCTTGGGAAAACCTCGAAATGTTATTAAATATCTAAATTAGGTACTAAAATTTGCGTTAGAATTGCTTTAGATACATTTAATTCTCAAGGTAAGGACCATACTATAATAATTTTGCTAAAATATTAAATTAAAAAAGTAATTTTATTTTTAAACAATCTATGGAACGGTATCTCAGGACTGACCCCAAAAGTAATAAAATAGTCAAAGAAAAAGTTCAATGAGCCATCATCGGTTAAAAATATCGTAATTTTTAACTATCCTCCCTTCATCCCCCGGCAGGGAGCAACGGAACCATTACGTGAAGGAAGCATTATTTCCGCTCGTTAACTCAAATACTTTGCTGTTTGATAAATGCTTACTAGCTCTTTTTATTTGGGATGTTCTGAGGGTGTGAACGTTGTAGCGGGTTTTGAATTATTGCATGAAAGTTACATTTTATGTTTATAAATACTAATACTACTATTTTTAAATAAAAAGAGTTTTAAATACACTATCGATACTTAACACAAAAATTCGACTTCAACTGTGACAAAATTTTTTTTTTTTTATACAACTTAGTATGGCAAACAAGCTGACGGCCCACCTGATGGAAAGTGGTAACCGTCGCCTATAGATATGGACCAGTACCACGGACATAACAGAGTATACTGTTTCACCCATAATACCCCTCATGCGTTGCCATTCCTGAGGACTCAGGCGTTATTCCTCTGTACCCAGTAAATTCACGCCATATCCCACCCTTTAAACCGAAACACAACCATGCAAACACAACTGCTTCACGGTTGAAACACGAATTATAATCTAAAACTAAACTACGGAACCGATTTTGATAAATTTTCTTTGGGATCAATCTGTAAGTACATATTTTTGTATACCACAAAGATAGATAGATAGATAATTTATTTGCATTACTTACAGCACACAAATTACAACATATGGTATATTGTTATACTTAAAAAGTGAGATAACATAAATTATAAAAAAAAAAAAAAAATACATGAAGCTAAATACAATTTTTCGTTTATGCGTGTACCATAGCAATACAAAATGGTCACAACTCAGTTTATTGGTTCGCCCTCAAAAGAGCAAAGCACTGATATTCTGTTGCGGCCAAAGGGAATAGGTTAACAATAATATAATACTACCGGATTATCCATACAGTAAATAGATAGATATATAGTAAACAAACATATATGACAGTTTAACTAGCAGACAAATGGAACATAGAGGTAACTAAAGGCGGTAAGCATACAGCCCGTCTAATGGTAAATGATCACTGTAGCCTATGAACGCCTGCAACACTAGGAGTATCACGTGCATGTTGCCGATCCTGAAAAAACCTTAATATTCCCTTTTTATGAAAACTTTAAAATAAAAAGAATTTCCTAAATCAGTATAGAACTAATCGAGTTACTAGGTAACAAATATAAAAAAATGCAATCGAATTGAGACCCTGCTTCTTATTAAAGCCGGTTGAAATTAAAAAAAGTTTGCTAATAATTTCTTTCACAATCTAATCGACATTGTAACGTTGATAGTGAGGATATAAAAAAAAAAAAAACCTGTAATTGTATGCCTATTTTTACTTTTAAAAATATTCATAGCTGCAAATTTATTTATGTATTTAAATTTAATTTACGAACGCTGCACAATTTCTATTCTAATTTGAACCTTATTGTTATAGACATAAAGAAGCAATTCAACCACCAACCCCAGTCGGTAACGGTTGAAGCCGGCAGGGGGGTTAGTTTCCGCTGCGTGCCCCCACCTGCCGCGCCGTCCGCTACCATCAAATGGTCGAGAAACGGGGCTGTGTTGGAAGCCAGCGATGAAACGCTTGTCTTACCGAAAGTTGATTTGCAGGTAGGGTGATCACAGATAAACTATAACATCTGGTAATACAAGACGGGTGTCTAATGAAATGATTGTAATTTGGCATCTGATTGGAATTTTAATCATATAAATGATGCTAGAACTATCATTATGAATGAAACCGTGAGATGGTCCGGTGATTTTACCTTTTATTGCTTTATTGGTCACTGTTTTTCACCTTTTATAGATCTTAAGGTAGCCATGTGACCCCGGCATAGAACGGGCTACCCCTTCCTTTCCCGTGAGTGTCGTAAGAGGCGACTAAGTGAACTTAATGGGCAAGATATTGGCATCAGCGTCCTTCTTAAAACATCTCCAAAGTCTAACTGGGGTGC
This sequence comes from Galleria mellonella, assembly GCF_026898425.1. Classification (NCBI taxonomy): domain Eukaryota; kingdom Metazoa; phylum Arthropoda; class Insecta; order Lepidoptera; family Pyralidae; genus Galleria; species Galleria mellonella. The sequence goes on along the minus strand of NW_026442039.1, from coordinate 6,549,927 downwards.
CAACCCGTTTACCAAATGTGGCAACTACTGGAGACACTCCCTAATTGGGGGAGGGTTATGTTCAGCAGTGGACAGTTAACAGCCAATATGATGATTATGATGACTGGTTTTTAACTAATTTCCTCTTAATATCAGCTTGGCTTTCCTAATTTTGCATATTCAAGATTTTCTATCCTGGGATGTCAGATTGGGTAATTTCTCTTCTTTTTCTTTCTCTACCAAACGTATAGTATTTGGGACAGAGAATAAAGGATATTTCATTAGATATTGTGTTCTCTCTGTCGATTCTATGCAATCAGTTGCATAAGAAGCAACTTGTTGCAAGAAATTGACATGATAATAGATAGATAATTTATTAATATTTACTACTCATATACTGCTAATTTTGTTCAACGAAAAGGACTCTAATATAGCTTACAAAACAACGATTTACCAAAAAACATGATGCAAGTAATAATATTTTTTAAATGTTCCCTAAATTTTTTTACTTGAGGTTTAGCTCAAAACTGTGATTCGACTTCCGAATCCCCGAAATGCAATTTAGCAGTGTCTAACTAAGATACCTTGTTAATAATTATGATTTGTTTATAAATAGCCGACGGTTACTACTTTCCATCAGGTGGACCGTCGTCAGCTTGTTTACCATTCTAAGTTGCATAAAAAAAATTGTACACAGGATATGGCAAACTACACGTGCATAGCTGAGAACATTGCTGGCCGACGGGAGTCCGATGTCGCTGTCCTATCTGTGTATGGTATGTCTATGTTATTTTAATTATTGTTTATGCTTGTTTAATTATTCATTAAAAGGATTTGGTTTGTTGATTAGAATTATTTTGTTTAATTCCGCTACCATTAGTATATGTGCCACTGCCAACACTTCAAGATTGACCACAACTGTTACTACTAGAAGTTCCACAACCTTCCATTTTGGCTGTCGATTTCCGGCTGCCATTTTGTTCAACGTCAGGCAAATTATTAGATCGCTGCTTGGAGCTTAGTGTTAACCGTTTGGCATCCAAACTACGACATAAGGAGACTTTATGCAAAAATCATATGCTTGAGCATTCTTGACCCAAGTTTTTTCTTTGTTATTGTTTTTGTCGCTAAGGCATTTGTTTCAATATATAGGGAGGGATATAACAGTAAAACTACAGGGTGTGGAAGTATAATGTCTTACTTCTTAGTAGGGATGAGTAATATATAGTAATATCTATGTATTTTAGTTGCAATATCTATATAATGGTCCAATAAAGAATATGATGAAAGTCTGTTATCCAAAAAACAATATTGGATGGCAAACTTTTTACATCTTCGAAAATAGATATCCGACCGATATTGGTGATGACCTATTTTCCGCTATCAATGTTCAGACGAACCCAATATATAGATATCGGATCGGTATCTATATTACCCATACGTACTCTTTAGGAATGGCAAAGCATGAGGAGCACCATGAGCATAACAAAATATTAAAAAAGTTTTAAAGTTCGGATTTTTTAGATAACTTGGTATATAAACCTGCAAAGGAAATAATGGAAAGCAGCTATCGTGGAAATCGCAAAATGCACGGTTACGCCCATTTTACATGCTGTTCCAAATCAGCCATGCCTCCTCAGTATCGAGGTACTGGGTGTGGTGTACTTACCCAATATCTACGTAACCAAAAATTGTGTTGACGAAATTAAAAATATGTTTAGTGAACGGCGGCTGGTCGGATTGGTCGCCATGGTTACCGTGTCGTTGCGGTGCGCAAACAAGCGGGCGGCGGCGCACGCGCACCTGCACGGAGCCCGCCCCCGCTAACGGCGGAGCGCACTGTAGAGGGGCGTCTTCGCAGAGCGACGACGACTGTATGAGATGCCAAAATGGTAAGAAATGTATAATCAAAGATTGTGCCTCTCGAGAAAAAGACTACTTCAATTGTGTTAAAACCAGTTTTGATCTAAAACTTAATAGTTTTTGTAAATTTTATTCAGTAATTTACTACTGAACCGATATTGATAAAATTTCTCACGAGACCAATCTCAAAGTACATCCTTTCAGATGAAAATAACAATTTTTCAAATATGTTTATAAATGACGAAGTTCTGAGGTGGAACAATGGACTATATCTTCCTACCAAAGAGAAAGACCTTAATCCAGGAGTTGGAGATAGGATTAAGGATTACCAGTTAGCAAAGATTGAAGGTGCTGTTCGTAGGTGGCACCTGGTCTTCATGGGGTACATGGTCCTCATGCAGCGAGGATTGCGTCAGGGTGAGAAGAAGAAAATGCTCCGGATCCTGCACAGAGTCCTCTTTGCAGCACGCCTCATGTGTGGACGGATTATGTTCTACAGGAATGAGTGAGTTGTTAAAGGTCTTGTAGTTTGTATCAGCCATTAACTGCCCACTGCTGAATATAGGCTCCCCCATGGGATCCAAGGGGGGTTTTGCTAGTAGTTGCTACGCTTCACTTGTTTCATGGGGTTGCCAGATGAAAATAGGTAATGATTTTGATAAATATGGTATACTCATAATGTTTTTTGATAAGTTCTCCTATCAAATTGGTTGCAAGTAAGGGTTGCCAGTATTTAAAGTTTTGTAGAATAATAACTATCATAAGTCTAAAATTGTAATTAAAATAAAAAAAAATGTATTTTAAAATAATTATATTTCAAAAATGTCTCTGTAGGATTATACACAAACAATACCACTATGTACGTGGGGATTGGTATCACGGTAGTGATGCTGGCCGCTGGAGCAGCTATTCTGTTCGTTTGGTGCAAGTACAGGAGCGGTAGACCCGGGTACGCTGCTGGTAGAGCAGGTAATTAGTACTAAACACGTATGTGTATAAACATGTATAAATGTTATGTTATATATATATATATATATATATATATATATATATATATATATAAGTAATATCCTCAGAAATATTACGTCCGTTCGTGGAACGTTAAGTCCACTATTTATTTACACTTTCTTGGCATATTAAAATGTAATAAATAAACAAATTCTATCGATCAAAAAATAATTATTAAGATTCGTTTAAAATTAACTAATATGTGGCTTAATACAATTACAGATAAAACAAAATTTAAGACAATCCAATTGTCAACTCTATTTTTAAGTAAATAAAAAAAGAAATTAGAAAGCAAGCCTCTTTTAATTTAAATTTCAGACTTCAAATCTTGTAAATGATATTTTTAATCTTATAACAATACTAATTAAGTTAAATTTCGAATAGGTATACCGAAATCGTACTCGAACCGCGACAAGGGAAACACCGCGCCGGACCTAACACGCACGTGCAATGAGTATTGGATGCAGGTGCCTGATAATCACTATGATATGCCACAGCTGAGAGACAGGTACGCTGTTTTATTTACAACCGACTTTACCAGACGGAGACCTTGTGCAAAAGTCGTTTGCTTGAGTACCTCTGTCCCATTTGTGTTTCTACCGTGAAGTAGTTGTGTTTTTTTTTTCAATAAATGATAATGGAATGGTAACCCCGCCTGCGCTAACAGTATACGCTGGTGGGACACTCGTGACAACAAACAGTGAAAAAACACCTGAGTCCTCAAGAATGGCAACGCATGGGGGTATCATGGGCGTATCAGTATACTCTGTTATGTCCATGGCATTGATTGTATGAAGCGTAAAGATTTCGTATTTTTTTATTAATGGGTGATAATGGAATGGTAACCCCATCCGCGCTATCGGTATACAACGGCAGGGCACCAGTGAAGGATGATAGGTGAAGATAAAGCAGGTCAGTTAGCCCATCGTGACGAATTCAACAAGAATTGTTCACGATGGTTTCCAGGCAGAGCCACGTGGAGGTCGACCTAATAGGGCTATATTATTAGCAATGGGGCTGTCAAATTCCATTGCCAACAATCCCTTTCCCCCCAGATTTCGTATTAAGCTTATATAATGTGTTTTCCCTAGCTATTCCTCTCCATTTGGCAACAGAAGTCGCCAACAGTCGACGGCCGGCAGCAATCACTACGAGATGAAGCCATATAGCCCGTCCGCTGACTCCGCATCTAGCTGTTATACCAACTGTGAGTGAAATAATGTAGCATAGTAATTTTTAAGGCATTTTTTATTTATTTTATTTATTTATTTATTCATAGGAAAACCAGGGCTACACTAGAGCAAAAAAATACAGTTTAGTATCACAAAATAAGCCACTAATAGGTTTTCACAAGTAACAACAATATAGATACAAGGCGCTGTACACAAAGAAACAAAAATAGGAGTATAAATAGTAAATTTTTATGAGAATTATATTGAGGATTAATCTGATGCTGAAGCTGTTTTTATTTTAATGGATCATCTCATCAGCACATTAGCCTTTAACTGTCCACTGCTGAACACAAGCCTCTCCTTGGGAGTTTTGTAGTTGCCACACTTGGCAAGTGGTTTGGCAACCGCAGTCAGGTTTTAGAGATGTTTTAAAAGGAACGCTGCCCATCCCTCACCCTTCCTTAGTCGGCTCTTACGACACCAACGGGATAGGAAGGGGTGGCCTATTCTATACCGGGGCTACATGGCCATTTTAATGTATGATAAATGGTAGCCCCGCCTGCGCTATTAGTTACATCCCTCACCAGTGAGGATGATAGGTAAGGATGAACAGTCCGGTCATTTAGTCCACTGTGACGAATTAATCGAATAACGATAGTTTCCAGAGGGAACCGCGTGGAAGTCGACCTGATTATATTAAGTTGACCTGAGTGTATTGATAGCAATGGGTACTTACCTCCTCATTACTTACAATCCCTTCCTTTACCTTTGGTAATTTAGTTCTTTTTTGTACAGCAAGAACTATGACGTCACGGTCCAGTGAGTGCTCCTCGTCGCAAATGGCGGACCTAGTGACGTCATCACCTACCTCGATCTCAAAGGTGGACGTAGCAGTCACCTTACCCACTGGCCCTCTGGACACCAGTTATAGAGATAAAATATGTTTGACCATTGTCAAATGAACTGTTATTATTTAATAACAATAATTATTTAACCAAAATGCATTTATTGTTTTGATTGTATGGTTTTTTTTTATGTGCGATTTATGTATACTATTAAGTTAGTAATTTAAACAATGGATCACTTGTAAGTTGTATATAAGTCAGTCATAACACAGGAATGGGGAAGCGTCATCAATTTGCTGGAAAAGAACTCTTACAGAGTTAAGCTCGCCTGTTGTACTGTACATCTTTATTTAAAATAAATTATACCAATGTAATTTTTGTGTATAATAAAATTTAAATAAATATATTTTTATAACACGAAGGTGGTAAACAAGCATACAGCCCGTCTGATAGTAAACGGTCACTGTAACCTATGGGCATCTGCAACGTTAGGCGTGTCACGTACGCGTTGCCGACCCTGAAGAAACTTTAAGACACTTCTTTTATAGAACCCCATCCTGTAAGGTAGATTCTAGAAAAAAATAACTTGACACGAATCTTATTTTATGACCTCTGTGTTTCTTATTTATTATATATATTCGCTTAATTATTTAATTACAAAACAAAATACATATAATTATTAATCGATTTCCCCACATTAACTGTCTCGTAGCGTTGAAAATTATATCAGACACAATTTTAATTATAATTAAATTATTATAATGCATAATTTAAAATTCAAGTTCAAATACGCTTTGAAAACCTTTTGTTGAAACCTTCAAGAAAAGAGCATTTTCCTTTTTAAAAGCCGGCGACATATTTGCAATTTCTTTAAAATTTGTAGGCGCCTATAGGCGACCATAGTCGCTTACCATCAAGTGAGCTGCATATTAGTTTTTCTTCTATTTTATAAAAAAAAACAATATAAAATATCAAATTCTATGATAATAGAATAGAATAGAATAAATATTTATTGTGAGCAATACATTATAATTTTTCGTAAGATGTTATTTAGGTCTTAAAGGAAAACACAGCCCACCTATACATCGGGCATACAATACGATTAATTACATAACATAAATTATTTTACAAACATACAATAAAATCGTCAATAAAGTTGAAAATAAAATAAAGCACGTCAATCGACAGTCACAAACTAACACGTGGTCACCATTAGGATATGTTAATGATCACCTTATGTATTAATTAAATTATTTATAATGTCAAAATAAAAAAAAAATGTCTAAAAGCAAAGAATTCATTCAAATTGTAAAAAGCATTTTCAATTAGCCATTTTTTTTTAATAATAATTTGAATTTTTAATTTGAACCTGTTTTTGATAATAATCGTAATAATGTAGTGAGTTCAAACAACAGAACAAAAGTGCCTACAATATTATGAGCCTGGATATATACGTGTGTATGTTTGTATTTTATAAAAAAACCGGCTTTAATTGACATGGACATAACAGTATACTCTGTTATGTGCATGGTACTGCTCATGTCTATAGGCGACGGTTACCACTTTCCATCAGGTGGGCCGTCAGCTTGTATGGCATTCTAAGTTGTATAAAAAAAAAGTTAATTGTAGTATAACCAGTTATTTTTATTTAAAAGCTGAACTACTGCACCGATTTTGATGAAATTTCTAAGGGACCAAACTATAAGTATAGTCTTTTAGATATAAAATGAATTTTTAAAATCGATTTATAAATGACGGAGTTAAGAAACATAAAAAAATAACCGAATAGATAACTTCCTTCTTTTAAAAGTCAGTTAAAAATGAGATAGATATTTAACCAAAAGCGGGTAGAAGTGTTATTATAGGTGTTCGGTAGTAATGAATCGGTTTCATTATGACATCCCACGGTCCCACAGGTGGACCTCCATAGTAAGATCGTTTATTTGTTATTTTACTTTTAATATAAAAAATATTAAGGTTAACACAAGTCTGTTGTTATTAAAGATACTATGTAATCCTAGTATATAATTGTAAATAATGTATTTAAAAACTGTGATATTTTATATATTAAAAAAAAAATTAAAAAAAATTACAGCAAAAAAAAAAGAGTTTTATTTCTCTATAATTTTTTTTAACCTTTATATTCTTTTAACATACAACAATATTCTTTTTACATTAAAGGCTATTCATGGATAAACCAAAAGTTGAACTATTTTTAAAGTGTAAATCCATACAAATGTCTGTATGTATTGAGTCTCAAAAACGGGTCAACTTTTTGTCAGCTAATTGTTAAATTAGCTGTCTCGTTTTGTTATCCGTGTTCCTGTACTTACTGTCCTGTGTATTTACGCATACAATGTATCTTGACGTATTATTTAATAAATAAAATGAGTATTTACGCATTAAAAAGATGCAGAAATTAAAAGACAAAATAAATATAGAAGTTATAAATGTATCACTTATCACGCACAATTTATCACGCAAAGTTGTATGAAAAAGTTGACCCGCTTTTCTCGAAGCATTTGTATGGAGAAACTTTGTCTATATAATTTAAGATGTATATTGTATATATAATGAAAGATATATTTGCCATGTGATTCCAGCATAGAATAGGCCACTCTTTACTTTCCCGTGGGTGTTGCAAAAGTCGACTAAATAATTATTAGATTAGAGATACAAATCGTCTACCATTTATTGAAAATATGGTATTGATTCAATTAGTAAATAAAATAAAATAAGTATTAACTAAATAAATGATCTTATGGTACTTCTGAAAGATAATAAAACATCTGGCATACAATCTAAAATAATTTAGCCTCAGTAAACTAAATAAATATATACGATTTGTAAAATAATATTAATTAATTTATTTATTTACACTTTATTACACCATTTACAATAATAATAAATACAGTAAAGTTTAATGAGAAGCGATACAAAAGTCAGTACTTTATCTCTTAGAAATCTCTTTCAGCCAATCTTTGGTAGAGGACATTGAGAGAAAAGAGACAAAGGTGGTGCACTATTATATACTCGTAGATACTGAAATATACAAATATACACATAAACATACACATATTCAGTAGTACACATACAACAGGAAAAAAGGAAAAAGAAAAAGATAAAAAGAGAACACAGGAAAACAGTAATTAACCCTTATTTGTATAATGATGGAAATTTCCATCATAACATTGAATGCTCAAAAATTATATAAAAGAACAAGTTCACTTTAAGTTGACCGTGTCTAAATACCTTTTTAATGTCGATAGCAGAAAAAAAACATAGCTGTCACATTTATTTTTTTAATAATTTTTCCTTTCTATTTGAACATGAATTATATCACCTTGATTTATTTCACCAATAAAAAAATCATGCAAAGAAGGGTTAAAAGGGATTTATATTTAAAAAATGTTGACGATCTAAGACATATAAACAAAAAGTAGAGAAAGTCAAAAATTGTCTTAAAGAGCTCGAGAACTTGGTATCAAAATAAAACAATTATCAACACTACACAGGACCACCCAATAAAGTTATGTCAGTGTGTAATTTTTCAAGCCCCTTTTATTGTTGGATAAAGAGGCCCCTTTACAACATACGAGACGTCGCACCGTTCACGTTATTTTTATGCATTAGTCACACACACGTATATATATTATTTAGTACAATCCTAATAGTTGTCAAACGATACATATATATATATATATATATATATATATATATATATATTCTTTATTGCACTAAAACATACAGTAACAACAATAAGTTAATAACAATGCTAACAAAGGCGAATAATTTATTTATTTTTAGCAGTGGAAAGTTGATAGCTAAAATGATGGTATATGATTAAGTAGTAAATGTCAAAAGGTAAATTTTATATTTTATTATAAGTAAAAAATAAATATCAATGGATCGTATAGTAATCGTGACGTGTAAATGACATCAATACCATTACAACCATTATAAAGTACTATTTCTGTATCATGTCATTAGTCAAACTGTATCAGTTTAAACTCGAGTTCAAAGTTCCCTTTTAACTGAACAGTTACATTTGTCACTTAATACTAATTGGTTATGTTTAGGGTCAGTTTTTAACGTCGCAACGATCGTAGTTATAAAATCTGATTCAATATTGTATAAAATAACAATAATTATATTTATAGTAATCCTAGATCTAGACTTTAGATTAAACTGTAAAGTTAACTCAGATTAATGCTCATAATAAATCAAGATAGATAGATAATTTATTTGCATTACTTACAACACACAAATAACAATACAAACATACACATAATATAGATAAACACAGCAAAAAGAGGTAAAAAAATTAAAAACAAACAAAAGCAACAAAAAAAAAGCAAAATATATAAAACAACAATTTCCTTCTTTCATGTGTGTGCCATAGTAACACAAAATGGTCACAACTCAGTTTTTTTTTATACAACTTAGAATAGCAAACAAGCTGACGGCCCACCTGATGGAAAGTGGTAACCGTCGCCGATAGACATGAGCAGTACCATGGACATAACAGAGTATACTGTTATGTCAGTTTATTGCTTTGCCCTCAAGAGAGCAAAACACTGATATTCACTGCAAAAAATCAACGCTGAGAAACTTCTTGTATCCACTGACTAGAATAGTACTCCCAGATGCTGTAGAATTATAGCAGGTTTGGTTAGAACAGCTAAAATGAATGCCAACACACGTCATTCTTAACCTGGCTATACTATGCATCAGCGCCATAAAAGGCCCAACGGTTTTTTTTTATTATAGCACGACATGTGACTACACCATCCTAAGAGCGAAATCAGAGGTTACGTGGTTCATGAATACGGCTAACCGAAAAAAAAAGCGTTCCACTTTCAATTCTCAACATAAGCTAATTTACTAAGTGCTTTTTCACGCTACGATTGAAGGATACGAGGTTATAGGTTGCACGATAGGCTACCTGACCTGCCTTTTCATCCTCAACAATCATCTCTCACTGGTGTCCCTCAATGTATACCGATAGCGTAGGAAGGGTTACCATTCCATTATAATTCATTAAAAAAAATAACATTATTCGCATTATCCTAACTACTCCCGTTTCCTTCCATTCTAGGGCTTGACTCACAGTACGCCTACAGGATTGTTTTTGTCCAAATGTCTTACTCATGCTTCCTGGAATCCTAGAAAGGTTACTTATATTTTTGGCCGTGACTCAAGCTACTGTGTCAACTAGCTCGGATGTTAATTGTTATTTGTTTATAACGCTTGACGAATAATGGTAATAATTGGTACATTCAAATTGTTTTTTGCAGACTTGTTTCTAAATTTGGTAAGAATTTTATTCTTTCACTATTTTTTTACGTTTGCTTCTCTTTTTAAGACCTTTTAAATTAAAAAGAGAGAGAGAGGACAATGTAACCTAATTGCATTCGTTAACACAGAAGTTCACCAACCTCCCAGGAAACCACTAATCAATCAATTAATCGTTTAACTACTAAACAATGCGACAGACTGACCAATGTATTTCCATAGTAGATATATGGGACTTGTAGCAATGTATATCAATACATATAATAAAATCGTAACTGGTCGCTGTCTGTACATGGAAGATATATAAGAGGTTTATGAAATTAATAGAACCCAAAACAATGATTTTTACAATTTTTGTCTGTTTGTCTGATACATTTGTGCACACTAATCTCAGAAATGGTTTAATCGGTTTAAATGCGGTTATCACTAATGCGTTGCGGTTTTCTCCACTTAACATTTAGTGTTACTTTTATTTCAATCGGTTCATAAATAAAAAAAAAAGTTATATCAATTTAAAGAATCACGTATACATTGCTATAAAATTCTAGAAACAAGCAAACTATATATAATTACTCCTCTCCATCCAAAGGTTACCTGGAAGAGATCGCTCTTAGCGATAAGGCGGTCAATTGTTTTCTTAGTGTAATATTTTCTTGTAATTGTTTGTATTTATAATAAGTTTAATATTGTAATCTTATGGAGGAAACAATAAAGAGTATCTGTCTATCTCTTTCAAAGATTTGTATAACTACATTAATTAATGTTGATAGAAAACAATCTAAAAATACCAGAGGGAGACTTTGTACAAAAGTCGTTTACTTGGGCACCTCTGTCCCATTCGCGTTTCAACCGTGAAGCAGTTGTGTTTGCATGACTGTGTTTCGGTTTAAAGGGTCAGGTATGTCAGTGAATTTACAGGGTACAGAGGAATAACACCTGAGTCCTCAGGAATGGCAACGCTTAGGGAGTATAATGGGCGAAACAGTATATTCTGTTATGCCCACGGTACTGCTCATGTTGTTATCACTTTCCATCAGATGGGCCGTTAGCTTTATTGCCATTTTAAGTTGTATAAAAAAAACTTAACATGTATATAATAATGATATCAAATCTTATGTACTGTAAATAAAAAATTGAGTTTATTTCAACAGGCAATATAGGAAAACATAATCATTCCGTTGATTGAATCAAAATGGCCACGTAACTACACATACAGATGTTTGCTAATAGCAACTGGCCGCATATTCATTAACTTAATTGTCTGTCGGAGGTACCTGAATCTATTACCTTAATACCTGAATCCACAGCGTCTGGTGTGCTCTTTGATGTGTGTATTGGATTAGATAGATAGAAGGCAAAAAGTTAATAAAAAACAACTCAGTAATATTATTAATAATTAAGTATTATTTATTATAATATAACCTTAATTATACTAAATTAATTTTCTAAAGTTTAATATTTTTAATTTATTGCGTTTGTTTGCAATATATCGTCGATCAAAAAAGCTGAATTCAATTGTAAATATCGCATTAAAAATCAAATTCGCCTTTTTTGTCGACGAATATACTTGTAGTAGGCAAGTTGGCAACCGCAGTTAGGCTTTTGGAGATTATTTAATAGGGACGCTGCCCATCCCTTGCCTTCCCTTAGTTGCCTCTTACAACGCACACAATAAACAAATACACACACACACACATACACACACATACACACATACGCGCGCGCGCGCACGCACGCACGCACGCACGGACGCTCGCACGCACGCACGCACGCACGCACGCGCACACACACACACACACACACACACACACACACACACACACACACACACACACACATATATATATAATATATATGTTTATGCGTAAATTTAAATTGAATTGATATTTTTTCTCTTCATTTTTTTGTGAACCTAATTCTATTAATGTAGGCACTTTAAGTGATAATTAATAATTAATTTAAGGAATATTGACTCTTATAATCAAGGTTATATAAAACACAATAGAGTTTCCTCTTATTCTCTGTTATCTCCGCTATGCGATACGATCCGTAGAATGTTCTGGAGACGTTCAATCGCAGCAGAGTTGACATGCTTACCGTGGTTCCAGGAAGTGGGAATTAAAATGCTGCTTTTGTAATTTGATCGATTGATCTAATTAATAAACTAAGAGAAAGAGAAAATTTGAAATTTGATCTATATAGACAAAATATTTTACTATTGGTTTAATACAGAACATAAATTTGTATCTACATCTATATATCTATAAATATAAAAATTAATGCCACTTTTCGTTGTAATTTTATAACTCAAGAACGTGCTCACCTATCCAAACCAAATGTTTAGGCTTTGTTCGGAATATTCAGTAGATGGTTTATGTGAAGTTTGCGCAAAATCGGTCGAGCGGTTCTTCATTTATCACATTTTTTGTAACAAATGAATTCAATAAATGGCGGATCATTTTGTTAATGGGGATTTTTGTGTCAAATTCAAACTTTTTTAAGATGGCGATTGTGCTGTCAAATTGAAACTTTTTTAGTGTTGACAGTACAATTAAAATAGTTAGCTATTAGTAAAATATTTATTTGTTTCAATAAATGAATTTATGTTAATTTTTTTTTATTATATCACTTTATACGTAGCAAAGCACGTACCGGGTCGCTGGTTTTTTATAAATGTAAGCGTACATTTATAAAGCAGTAGTATCCTAAGTAAAGAAGAATACAGAGATAAGGATGTACTCTTAAATAAAATACAATAACACATTCATTTCACTAACATAAGAAAAATACATTTAATATTCTTGTAGTTGTTTGAAGGAAATAAATAACAACTAACTTGATTATTCACATATAATGAGAGAATGGAATGACAGCAGAAATGAATGTAAGAAGTAAACGTCGCTGTCATGTCTGTACGTCCAGTCCGAAAGATAGAAAGAGGTGAAATATCTATGTACAATTTAATTAACCTACTTGATGGAAAAGAAAATAATGATGTTGACAAGTGTCTATGAATATTGCATAATAAAAATAATGCAAGATGAATATTTACAATATTTATTTACAGACGCCACATTCTCACGACAAGCCTTTTCTTTTGATATGTTACACAATATAGTTTGCAATTTTTTTTTATATATTTTCTAATTTACTCTAACATAATATTTAATATAAAAGTAATCCCTATGTCTAAAATTTTACGTTTCACGTCTGTCTTTGGGTCACCGATTTTTTTTACAACACAAATGAGCATGTGGCTCACCTAATGGTAAGTGACTACCGCCGCCCATGATCACCCATAACACCAGCGGCATAGCAGGTGTGCTGCCGGCCTTTTAAAAAGGAATATAGTCTTTTTTTTGAAGGTTATGTTGTCGTATCGGTTCGGATATACTTTATTTATTATATTATTTATTATAGTTTAATGTGATTTAAGTATGTATTGTAATATGCGTACAAAATTTCAAATCAATCGCTTGCGTAGTTTTGGTGCAAAATGATTCGGACTGCGAATGATCCTGTAAGGATACCATTTTTTCCCCTTTGAGGTACGTATCCCTAAAAAAAATTACTATGACGCTATTATCCACAAGTTGTGTATAATTGATTACGGTTAATTTGACAATTCTTTTTTCAATCGATTGAATTAGTTAATTCAATCGTGAATGTGAATTTATATTAACGATTGAAACTGCCTTTTTGCGCAGTAAAATATCTAATGAATGTACTAGTTTATCGTTGTTCCAGCCTGTATTTTCCCAATGCTAAGAATGTATTAGGAAATTAAATAAATTAATAATGTCACATTTTGACGTAGTTATCTAGTTAGTATACTTTGAGCGGCATATTATCGCTGTCAGTTTGTACTCAGCCAGTTAGCAGGACTCCGAGCATATTGGGACATACTCGGAGTCCGCAATGCGAAACTGTGCGGAATGTACGGACAGTCGCATCCGAACTATGTGCACAAGTTATGACGGAAATATATTTTACTAATATAATAAAATTGTAACTATAGGATGTCTGTATATGGGAGATGGATGGAAGTGTGAATAATATTTGAACCGTTTATTAACAAATATAATTTGTATGTTTGTTTTATTTATATTATTTTTATCTGTACCCTTCCTGCAACTATATTACCCGCTAATTAATTATTTTCTCTCTAACTACACAGGGTTGGCTGGAAGAGATCTCTTTTAGAGATAAGCCCTCCGTTACTAACTTGCTAACATGTTAAACTAATCGCTGTGTCTATTGTACAAGTGCAATAAAGAATATGGGAAGAAGTGATGTCCTCAAATGTACTGCATGGTATTTAATGGTAACATCTGACACTGGATCGTATTCTGTGAGGAATTTAAGACACCTGTATCAAGCATTGGGTACTAGTAGTAAGTAGCTGGCCGTGTGGTCCCGGCATAGAATAGGCCACCTCTTCTCAAGCGAGGGATGGGCAGCAGCGTTCCACTTAAAACATGTGTAAAATCTAAATGTGGTAGTCAATTTGATTGCCATGCGTGGCAACTACTAGTAAAACCCCCCCAAGGGGAGGTTTATGTTCAGCAGTGGACAGTTAAAGGCTGATATGATGATAGTTAATGAATGACTGAAAATTAATTCTAAATTTGACTTGACTTGGTCATTCTATTTGGAAATATACATATAACTTTCTTTATCACTACTGGTCTTACATGCTAAATTACGCTCTCCAGATAGGTCTGGAGTACGAGCTGAGGCCCGCAATAATCAAAGGCTCAAAGTATGCACGATACAAAGGTATCTGCCTACATCTAAACTGCAAACAATCCAATAATCGATTCAATTCCACAGATCTGAAGCCGAGACGATGCATTCGATGGGAATCAATCACTGCCATTCGAATGAGGTTGTGTTCAATATTCAAGTACCCGTTGTGGTATTTATAGCAAGTAGCACTATTGAGAGCGAATGAGAATGATTCATTCGAATTAAATTCGAATGTGTCACTATTCGAATCATTTCAATGTAAGCCGTAAAAATGTAAATGTAAAGGTTTGAAAGGCGTTTGAAATGTGCTTGACAATTTTGCTCACTGACAATTTACTTACTAATGTATATATATTATTTCATTGATATATCGAAGGTGGTTTTTTTTTTAATAAATGGAAATGCTATCGGTATATACTGGCGAGGCACCAGTGATGAGGATACTACCAGGACTACCAGACTTCCAGACTTTGTACAAAAGTCGATTGCTTGGGTACCTCTGTTCCATTCGTATTTCAACCGTAAAGCAGTTGTGTTTGCATGACTGTGTTTCGGTTTGAAGGGTGGGATATGGCGTGAATTTACTAGGTACAGAGGAATAACACCTGAGTCCTCAGGAATGGCAACGTATGGGGGGTATCATGGGCGAAACAGTATACTCTGTTATGTGCATGGTACTGTTCATGTCGATAGGCGACGGTTACCACTTTCCATCAGATGGGCCGTCAGCTCGTTTGCCATTCTAAGTTGTATAAAAAAAAGATCGTCTTCAAACTTTGAGGTATTTTGAATGTAAAGAAGTGCTTTAGTTTTCCAAAAGCTGCCCAGCCTTGGATTCGTCGATTGACCTTCCGATTGAAGTGGGATTTACCCATTCGGACAACTTGTTCCAGGTATACATACTTATCGATTTTTTTTTATGGGTGAAAATGGTATGGTAATCCCGCCTGCGCTAACGGGATACGCTGGCGGAGCACCAGTGAAGGGTGATAGATGAGAATGAAAACAGGTCAGTAGGCCCATCGTGATGAATTCATCAGGAATTAACCATGATAGTTTTCAGGGGGAACCGCGAGGAGGTCGACCTAGTTGGGTATACTACTAGCAATGGGATTCTCAGTCTCCATTACCCTTTCCACCCTACTCATAGAATATTAGAATGTAAGTAATGTAGTCAAATCACATTTTCTTTCACTGTAGTTACTCTTTTCCATTCCTATGTAATTTTTGGACTAGATTTGTCATATTTTCTTGTGTATGCTATGTATGTATTTATATGTGTATGTTTATGTATTTTGTATGTATGTTTTATATATATATATATTGTTATAGTAAGTAGTTTAACAATTTATATGTATTTGGTATTTTTGTGCATTACAGGTTTTTGTATTTTATGCACGAAAAATTATTAATTCACTCTTGCGCCACCTGCCCATTTCTATCTGTTCTCCTTTAACCAAAGGTTGTCTGTAAGAGATCGCCCTAGCGATAAGACCGCCTTTTGTACCTTTATGTGTATATTTCAATCTGTATTTATCTTAGTGTATTTCACTTGAATTATTCACTTGTCATTGTATATTTTTATTTATGGTGCAATAAAGAATTAAATAAATAAATAAATAAATGTAAGTAATTAATTTCACAAATAAACAGTAGACATACGTCATTGGGAACGACATGAAATTATGAGCACTCCCGTTAATAATACCGCATTCGACACTCACAGTACGGTGCGGTGTAAAATACATCATGGATGCGACAATGCGAGTGTGGATTCGGCTCGCCACTCACAACCGTGTAATGTGTCATATCAATAGCGCCTAATGACCCGTAGCTCGGTAATTAGACGTCATTTCGTACATCGAAAACTCCGTGTCATATGTGGTGACCGTACATTGTATGCTACTAACAGAATAATGAATTTGTTCAAATTTAAATTTAAAAGAGTATTGTAATATTTGATTATCTTTGTCTATTAAATTTTTTAATGGATGATAATGGTGGTAGCCCCATCTGTGCTAACGGTATACACTGGCAGTGCACCAGTGAGGGATGATAAGTAAGAATGTAAAAGCAGGCCAATTAGCCCATCGTGATGAATACACTTGGAATCGAGTACGATGGTTTCTAAGGGGCCACGTAGAAGTCGATCTGGTTAGGTATATTGCTAGCAATAGGGCCCCTAACTAATTGCTAACAAACCTTTCCCCCCACATTAACCCTGTTAGGGTATTGCAAATAAAAAAATTACCTATTAATTATACATTTATAAAGTTAATTACTTAATTAAATATACAATGAAGTTAAAATTTGATTGTGTAAAATATGTATTAAAATTTCATTTCAAAAAGTACATAAAACAAGAAATTTTACGAGTATAAAACGAAATTTTACCTTCATTTCAATTAAAATTCACACTTTGTTTTAATTAGCTCTGACTACCGCATTAGGGATTGTAGTTGTAAGCAAGTTTACAATGTTTATCTGAGATTTTCTTTACATCAGATAGATCAACAATGTCTAGAGAAAGCGAGACAATAAAAGTCGGCTGATCTTATGGAAATTTGTACGCGCAATTTTCGTAAAAAGGGACACAAATTTTTTTGTTTCACGTATCAATTTATAGATAAGTACTTATATATTTATTTCGTATACAGAAATTATTCCCAAAGCATCCGCATTAGTAACGGTAACTGTACGTGAAGCACAAATAGCAAAGTTCAGTATTAGTCCTATAAATATTGTTTACCGCGGTGCTTCAAATTAATGACATTTGTACTGTTCATCTCGATACAGTTTAATTAGCTTTTAAATGAGTATGTTTTGTAATGAGATCTCTTGTGTTTTAGTATTTATTTGTGTTTTATATTATTTGAAATAACCAACAAGTTAACGAGTTTCTCTTTAATGGATGATAATGGAAAAGTAACCCCGCCTGCGCTATTGGTAAACACTGGCGGGGCACCAAAGGAGGGGTATATGAGCATGAAAGCAGATCAGTTAGCCCATCGTAACGAATGCAATAAGTATTAATCACGATGGTTTCCAGGAGGAGTCGCGTCGGTCGACCTGACAACGCTTGCTAGCATTGGGGTTGGCAACCGCAGTTAGGTTTCGGTGATGTTTTAAGAGGGACGCTGCTGCCCATTTTTCGCTCTCCCTTAGTCGCCTCTTAGCTCACCTACGGGAAAGAAAGGGGTGACCTATTTTATGCCAGGATCGTACTGCAATCCTTCCTCTACAATAAAGTTTCTTAAATACCAATATTCATAACGACTTTTATTTTCTATTAAATAATTGAAGTGTAAGGTAAATAATTAGTTTTTTCTTCCCAGGACCAACCATTAGAAGTACCAAACATTATTAAAATTTTTTTTTAATGGATGATAATGGTAACCCCACACGCGCTATCGGTATACACCGGCGGGGCATCAGTGAAGGATGATAGGTGAGGATGAAGCGAGTTAGTCAGCCCATCGTGACGAATTCAACGAGAATTGTTCACGATGGTTTCCAGGGGGAACCACGTGGAGGTCGACCTAATAAGGCTGTCAAACCCCATTGCTAATAATCCCTTTTCCCCTCTGTTATTACAATTTTAGAGGTACACTAGTAAATACTTGGAAATTGCATTCGTGTTTACTTGAATAGCGTATAATCGTTCCATTTCAGTTTGGCACGGATTAAGCTATTTTCATTCTGAATTGTAACGGTGTGAGATTCCTGAAAAGCTATCGGTATTTGGAGACAGATATACGGATATTGGCCTTTGATGTTTTATGCAGATAGTTTTGAAATAATAGTGAACATACATTATTTAACGCTTTAAAGTGAAATTACGAACTCACCTTTACATTTATAACATTAGTAAAGATTTAAGATTTTGCTCAGCAATTTAAATAAGTAAAACAGCAAACAAAACAGAGGGAGACTTTGTACAAAAGTCGATTGCTTGGGTACCACTGTCCCATTCGTGTTTCTACCGTAAAGCAGTTGTGTTCGCATGGCTGTGTTTCGGTTTGAAGGGTGGGATATGGCATGAATTTACTGGGTACAGAGGAATAACACCTGAGTCCTCAGGAATGGAAACGTTTGGGGATATCATGGGCGAAACAGTATACTCTGTTATGTCCATGGTACTGCTCATGTCTATAGGCGACGATTACCACTTTCCATCAGGTGGGCCGTCAGCATGTTTGCTATTCTATGTTTCATAAAATTAAAATACTTATTGTCACTGGTAAAGGTCCGCAAAAGTTGTTTTACAAGAATAAATATATAAAAATTAATCTATATTTTTAGGTAAAGTAGAAATAAAGTGCTGTTTTTTGTATCATTGTTTGATCCTTATTTTTTCAATACAAATGTTCAGTAATAGTGGAAAAAAAATGCTTTTTTTTTTTGAAAAAATTTTCCCTTGTAAATAATAATATATAAAGTAAATATTTTAAAATTAACAAAACAAATTTACCTTATCACTGAAAATTTATCTGGCATGTTTGAGAATGGAATTGCTGAGAGTACTTAGCATTCACAGACGGATTAAAGACCTGATGAATCAGACATTAGCTTTAGGGACGATTCTAAGGACGGCTTAATCATACTTTGATCCCCTCTTAGGGACTTGTAAACGGTATCTTGAATATTATTGAAGGAAGAGGTAAACATAAGTAACAAAAAGTAGTAATAGTAAATGTAATTTGGTATATTTCAAGTGATTTTGAAAAAGAAAGAGGCACTCGATTTGTTTTAAATATTTTTTGGGAAGAATGAATTTTTTTTTATATAACTTAGAATGGCAAACAAACTGACGGCCCACCTGATGGAAAGTGGTAACCGTCGCCTATAGACATGAGCACTACCATGGACATAACAGAGTGTACTGTTTCGCCCATGATACCCCCCATGCGTTGCCATTCCTGCGGACTCAGGTGTTATTCCTCTGTACCCAGTTAGGTCTCTGTGTCTGTATTTTTAATTTATTTTGAAGTCTTTGACTTCTGTTTATTTATTCTGTTTCTAATTATGTAATTATATCGCCTAATCTGAACCGATTTGCACGATTACTTTTGTAATCGATAGAGTTCTTCCGTTTTAGTCTGATTTTAGCTTTCGACTGGTTCGGTACAAATTAACGTTAAATCCAACCTTTATCGTTAAATCTAAAATCGAATAAATAAATATTATTTAATTAATATTTACATTTGAAGTCACAATAGCTATTTTCTCAAAGTCGCTCAAGATCATTTCTAGTCATATTTCTATCCATAGCCAAGAGACCAAAGCCGGCCGCCATTACGAAAAAAAAAATTTTGTTTTTAAATCGCCAAGATTAAGTTAGTATTCGCTAAATAACTTCATAAGAGGATCATAAAACGTTTAATTTACGGCGTACATTTTACATGTTCAAATAAAACGACGTTGCGTTGTGACGTTTACGTCGTCGTAAACAGTTTATGGTGGTCATTGCCATTGAAAAGCCGCAATACTGATGATATGAATTGAATGCTTCTCGGACTCCGGTGTTCTATTGTATGGTGGTATTTTAATGGGAATCCTGTTTGGGTATTTTAGTCTTCATACCAGATTTCTGATGCAGATGCAGGGTACAAAAGCCACAGCCACAACTTCTATCCTTACATACTCTTACGACTTGTATTTTAAAATTGTCTTATAAATACACTCTGGTTCTAGAAACTCCAGACTCTTCACTCAGGTAACACATGATCTCCACGATCTATTCATACTTTCCAAGGACAGCTGCATGAATTGAATGCTTCTATGCTATATATATATATATATATATATATATATATATATATATATATATATATATATATATATATATATATATATATATATATATATATATATATATATATATATATATATAGTTCCCTGATATTATGGGTGGTAGGTGGAACATTCATTTACATATCAAGATAGGTACTCTTTATTGTTCCTCCAAAATATTTCAGTTTACGAACTTTCATTAAATACCTTTTATTGTATATTTAGTAAGTTAATCGCATTTGAACAGTAAATTCAAACATATACAAACATTCACATTAATCGCAGGAGGGATACCCCCACTTATTGTAATTACATGTTGCAAACTGCAGTATCCAGTCGATGCTTTCTTGCCGGGTCCTTTAATCAACCGCCATATAATCCCCTAGATATCAATGGGGAGACTGATTGCCAACCGTCTAAGTATTTCCTTTTTGTATTTTGCATTCAATATTTCCTACTGCAAACAGTAATTTTGTACCCTGTTTTCTTTTGAATATATGTGATTAAGATCCATACTCAAAGCTTTGATAATATTACACAGGGATTATGCTTCAATATTAAAAGCAAACAGGTAAAAATAGTCTTTAGAATAATTTTTAAAGTGAAATCTCTTAGAAATAAATTTACATCTGCTATGGTATTTACAAGTATATGGCCCGTCTCATGACGCTTATGGACATCTGTATCATCAGGAATACAACGCGTGCGTTGCCTATCCTAAAAAAACTTTTTGAAAAACTCCATGCTGTATTCTCTGGCGAAGATCCCTTCCTTGAAGGAAGCTCCTGTGAAACTGCAATGTACGTGACCATTTTGATTCTAGGGTGTAAGGATGAATTCCTTGCTGATGGTAAGCGCTGCGATAGTAAACGATGGTGGTAGACGTGAAACAGTATACTCTGTTATGTCCATGGTACTGCTCATGTCTATAGGCGAGGGTTACCACTTTCCACCAGGTGGACCGTCAGGTTGTTTGCCATTCTTTATTGTATAAAAAAAATTGTATAAACCATAAGTATTGCTAATAACTGATACCTAGAGTAGTTATGGTAACAATAACTATAGACATCGAAACACTATTTTCAAAATTTGGCTTTGATCAGATTTAAATATAAGATTTTTGTTAGAGGTAGTATACCATTAAACCCGATCGCTTTTATACACTATAATAATTTCGAAAACAGCCAATTCCCCATCAACCATCGAACGGGCCCATTTCCCCAAACGTCTCTCACAAAATCTAAGTATTTAGCCGAAGGAAATCGCGTTTCCTTCTCTGTCACCTAAATCACATTAACTCGACAAACTTTTTTAACCCTCCCCACCACGGTAAATAACGTCGCGACAAACTCCGGAACTTTGGACGCCAATAAAACACTAATTCTTCCTTGTTAGGCAAATTCGTAGACAAAGCTATACTAAAAGAGTTTCACGCTGCACGTTTTATGTTTTAAAAAGGATGGGAATTATCGAGATTGTTTAGATATTTTATTTTGACAATTTATCTGAATAGATAATAACGTTTATATAATATACGTATTTATATAATAGTGCGCCACCTAGCCTTTGTCTTTTTCTCAATGTCCTCTACCCAAAGGTTGTCTGCAAGAGATTGCTTAGCGATAAGGCCGCCTTTTGTATCACTTCTCATTAATATTTACTGTATTTGTTATTTCTCTTTTTACTTGGTGCAATAAAGTGTAAATAAATAAATAAATAAACGTTTCAAACGAGTTACACTGACCATGGTTATAAGTAGACTGACGCAGCGCTGTCACGTCTCCGCTCTCGAGGCGAAGTATTTTTTTTCTACCCACTCATTGTCGTGAGGAAAAAAATATCATATTTCACCTACACGATTGCATTAATTTCCTTATCTTATTAATCATAAAGCTATACATACTAGTGATAAGACCCGGGTTTACAGGTTTTTTTTAGTGAGATATACTTTACGTTCATCATATCAGCCTTTAACTGTCCACTGCTAAACTATTTATTATTTATCCATTCCTTAAGCCTCCCTTTAAGGGGATTTTGCAAGTAGTTGCCAAGTTTGGGGGCGGGTTGGCAATCGCTGTTAGGCTTTGGAGATGTTTTAAGAGGAACACTGTTGCCCATCTCGCCCTCCCTTAGTCGCCTCTTATGAAACCCAGGGGAAGGGATGGGGGAGGGATTGTTAGTAATGGAGATTAAGGGTTGCTAGCAATATATCCAACCAGGTCGACCTCCCCGTGAAGCAATCGTGCTGAATTTCAAGTGTATTCATCACGAGGGGCCAACTGATCTGAACATTATATATAATTTACATTAAATGAAATTTATACCATAAAACTATCGCTAAACTGCATCAATTAAATATAGATACATCAAGATACATTGTGTGCTTAAGTCTATAGAACATTGATAAAAAAAAAACCAGTCAGCTAATTGTCAAAAAATCGCCCCGTTTTTTGAGGCTCGATTCTCTATCTATATAATCTAAGAGTCTTCATTAACAGACATAGATATTATTGACGCTAAAATTAGATATGACACTTCGAACCACGTATGTTCGCATTGATAAACAATGTGTCATATTTTAGCACGCTAAATCTTATTAGAAATGCTAGTCATAGTGCCACGTATCGCATTGTCCGACAACTGACAGGAACTAGATTATAACTGATGACATGCTTTTCCTGTGATTGTAAGGTTAAGCGAATTATATATTGGCAAAGCTTAAACACAAATACGTGTGGATTATAAATAAGTAATTAAATATTAAATAATATTAATAACGGTCGTGTTCGCGTCACAGTCGCTCATGGCGAAGGATCACGAATTGATTCCGAAACTAGTCGAGTTTTTACGATCTAATTACATTTAAATTTAACCAGTAGTTATTACATTAAAATATAAATAGTTAAGTTTAGATGGCGTATTATGATAAATCATATACCAAATTTTGAGTTAGACCAGACAAAAATACAAGTGCGAAAACCGCATCCAATTTGACGTAGTAGATTTTGCGTGATACGACGTGAACACGTCAGTTTAGAATCATCCGTTATCCGTCCATTGTTGGACATAGGCCTCCCCCATAAGGAATGTTCTTGAGTAGGTCTTAAATTGACTAGTTGTTAGTAATGCGGATTACCAGTCCCATTGCTAGCACTATGCCCTGTCGGGTCGACCACCACCCCTGGATTACGATAGGCTAACGAACCTGCCTTTTCATTCTAACCTATCATCCCTTACTGGTGCCCTGCCAACGTATACCGTTAGGGTTGGGCGGGATTGGCATTTCATTATTATCTATTAAAAAAAAAATCATAACTCAGTGTCATAAATCGGTATGCATTTATGAAAATGAATGTAACAAGAAATGTTGCATACATTTCTTGTTTCATTCGAGGGGATTGTTACTCGGCGTTCTACATATTTCACAGAAGACTTAGTGTGGTGACTTCACATTAAAAGCCTGATTAGGTAATTAATATAAATCTTATTAAAATTTAAATATTATTAAATACATAACTGATACATCTGGCTGAATCTCTTCAGATTTCGCCAGATGTACCAGATGTAAAAGATCTCTTTTAGAGATAAATCCACTCTTGCTAAGTTGTTAAATAAATCGTTGTATCTTTTGTTCGTTTTTTTTTTTTAAATTAGGTACATAGGTAAGTTATATTTTAAATAAAAAAAAAACCTCCAAGCAGGCAAGATATCAAACTGTGTCTAAGGTATGTAAATATCAAAGTGTAGCTTGGCTTAGCTTGGTTTCGGGTGGAAGCCTTAAATCTCGTAGACTGGACGTAACAGGAAATTAACTTTCGCCCTCTCGCGTGACAAGTTTATTAAGAATACTTTCCTTGTTTGTATTTTTTATTTCTTGTTTCATTAAAGCGACGAGAGCCGCCGGTTAGCCGGTGCTTACTTTTATTGCCATTTTCTTCATTACTCTCTTATTTGTTGAGTAATGTCTCATACAAAGTTGCCTAATTAAATTAATACATTTAATTTCCCCAAAACACGGGTTGGTAGTCAGATGTATTATCATGCTGGGTCAAGAAACTCTCCATTTATTAAAGGAGATAATTTTGTGTTAGTATTAATTGTCCGTAATTGTGTATGAGTGGGATTTTATATACAAATTGATAGCATTAGAAAAATACTTTTTTTTTTATATACAACTTAGAATGGCAAACAAGCTAACGGCCTACCTGATGGAAAGTGGTAACCGTCGTCTATAGAAATGAGCAGTACCATGGACATAACAGAGTATACTGTTTCGCCTATGATACCCCCCATGCGTTGCCATTCCTGAGGACTCAAGTGTTATTCCTCTGTACCCAGTAAATTCACGCCATATCCCACCCATCAAACTGAAACACATCCATGCAAACAAAACTACTTCACGGTTGAAACACGAATGGGACAGAGGTACCCAAGCAAGCGACTTTTGTACAGTTTTCCTCTAGTATTCCATAGCTTTGGGAAGTGAGTTAAAATGAAAAGGTTAGTCCCCATTGCTATCGATACGTTATATGATAAGGTACATCAGGTCGACCTCTACGCGGGGAACCCTGCAAACTATCGTGACAAATTTATCGTTGAATTCGTCATGATGGGCTAACTGACTTGCCTTTTCATCCTCACCTATCACCTCTCACTGGTGTCTCGCCAACGTATACCGATAGCGCAGGAGGTTACTATAAAATATAAAAAAAAAAAAAAAATACGTATATCATCTATATGATTGCGTTACACATAATTCTATTCTCCTCCATCCGAAGGTTATCTGGACGAAATAGCTTCTAGCGATAAGGCTGCCCATTGTTTGTACACATTTCTTGTAATTGTATCTATAATAAATTTATAAATTTACTATTATAATCTTTTACAGGAAATAAGAAAGATTATATATATATATATATATATATATATATATATATATATATATATATATATATATATATATACACTTTTTTTAAATTCAAAATGTAGTTAGTTCACTATCGGAACTAACCGAGTGATAATCGTGAATGTTTTTCCTTCTACAGCGAATAACTGATGAACTGAGGTTCAAATGGTTCATAAAAATAAATTTACATACACAGTATATATATGCCACCTCTTTCTTTCCAGTGAGTCTCGTTTGAGGCGACTAAGGGAACTATAAGACTATTAAAGTCTAAGGCTGAGCAGCAACGTTCCTCTCAAAGCAGCACCAAAGGTTAATTACGGTTGCCAACCCGGCTGCCAAGCGTGGTGATTATTGACAAAACTCCATTGAGAAAGAGGTATGTTCAGTAGTGGATAGTTTTTTTTTTAATGGGTGCTAATGGAGTGCTAACCCCGCCTGCGCTATCGGTAAACACTGGCGAGGCACCAGTGAGGGATGATAGGTGAGAATGAGGCAGATCAGTTAGCCCATCGTGACGAATCTACTCGTAACAATAAATCAATCATGATGGTTTCCAGGGGGAACCACGAGGAGGTCGATCTGGCAGAGTATATTGCTAGTAATGGGGCTACTAATCCCCATTACTAACAATCCCTTCTCCCCCTCTAGACCACCATTGTCGACATAGTTTAATTGTCTAA
The DNA here is from genome assembly GCF_026898425.1 of Galleria mellonella. Lineage (NCBI taxonomy): Eukaryota > Metazoa > Arthropoda > Insecta > Lepidoptera > Pyralidae > Galleria > Galleria mellonella. The sequence goes on along the minus strand of NW_026442039.1, from coordinate 6,523,634 downwards.
TGAACGTTACAGGGCCTCCAACGTCGAAACTTCTCAAGAACAACTAAAACATATCTCGATTTAAAGGTTTGGAAGAGAAAAACCGAGCAAAACGAATCCTTTATCGGCAATTCACAAAATTCTCTTTCACAAAGCGTACAATATTGCAAGACAGAACGAGCATTGTGTGAGGCGGACATAAACCTATAGTTTGTTGATCGTAAACATCGTCAATACTGCAAGGTATAAATACAATGTTGTTGGGAGAACATCTTTACCGCACGATTGTAACATTTCACGGTGAGTATCCGTCTTTCCCACAATACTATCCTTACTACTATCTACTTATTAACACTTTATATATTAATCTTTACCAGAGGGAGACTTTGTAGAAAAGTCGTTTGCTTAGGTACTTTTCCATTATCATCCATAAAAAAAAGGTGGTCTAGACGACCGTGGTAATATAACGGGTTAAAACATAGCCTCAGCTTCTGAAATCGTGGGTTCGATCCTTGCGCAATACAAGTATTTATATTTTTATGAAATAACTACCGGTTAAACTTATTTATTTATTTAAAGGGACACCAATAGCATATTGCATTATAATATATGTATATAACGAACATTAAATACAATACAATATTAATGCGTATGCCTTTTAAAGGTATTCACAGCATTTGCTTTTACATAATTTTTTATATATATATATTTTTTTTATACAACTTAGAATGACAAACAAGCTGACGGTCCACCTGATGGAAAGTGGTAACCGTCGTCTATAGACATGAGCAGTACCATGGACATAACAGAGTATACTGTTTCGCCCATGATACTCCTCATGCGTTGCATTCTTGAGGACTCAGGTGTTATTCCTCTGTACCTAGTAAATTCACGCCATATCCCACCCGTCAAACTGAAACACATCCATGCATACAAAACTACTTCACGGTTGAAACACGAATGGGACAGAGGTATCCAAGCAAGCGACTTTTGTACAAAGTCTCCCTCTGGTATTCCATAGCTTTGGGAAGTGAGTTAAAATGAAAAGATTAGTCCTCATTGCTATCGATACGTTATATGATAAGGTACATCAGGTCGACCTCTACGCGGGGAACCCTGGAAACTATCGTGACAAATTTATCGTTGGACGTAACAGAGTATACTGTTTCGCCCATGATACCCGCCATGTGTTGCAATTCCTGAGGACGCAGATGTTATTCCTCTGTACCCTGTAAATTCACGCCATATCCCACCCTTCAAACCGAAACACAGCCATGCAAACACAACTGCTTGACGATAGAAACGCGAAGGGGACAGAGGTACCTAAGCAATCGACTTTTGTACAAAGTCTCCCTCTGGTAAATTATATACTAAATTACATTAAATTATATAGTATGAAATGAAATAAACAATTATAAGGAATTAGATAATACTAGACTACAAATATTTTAAAAGTTACGTGTAATTTGTTCGAGAAAGAAAGAAAGAAATTTAAATTTTGCTTCTTAAAAAGGTGCAAAATCTCAATTTGTTTATTAAATAAATTAAATATATTTGACTTCTTGACGTATCTATCAAGATACATGGTATGCGTAAGCATATAGAAGGCTAATTAAAAAAAACGAGTCAGCTAATTTGACAATTAACTTACAAAAAGTTGACCCGTTTTTGAGACTCATGCTCTATCTATATAATTTCAGCCACGACACAGTTATTTTTAACTAATGTGCCTGTTATCGTACACTACCCTACAATTGTAATTTTTTATGGTTCCAATAAATACATTTTTAATTTTTTTTTATTTTAATCTAATTGTAAGAGTAAAACACAGTACAAATTTTTCCATTCATCTATCTAGATAAATAACCTATATATATATATATATATATATATATATATACCTACATACAGTACATCAACATTTGAATGGCTCGCAAGTTCCCCACAGCTATTTTCAGCCTCATTCTTTGATGAAGATAAACAGAAACGATTCCTCCCCATTAGGTGGTTTAGTAATATTAATTCGATGAGCCTGCGTTGTTTTGCTACGAAACTTGGACAAATAAGATTTAAAATGAGCTGTAAGGCAGTTTCTTTTCTATCGAGGTAATAATTTAAATTTATCGTTAATAAGGTAAGTTTGTTTTTTTATAAAAATATTAAAACAGCACTTATTAAATAAAATACTAAACGACATCATAGTCAGATATATAAAAAGAGCATATTCCTTTTTATTGTTATATAACTTATTTGACTGTATAAATTTAGCTATAAATCTACGTGTGTCATAGATGACCGAAATAAAGTGTTTATCTTAGTATTTATTCATCTTCAAGCCAAGATTCCTACGGGGTAAGCAGGCAGAAATACGGTGTGGTTAATACCCAAAATAAGCAAGGTTACCATACCATAAAGCCCATGTTTACTTTTATGGTCATGCCAAGTCATGGTATGTATGAGGGTACATCGAAATATATTATTCTTTGTTTACCTATCCAACAATTACATTTACTGTTTAAAAATCAGTCTCGTAATATGTCGTTTTCTTTCTTTCTCTTCTTTCTTCTCATTTCTTCTTTTTCTTTCTTCTTTTCCTCGTAAAATAATCGCCAACTATTGGGGACTAAGGTATTACGCCTCCGTATCCAGTAATTTCACAGCCACACCAACCCTCAAACTGGATTACAGTTAAGCAAATGTGTTTGTCATCCAGGAAAATGCATGCCCTTTGCAGGTTAAAAGAACTCTTTGTCGACAGCCGTCCAATGGGCACGTCAATCAATTAAACAATTGACCGCTTAATCAATCAATCAGTCAATTTATTTGCACAAACATATATACAGTTATAAATAGCATGTTCTTAGATTATATAGATAGAGCGTCTCCATACAAACGTCTTCGAGAATAACGGGTCAACTTTTTCATACAATTTTGCGTGATAAATAGTTATGAATGCTCCCTTTATAACTTATATATTTATTTTGTTTTATAATTTTTGTGTCTTTGTAAATCGTAAAAAACTCATTTTATTTATTAAGTAATTAAATATAGATACGTCAAGATACATTGTGAGCGTAAGTATATAGAACATTATTAAAAAATCTCTCTGTTCCCTGTAAATTCACGCCATATCTCACCCTTCAAATCGAAACACGGCCATGCAAACATAACTGCTTTACGGTTGAAGCACGAATGGGACAGAGGTAATCAAGCAAACGACTTTTGTACAGTCTCCCTCTGGTGACAAAAAGTTGTCCCGTTTTTGAGAATCGATTCTCTATCAATATAATCTAAGGACATATTGTACATTAAATAAAATTCAAAATGTCACCAACATTATTTTAACAGTACAATGCGTATTACCGGGAGGAAGGGATTGTTAGTAATGGAGACTGAGAATCCCATTGCTAGCAATATACCCAACCAGGTCAACCTCTTCGCGGTCCCCCCTGGAAACTATCATTGTTATTTCCTGATGAATTCATCATGATGGGCTAACTGGCCTGTTTTCATTCTCATCGATCACCCTTCACTGGTGCTCCGCCAGCGTATCCCGTTAGCGCAGGCGGGGATACCATACCATTTTAACCCAAAAAAAATGCGTATTACGTCCAGAATTGTCATACAATTTTCTGGACGAGCTAAATTCGTTGCATCACTGTCGCCTCTGGTCTCTCATCAGTCCATTGTTCTTGTGTGATTCACCGGGTGAATCAGCTTGTTACATTATTCAAGCTATTTAATATTAAATATCTAATTACGATTAATTGATACACTTTCATATTGCGTATGCGTTGTTCGTTTAGCGGGCGAACTTTCAAATTGTTAGTATGTTTGCGTCAATTAATAAATCACGTTTTCCTTTATTAACTTTGTGGGCAACGTTCATTATTAATTAACCATTTGCAACTTTGTTTTTTTGGTTCAAGTAAATACAGTTAGTGAAATAAGATCTTTACAGTTCCCGTTATTGGGTAAAAACATGCTCTTTCAAATTGGAACCAACATGTATATAACATTAAAAAATATATAATTGAAATCGGTTGTACAGTTTTTGAAATTAGCGTGTACTTTACAAGCTCAAGTCAGGCGGCATATGGAATACTGTTCTCACCTATGGGTAGGAGCGTCACAGTACCAACTCCTTCCGTTAGACCGCATTCAAAGTCGGGCAGCTCGAATTATTGATAGTCAACGCCTTACTGTCCGACTTGACCCACTGAAACTGCGCAGAGATGTTGCATCTCAGTGCATCTTCTACCGAATTTATAATGGGGAGTGTTCTGAGGAATTGTTCGGATTAATACCTGCCGCTGATTTTCATCACCGTACAACCCGTCATAAACTAAAGTTTCATCCCAACCATCTGAACGAGTGGCGGTCTTCCACCGTGCGTTTTTCAAGGCACTTTCTTCCACGCACAACCATTTTTTGGAATCAACTTTTAGCAGCAGTATTTCCGAACCGATACGATAACATAACCTTCAAGAAAAGAGTATATTCCTTTTTAAAGGCCGGCAGCACACCTGCAATGCTGTTGGTGTTGTGGGTGGCCATGGGCGGCGGTAGTCACTTACCATCAGGTGAGCCGCATGCTCGTTTGCCCCCTATGTTGTAAAAAAAAAAAAACTTCATACTTCAAAGAAAATTACAGTCGCTTAACAATAAAAAAATGTATGTTCCCATATTATCGAAGTTAGTACAACGACGGAAGTTGTACACCCATTATATCTAATTTCCCACAAAATAAATAAGTCGCAACGGAAACTACCAATGCTAAGTTTCTAATCCACTAAACAAAACCACAACCCTTGGTCACGAGGGCACCAGAGACCCTACACGGAAGTGAAGCTAAAATGTTACGTCAAAATTACGTATTAATTAATCAATATATTATGAACTCAATCAATACAATAGTTTAAACTAAAAGCAAGCCAGCGTTACGAAGGGTAAGGGAGGTAAATAGTGGGGCGAACTGCGGGTAATTTACCAATTTACCTCACTGCAATAGGGTGTGGATATGTTACATAAACTGTTGACTTCAGAAACAAAATAAATTTAAACAATTTTATCTACATTTTATTATTCTATATATTATTATAATAGCAATGAATAAAATAAATAATTAAAGATTGTGTGCCGCAAAAAAACCCTCTTTAATTGTGACAAAAACAGTTAGTTGAAATTAAAAACTCGACAACTGAACTGAATTTGATAATTTTTTATCAATCCATAAGTATATTTTTTCAAAATAAAAAATATTCTAATTGTACGAAAGTCGATTGCTTGGGTACCTCTGTCCCACTCGTGTTTCTACCGTGAAGCAGCATAGCTGTGTTTCGGTTTGAAGGGTGGGATATGGCGTGAATTTACAGGGTACAGAGGAATAACATCAGAGTCCTCAGGAATGGCAACGCATGGGGGGTATCATGGGTGAAACAGTATACTCTGTTATGTCCATGGTACTGCTCACGTCTATAGGCGACGGTTACCACTTTCCATGAGGTGGGCCGTCAGCTTGTTTGCCATTCTAAGTTGTATATAAAAAAAATACAACCGAATGGAATATCTCCTTCTTTTTTGAAGTCGATTGAAAAGAGAGAAAATTGCATAAAAAAAATATAGACAATTAGAATTACACAAACAATTTATAAGTATAGCCTGCATATGCCAACTTTGCATAGGCCTTCCCACACAGATTGCATTAAGGAACTGTCACTGAACTACATGCACAGACTCCCCGCTATTAATATCGGAATCATAATATCAACAGTTTAATGTCCACTGTTGAACATAGATCTCTTACATGAGAGGAGTTTTGACAGTAGTTACCACGCTTAGCAAGCGGGTTGGCAACCGCAGTTTTGATGATGTTTTAACATGGACACTGTTGCCCGTCCTTGACTATTTAATTTCCTTAGTCACCTCTTAAAACACTCACGGAAAGCAAGGTGGTGGACCATTCTATGCCAGAACCAGACCGTAATTTTTTTTTGTGAAAATGGGTGAAAATGGTATGGTAACCCCGCCTGCGCTAACGGGATACGCTGGCGGAGCACCAGTGAAGGGTGATAGATGAGAATGAAAACAGGCCAGTTAGCCCATCATGATTAAATCATCAGGAATTAACCATGATAGTTTCCAGGGAGAACAGCGAGGAGGTCGACCTGGTTGGGTATATTGCTAGCAATGGGATTCTCAGTCTCCATTACTAACAATCCCTTTCCCCCCGACCGTAAAATATTGGAATAATAAGCAGAGAATAGAAAGGGCTGCGTTAGCATTATGAAGATTTGTAACTCCAGCAGAAACAAGTAAATATGTGATAATATAAAAATCTGACAAGTTCAAAGTTTAAGTGTTGGAACTGATGGACAAACAGTTCACTATTGTCGATCCGTGATCGATGTAGCGAACTCTTACACTACTGGGAGGGTTCGATATTAAAATATGAATGATTACATACGTATGATATGGCATTTATGAATATAACTTGGTTAACCCGCGACTTCGTTCGCGTGATTAGAATATATTAATTGTATTAATACCAAAATAAAGGTCAGCCTATGTTCTTAACAAACTTCAAATTCGTGTATAATTTGTTTTACTATGATTACTTGAGCAGTTAAGTTGCCAATAGGTAATAAACGAATATGCTTACGTTTACATATATGATATTAGAATACCAGATGTACATATACGTAGATGACGTAAGTATTTTAATTTATACTAAAATTAAGCCTATCACTTACAAATTACTTCACACTATTTATATATATATATATAGAATATTTAGATAATACTCTATTCAAAATAAACTTAGGCATTCCGAATTAATGTTAACCCATTTATTATGTATTTTGTATTTTTAGTCTATTTTGAAGTCATCAAATTTCATGAAGCTTTCTTAAATTAGCGTCATCTATTATTAAAACTCACATAAAGTCATATATCACTAATGCTATGTACGTTTCGTGAAAGTGTCGCCCTCTGGTGTTAAACAGTTTTTACACTGCCTTCAGTTAACATGAATGCCTGTGATGTGACTTGAACACTGTAGGCCGAAATAATAATTTTCATATAATGCATAATTTTATTTAAAAATTTAAAAATTCAAATCCTAGCCTAAAGGATTTGACTTTAAAATACAGATTGCAGTAAAAGTCTGTAAATAAAAAAAAAAAAAAAACTTTACATAAGTATCAATAATAAAGTTGTAATCAGACGATATATATACGTGGAAGATATTTAAGATAAACTTATATGAGAGACCTTAATAAGATCATAAGATAGTAAATTTAAATGTAAAACCTTAAGAAATTATGTCTGTTTGCATGTTTGTTCCCGTATTATCCCGTATCCCGTATGTATCCCGTATTATCCAAAACCTACTGCACCAAATTGGATGCAAATTGGACAGTTGTGTTACTAAAGTGTAATTAAAAATTTGGTGTATATTTATCATGATATACCATGTAAAAGTGGTATATTTTCCTACTTTTAAAATACATGTGAAGTAGCGGGAAGTAACTAGTAAAATAAACCCACAACTTCTACTACTCAAACAAAGGTGGTGCCCTCTGGTGTCCCGCGGAAGCCCTAACTATAATTAGCAAACATTTTTCTCGACGCTGTATCAAGTAGGAGCTAATATTGGGGTACTCCCATCCAAAGATCATCCGTACTCCATATGTGGGCGAATTTAGGCTTTATAAAGCAGGAGTTTATGCTTTGCAGTGAAATACTCCTTTGCCTTGTTCAGAATCTCAAGTTGCTTAGAGGTTAGTTTTGCATTTCCCGTAAACACATAAAAATATATTCGAACATCTTGTTTTAAGTCGGTTAAAAGGGCTGAACAGTAAATATTGGATTGGAAAGCAACTTATTCATAGGGGATGTTTTCCCGCTGCAAAGATACAGCCTCCCTTTGGGATAAGCGAAACCCTACTTCAAGTTGTACATTGATATCATGTATTCCATACATATTATATTATTGGGGATTCCTATTTGTATATGTATCTAAGTAGGATTACTTTTTTTTACATTTTTTTTATATTACACTGTACATATCATACTGCGTCATCTAGATATATAAAGAGTTTATGCCATAGAAAAATATAAATAAAATTATATATTATATTTTATTTTGGCTTGGAGGGTAATTCATTTGTAATTTGAAGTAATAGTGGTTTTTAAGTAGGTGAAAAAATGGGGCCGCTAAAAAAGAATTTATTCTCAAAGTGGGTCGACAAAAGAAATTTGGGAACCCCTGTCTATTCTTTTACTATGAATATTTTTTTGGGGTCTAAGGACTTATATCCTTGGCTGGTTGAGCCCAAAGTATGGTGCAAATGACATACATCGTACCCGAATTATGGGTACTAGTTAACTAACGGAATAGCCATATTTGTATGCTTATTTTATAATCATTTACATAAGTATTTTATTACCGTCACTTCTCTTCAGAATGTACCACTCTTGACAGAGTGGTCGTGGTTTTCATGATTATATTGTTTTTTTTTTACAACACAGGGGGCAAACGAGCATGCGGCTCACCTGATTGTAAGTGACTACCGCCGCCCATGATCACCCGCAACACCAACGGCTTTGCAGGTGTGCTGCCGACCTTTTGAAAAGGAATATACTTTTTTCTTGAAGGTTATGTTGGCATTATCGGTTGTTATTAGTTCGGAAATACTGCTGCTGGAAGTTGATTCCAAAGAATGGTTGTGCGTGGAAGAAAGTGCTTTGAAAAAGGCACGGTGGAAGACCGTCGATTGTCGATGAGTCGATTGATGATGTACTTTACTTGATGGTAGGTGATTACGATATCATCACTTGCATTCAAGTAAAGTAATATCAAACGCAGTACCATATTCAAACAACTACTAACCTACTAACTACTAACCCACTAGATATGGGGGGAAAAGGGATTGTTAGTAATGGAGACTGAGAATCCTTGCTAGCAATATACCCAACCAGATCGACCTCCTCGCGGTTCTCCCTGGAAACTATCATGGTTAATTCTTAGAGAAATGTTTATTTATTTAAACTTTAATGCACAGTAAAATTGTATGTACATTTGGCGGACTTAACACCGGACGGTGTCCTCTACCAGACAACCATTGGGCAAACCGAGAAATACGTAGGCGGTGCATTTTTGACTAGAGAAAAAAATAAAGTAATATTTGATAAATTCATACAATATAAACATACACATATTATATTAAATTAAATATATACATACAATAAATACATAAATAAAATATTACTACATAAAACAATTAAATAAAACAACTGCAATAGAAGAGCAAATAGTAATATGTACTTGTTTAAAATATTTATTAATTTATTAAGCAGGCTCCCCTATCTCTTGCATTGAAACTACTCAATGATATTTTGAGCCAGTATCCGCAATTGGATATATTTGCCTCCAACTCGCTGGAGTTTCGTCGAGTGACCACAGAGTATTTGTGTTCAGACGTTTTTTGTTTCAGTTAAATCCTTTTATATTATTTTTGTTTTTATTTTGTCTGTAATATTCTTTTTTATATGTTATTGTACTCATGCTTTCCTGGGTGAGCGTATTGGAAGACTGTAAGGCTCACCCAGTGGATGTAATAAATAAATAAATTAATTAATTAAAAATGGAAAAGTGAGTTTTACACGAGCATCTCTAGGTGTCCAATACTGGCACGAGATATAATATAATTCGTGTCGTCTAAATCTTTCTTGCATTATTCTGTTTATACAAAATTCCCTCTCGACCTCCATACCTTATACTTGATGCGTAAAATTTCCAACATTATATATACATACCTACATTCGTTTTGTTTATGTATTGTTTGATGCGACGCTTTTGGAAAAATATTTGTTTAATAACAAATTTGTTTTGTTGCCGTTGGTCTCAGTATAGAATGAGCCACCCCTTTCTTGTCCGAAAGTGTTATAAGAGGGGACTAAGGAAGGGCGAAGGATGGGCAGCAGCGTCCCTCTTAAAATGTCTCCAAAGCCTAACTGCGGTTGTCAATTCGCATGCCAATTGTGGCAACTACTGGAAAAACTCCTCAAAGGGGAGACTTATTAATTCAGCAGTGGACAGTTAAAGGCTGATATGATAATGATGATGATAGACGAAGACGCGTGTAAAAATTAGTCTTAATACTGTCAGTACATTTTTGTGTTAAATTTTTCTTCTATACTGTAATTAGTAATATATCTATGTAAGTGTATTAAAATCTATAAATAAATAAATAAATATTTTTTAAAGAAATCATATTAAAGACGATTATATATTAAAACAGTTAAATTCTTTCATATCCTCTAAGTGTATAATGTATCCAATGATTCTAAAACTTTAATACATTTTGCTGCTTCCTCTGAACTTTTCTCTAAAAGGCAATGCAATCCAATTTAATGGTGTATAACGATCACCTTATCTGACATACCACTCAGTAAGTGACTACCAACAATTACGTGCGATTTACCTCATCTAAGATACGCATCGTTTACAAACAAGTTAGCTTTAAGTTGATAGGAAATCAACTTTCATCGTTTGAGTACTGGTATTTTTTTCTATGTTGTTACCATTTACGATTTACCGAGACACATTAGATAATTAGAGATTTTTCTCCGGTAAAAACTAACGTTTAGCTGTAAGAGATTAGTCAAACAGTGCTTAACTGCGGTCCGGGGTCCCAGGATCGAATCACAGTCTAAAAGTGTGAATTTTTCACATTTGCTTTATACTATTTTGAAATAACTGTCACTTATATTATGTTCATGGTACTGCTCATGTCTATAGATGACGGTTACCACTTTCCATCAGATAAACCATCCACTTATTTGTCATAATTCTAATCATCATTCTAAAGTGTAAAAACTAGTTTCGTGTTTCAAAGGACCCAAAATCTTAGAGAACGAAAACATCCTGAAATCTCTTAACACTAGGAGGGCGCCACTTTCACCATCACGTCTATACTTCAAAAATAATATCAAATAATGATTCTGCTGACTGGAAAGTAATATATTTCTACAGAGTTGGGGCTGAGCTGTTAGCTACCAACGGGGTCCACGGGTGGTGGATAGTGGAATGACCACCAGATATGGTGGTTAGCTCTGAATATATAGAATAAAGAGCCCTCAACCAACAGCGGTAGTGTCAACAGGATGTAGTGGGAATCTTGTTGGAACAAGATTACCTATAAAAATCTAGAAGAATCTTATGACGATACTATGACATGGCGAATAAATGCCGGCAGTTAATAAACATTCCTCTGATATGGGGCAGCAGCCGTATCAGTACTGGTAGAAGGCCGAAGAAGAAACTTCTGGAAGGGCTTCTAGTCAGCGATCAGAAGGCGAAATATCGGTCTCTGAACTGCGGTGCAGAAAGCAAGACGAGAAAATACTGCACTATAATCCCATAAGTAGCAACTAATGGAATGAAAAAGAAAGAGGCCTGGGATAGAAGAAGATGGCTGGAAGAAGATGCATAAACTAGTTGCACCGACAAAAGGAAGCTCTTAAAAGAAAAGAAGAGGCTAGTGGGATTGTTACAAATGGAATGTAACAGCCCCGTTAAAGTAGCAGGCAAGAAGTTAGTCGACAATAATAATGTTAAGAACGCATAAACGTTTATAAAAGGAGCAACTTTTTAATTTTTGTCATATTTTTTTTATACGACTTAGAATGGCAAACAAGCTGACGGCCTACCTGATGTAAAGTGGAAACCGTCACCTATAGCCATGAGCAGTACCATGAACATAACAGAGTATACAGTTTCGCCCGTGATACCCCCCATGCGTTGCCATTCCTGAGGACTCAGGTGTTATTCCTCTGTACCCAGTAAATTCACGCCGTATCCCACCCTTCAAACCGAAACACAGCCATGCAAACACAACTGCTTCACGGTTGAAACACGAATGGGACAGAGGTACCCAAGCAATCGACTTTTGTACAAAGTCCCCCTCATATCTACTATTAATTGTCCATTGCTGAACATAAGCCTCCCCCTATTAAAGGGATTTGCCACGTTTGGCAGGCGGGTTGGCAACCCCAGTTAGGCTTGTTTTAATGCATGATTATGAAATGGCAACCCCGCCCATGTTAACTGTATACACTGGCAGGGCACCAATGCGAGATGACAGGTGAGAATGAAAAGGTAGGTCAATTAGCTCATCGTGGTGAATGTACCTGGGCTTTAGCACGATGGGGGCACCACGTGTAGGTCGACATGACAGAGTACATTGCTAGCAATTGGAATGGTAGTTCCCATTACTAACAATTCCTTCCCCTTGACCAACTAGCCTGCCTTTTCATTCTCACCAATCATCACTCATAGGTGTTTCGCCAGCATATACCGATAGCGCAGCTGAGGTTACCATTCTATTACCATTCATTAAAAAACACCCACGAGAAAGGAAGGAGTGGTAGGCCACTCCTTCCTTTCTCGTGGGTGTTTTCTCGATGCCGGGACCATACGGCACGACCAATCCAATTAGCTGAACATGAAAATTTTATCGACCAAAATTACAAATCCAGCTTATATTATAATATCCGAAACTGTAGACTATTGTTTGGGTGATAGACGGAGCAAAAATAAACAAAGCGTTATTCAATCTACCCTCCTACTGTAAGCAATCACTTGATGGTAGGGAGGTGGTATTGCGTATGGCCATGAAACATGCGATTACCAAGAATAAAATGGGATTAAGTAAAATGAAATTGTATGAAATACAATTTAATATAATTTAGTATTGTGTTGCATAAAACAAAAACTTATTTTAGTTGTAGCAAAACCAGTTATATTGATTTAAATTCTAAACTACTCAATCGAGTTTAATAAGATTTCTATGGAAACTAGTTTTAATTTTTGATGGGTTAATATGGTATGGTAACCTCGCCTGCGCTAACGGGATACGCTGGCGGAGCACCAGTGAAAGGTGATAGATAAGAATGAAAACAGGCCAGTTAGCCCATCATGATGAATTCATCAGGAATTAACCATGATAGTTTCTAGGGAAAACCGCGAGGAGGTCGACCTGGTTAGGTATATTGCTAGCAATAGGATTCTCAGTCTTCATTACTAACAATCCCTTTCCCCCCATGGAAACTAGTTTGGAAAAATATCCTTTCAGATAAAAAAAAAATCCAAATCGGTTATTTATTAACTAAATAATGAGGTAACTAATATAAAGTAACAACCAAATTGAGAAACTAGCTTTTTCTTTTTGTAGTCAGTTAAAAATGAACTTAAAAGTGTAGAAAAGCGTTGAAATGTGTTAAAATGCAATAATATTCTACGAAATTGCGATTAAATGTAATGAAATGTGTTTCGGTTTGAAGGGAGGGATGTAGCGTGAATTTACAGGGTAGGTAGGAATAACACCTGAGCCCTCAGGAATGGCAACGCGTGGGGGGGTATCATGGGCGAAACAGTATACTCTGTTATGTCCATAGTACTGCTCGTGTCTATAGGCGACGGTTACCACTTTCCGTCGGGTGGGTCATCAGCTTGTTTGCCATTCTAAGTTGTGTATAAAAAGAAATATCTATTTATATTTATATATTTATGTACAAACCTAACTGCGGTTGCTTAACCACCTGCCAAGTGTGGTAACTACTGGCAAAACCCCGCTAGAGGGAGGCTCATGTTCAGCAGTGGACAGTTAAAGGCTGATATGATGATCATGATTTATATAAACCTAGTAAGATTATTCTGAGTAAAAATTTTGATTAAAAATATTTTTTATTCAAGAACAGCATTTTTGAATGGCCATTTTCATGATTCCACTGGACTTGTCTGGAAACGTTTCTAATTTTTCTTTGTCTTTATATTACTTTAATTGAACAGTTATGAATTTTAAAATAAATTTTAAAATAGACCCAACTGGTTTTATTTTCTTTTTCTTTTTAAAAAAATGGCTTCCACCGTAGAGGTATCGGGGATTTTCTGCCAATATCAACGTTAGAGAAGACTCCGTGTTATTTATATTATGACGTTTTTCAGGAATGTTGATAAATCGTTCAGTTGAGTTCTCTGAAAATGAGGACAACATAAGATATGTTATGTACTTACATGCAAATGAAAAGTACAAGTTGAAACCATCAAGTGATGCACATACTGATAAAATTGTATTTTATAAACATTACATTAAATGCGACATTTTTAATTTTATATTTTCTTTATTACATTTATACCGCTTTATACATTAACCGTTCGTTACGGTTGTTTCTTTGAAAAGGTCTCGAAACACTTATTTAAAGTAATTAAACAAATAATAACATACAATCGCCGTGTCCCAGTAAACAAGGTGTTAACTGTTGAAATTAAACCAATCTCTGAGCTATGTAAACTTAGATTATATTTACAGACGTGTTCCACGACATAGTATATAATTTGCAGGTACCCGTTAAAAAGCCTAAGGCGCCGACTGAATACTAATTATGACGGGCAAGAGTGAAAATTGTTTACTTATTTCACAGCTGCAGTAAATTGGAGGTTATCTTTAATGATATGGTGGGAATAAAGAACGAGGACTTGTCAGTGACAGGTATATTGCTAGGTAATTCTATGTTGATACTTTATACAATAAAAAAAGATACACGCTCCCTGACTTATTTATTATATTTTTTCTCTAATAGTACTGTTATCATAGGATGTACTCTGTGAAGATATATGATTATTATGTGTTGTACCAAAGTATCCTTACTAATATTATAAATTTATTACTATTATTATTTATATAGTAAGAGAAGTACACACTCTCTGAGTTACCTGTTATATTTTTTCACTAATTGTACCGTTATCATAGGATGTACTCTGTGATGATGTATGATTATTATGTATTGTACCAAAGTATTCTTACTAATATTATAAATGTGAAAGTAGGTTTTTTTGCATACTATTACTTCTATTATTTATATAATATGAGAAGATACAAGCTCTCTGACTTACCTAATATATTTTTTCACTAACTTTACCGTTATCATAGGATGTACTCTGTGATGATGTATGATTATTATGTGTTGTACCAAAGTATCCTCACTAGTATTATAAATGGGAAAGTAGGTTTGTTTGTCTATTATCACTTCTATTATTTATATAGTAAGACAAGATACATGCTCTCTGACTTACCTATTATAATTTTTCTCTAATAGTACTGTTATCATAGGATGCACTCTGTAATGATGTATGATTATTGTGTGCTGTACCAAAGTATCCTTACTAATATTATAGATGTGAAAGTAGGTTTTTTTGTCTATTATTACATCTATTATTTATATAATATGAGAAGATACAAGCTCTCTGACTTACCTATTATATTTTTTCTCTAATAGTACTGTTATCATAGGATGTATTCTGTAATGATGTATGATTATTGTGTGTTGTACTAAAGTATCCTTACTAATATTACCGCGGCCTTTAGGTATACTATAACAATTTACCTAGATTATCCCGATATTTTTCTTTATTTTTTATTTAAATAACGTTATTAATCAAAAGAAAATATGGTACAAAAAGTATTCGATATTTTCTATCTAACCTGTTTAGTTCAGTTTGAGTTTACTTAAAAGGGGATTTTTAAAAAAGGGCGCTATAAGGTTTCTTAAGAGTTGACAACACTCGTGTAACATTTCTGATGTTACAGGCGTCTATAGGCTACGGTAACCCTATCAGACGGACCGTACTTTTTTGTCATTATTGTATAAAAAAAATCAAAATGATCGCTTTAATTCCCCTCTCTTATAAAATATAAACTATGCAACGCGAAAGTTTAAAAGTTAATATTTGTAATCTTACGTTGGCATTATAATTGATAATAATTTAATCGAGAGGTTGTAAATATTTAAAAAGTACCAAAGTATTGTTCGCCACTTCTATGGCCACAATATTCCCTGAACTCCTCGTGACGTGACAGTACACACCAGCGACTGACATATCCGAAATCGCAGCGACATTCTTCCTAAACGTCTTCTCAAACAATGCATTGGGGTCCGATGATGTACCAGCTTATATTTACTAGTAACCTAGCCTTTAATAGAGCGCAATAAAGTTTATTTTTGCATGATGTAGCCGCTAAACCGATTGATGTGCTTGACGAATTAAGTCACTCTTATTGAAACGATATAAGGGTGATTTTGGTTTATCGTGATTTTGCGTAGGGAAGGGAATATTTGCCAAAGTTTTGGATTCGTAGTGAAGTGACAGATTCGATTTTAAATTGTTTATCGTTAGGCAGCCTTGTTTGGGGCGGCAGTTTGGGTGTATTCCTATACATTCGGCGATATCAGGCTGTGCATTGTTCAATGTAGAAGGGGCCGATAGTATTGCAATTTAAACTTATACAACCTACTACATCGCTAAAGAGAAAGCATACTCCACAGAATTAAGGTGACTATTCTGTTGATGGTAAACAGTGTAACAGTAAAAGGTGGTCGTGGATATTGTAACAAATATTATTTCAAAGTACAAAAATAGTAAAAAAATTAAATGCTTATATCCTCAATACCATTTGTGAGTTTGAATTCGTTGGCAACGAATACATTTTATTTCAAAGGAAATATAAGACATTATAAACAAACGAATAAAGTGATCAACTATAATATCGAATATCGGGTCGGTCTAGTAATATCGATAGTATGAATAATTTAGATATGCATTTCGTTAAATAATTTGTGTTTTACTTTTTTTCATTTTGTTTCCTCTTGTCGGTGCTACTAATTCATGCATCTTCTTTCAGCCAGCTCTATCCCAGGCCATATCCTTGACCTCTCTATACGACATGACACTTAGTGTTTCTTTTACCTGTCCCATGTAGTTATTCCTCGGTCTTCCCCTTCCTCTTTTACCTTCTATTTTTCCTTCTACTATGCTCTTTAAAAAATCGTCGTGTCGTGTAAGATGGTCCAGCATTGTGCCTTTTCTATTTATTTTTTTTTGTGTTTTTTTGTCTAATTTGCGTTATATGAACAAATCTACTTCAATCGTAGTAAAACCAGTTATTTTAATTTAAAATCTGAATTGAACCAATTCTGTAAATAAACCTATAGAACAAATCTCATTGTATAGACAATCGTATTGTAATTGTAATTCGAAATCGGTTTATAAATTAAAAAGTTATAAGGTAACAAACTTAAAAAAAAATGGTGGAATTGTAACCTTCTTTTTTTGAAATCATTTGATAACGACTGTCATCCTTTGTTTCGTGTTTCGGAGGGCAAGTAAAGTTATTTAGTAAGCCCTATCTTCTTTGCGCATTAAAAACAGTTACAGGTCCTGTTTTATACTCGGTTGTTAAAAAAAAAACGATTAATTTAATAAATGTTTCGATTTATTAGTAATTTCATTTAGGGAGTGTTCCTGTGATATTATTAACAAAACTTGGTAACCTTTTTAATGAGTTCTACTGAAACGGAATATACTTAGCTTATAACTAGCACTGTTCATGCATTTAGCACTGTATTCATGGACCATTTCGTCACTGTTCGCTCAGGATGACGTGGTCACATTTCATGGTATAATAAAAAAAAATAAACGTTGACATTATTTGAATTTAGAATGTAATGTTGCTTGTTTTTTTAATAGTCAACATTGCTTCGAAATAAGTTGCTGCTACTTATATTTCCTCAAAAAAAAAGCAATAAAAATTGTCTATAAATTAAACGCGAAAGTTTGTAGCTATGTAGAATAGATGGATATTTGTTACTCATTAACGCAAAAACTACTAAATGAATTTAAATGAAATTTGGTACACGACTAGATTATGTCATAACTTAACATATACTTTAGATAGATACTCTTTATTGTTTCCTCCAAAAGATTACAATAGTAAACTTATTATAAATATAAACAATTATAAGAAATAATCACAATGAGAAAACAATGGGCGACCTTATGTAGTAGACGTACTTAAAAAATGTTATAGAATTGATGAATGGTGTATTCATGGCATATGTCGTTGGACATACTAATAGAGTAAATGAATTTTACAAAGTTCCTTACAAAAAGCATTACGTACATAGATATCAAAATTATTATAATTTATTAATCTTTTTATTATACGAGAAGAGCCGCGTGATACAGCTAGTAATTTATATAGTACCAACATAAGAATAAACCGTAACGATAGAAGAAATAATTCCGAAAATAAGTTTAGAATTGATGATGTAATAGAACAAATTTAGCAGAATTGAGAACTTCCTTGTTTGGGAACTTAATTAATATTCGACTGACATTTTTATATTATTTAGGAAAAGTACAACTTCAAATTAAAACAGTATCCGCTGGCAAAGAGGGAATTAACACCGTTATTTCTTTAGAAAAATGGTTCTTTTATGTACAAAACAAATAGGTACATACATTTAAACTGTTGCACTTAAGTGCAATGGGAATGGCGCACGCGTTCGCTCGTGAAAAGGGATTGAATGCAAGGAAATGCATACAAATGTAGTGTTTACTGTCTGGGCCTTGATGGACCTTTTTTACAGTTTTGTGCTCATACAACATTTACATTTTCAATTTTGGGTTTTACTCTTTTGAATATTACATTTATGATACATACATACATACATTTACGATTTTTAAAAAGGTAATTTTAAACGACATAGATAATTAGTATATGAATTATACGAGAAACTATTTCTAGTTTCTCATTTCGCTCATATCTACCAGAGGGAGACTTTGTATAAAAGTCGATTGCTTGGGTACCTCTGTCCCATTCGTGTTTCAACCGTGAAGCAGCTGTGTTTGCATGGCTGTGTTTCGGTTTGAAGGGTGGGATATGGCGTGAATTGACTGGGTACACAGGACTAATACCTGAGTCCTCAGGAATGGCAACGCATGGGGGTATCATGGGCGAAACAGTATACTCTGTTATGTCCATGGTACTGCTCATGTCTATAGGCGACGGTTACCACTTTCCATCAGGTGGGCCGTCAGCTTGTTTGCCATTCTGAGCTGTATAAAAAAAATTCGTTGGAAATTTTGAAATAATTTTGATTATGATCAAAATTTTAAGTGATGTCTAACAAACAAATGAACTATTGTCAAATAGAAACAATAACGGTTTTCGATATATAAAGATAATTTAGAAAAAAAAGAAAGCGATTTCTCAATCAATTAAATTGTAAAGTGATTTTTTAAAATTGTCTATTGCCCATTCTAGTTGCCACAAACAAATATAGATGGAGTAAAAATAAATGTAAATAAAGCCGTACCTACTAAACGTATTGCGATGAAAGATTAAGATGTGAACAAAGTCATAGGATTAGCTAGCATTAAATAGCTGTGCCTTCTCAAATAACAAAACCTCATTAATAAACGATAGAATAGGTATCGTAGAACTGCGGACTGATGCGTTAAATCCTGTAATCGGCTATAGAGTTAATCCGTTAATTGATGTATTGCAGCGCATTGCGACGCTCCCACATTGCACTATGGTGTTTATAAAGCTTCCTATATTATTGAATGTGTGATTTTTTAATGATAATCTTACTCGTGACTTTATTTACACTATTGGGATACAACTGACTGACAGACAGACGATAAAAAATACAGCACCGTCAATATTCATTGTTCAAAATATAATTTAAAAAATAATAATTAAATTAAAATAAATTAAAACACGAGTATGTGAATTAAGATCGCAGAATATAGACTATTAGAGAGAGACTGTACAACTACCATTTCAGCTTGCAAATACGGTGAGCTATCTTGGCAGTTTCATTCTTTGGCGAATTACTTTCTTTCGGATTAGATTTTTCAGAGAAACTACAAGCATATCTGTTTCCATTCCTTGCCGAACGACTTTTAATAGGTGAACTAGTTTGATCGTTAAGTATTAATATTTTGATACCCTATGTTATGATAAGTAGGACTGGACTATTTTATTTAGGATTTGTGCTAGGAAAGACGAGAAGACCTAACGGGATTTCCAAAAAGTTAGCCAGCTCAGCTGTATTCGCCTCTTTGAAGAATAATTTTAAGAGAGAAATTATTTCAAAATTATTCTTCTCTTGTTGGAGTGTTTATTTTCGGTACAGATATTCCGATAAACATCGAGAATTTATGGCAACCGATCCTAAATGAACGTTAAACATGATTTTAGTTTTATACAAGTTCATCCGGGGACTGATATGTTAAGACAAATCAACGAATCCGTTCAGGTCATAATAACTTAGCGGATCTTATTTCTCAGGAATGGCAGCGTACGGGAGGTATCACGGTACCACCGAGTGACCTAACAACTTGTTTACTATTATAA
Source organism: Galleria mellonella (assembly GCF_026898425.1). Classification (NCBI taxonomy): domain Eukaryota; kingdom Metazoa; phylum Arthropoda; class Insecta; order Lepidoptera; family Pyralidae; genus Galleria; species Galleria mellonella. Next base: position 6,503,388 of record NW_026442039.1, on the reverse strand, counting down.
ATCATCGTCATTTTCCTGCTCTTATCCCAATTATGAGATCGGCGTAATATGATTTTATATTATGGAAGATTTCGGCTTTTAGTTTTACGACCAGCCGCCTGCGTGGCGTCAATTCTCTTTGGGAATGCATTTGCCGTTGACATCTGCCATCTATGGTACATAAAATAGGATCGATAAAAAAGTAAGGGGACATTGTGAGTCAGTAAGGGAAGTTGGTAACAAAGGAATGAAGAATTTATGAGAAAAACTCAAAGGAGAACATTGTAGTTGCGGAGAGGAGACTGGTCAGAAACTGTTGTTTGCTATTTTAAATAGTATAAAAAAATTAGAGTATACTATCATGTATCACGTGTTAAAGAAATACGGCAACTCCAATTTATAACAGTAAAATTTAACGATTAAAAAATAATTACACAGTAATTTCACAATTGTTAGAAAGTTTGTTTTAAACAAACGTCATCGTGTAGCACAAAAAATTTAGACAATAATAAAAATCTGCGTAGACTGAATGTTGTTTAAAAATTAGAACACAACTTTTAGCGTATATACTAATATATGTCTGGGTGCCAGTTTGATTGATATCTAGAGTGGAGAGTTCAGCGCAATCTGGAGATACGCAAACATGGGACGTCTTCACGCGCGAAGGATTTATTGTATACTGTGAGATAACAGGGCTAAAGCTGGAGAGAAAATATCAAGTGCATATATTTCAATGTAAAAGAGAGTGCATATGTGTTGGTTAATTCAGTAATATAAAAAATTTGTTAATAAACAATCTTTGTACATGGAAGATAATTAAGAAAAAATATTGTAAGGGATATGATAAGACGAATAAAGATCAAAGCAACAATTTTCAGAAATTTAGTCTGTCTTCAGGTTTTTTTCTTGCGTCTCGCTAAACTGTTGCGTCGAATTGTCTGTACTAATTTTTTTTATACAACTTAGAATGGCAAACAAGCTGACGGCCCACCTGATGGAAAGTGGTAACCGTCGCCTATAGACATGAGCAGTACCATGGACATAACAGAGTATACTGTTTCGCCCATGATACCCCCCATGTGTTGTCATTCCTGAGGATTCAGGTGTTACTCCTCTGTACTCAGTAAATTCACGCCAAATTCCACCCTTCAAAACCGAAACACAGCCATGCAAACACAACTGCTTCACGGTTGAAACACGAATGGGACAGAGGTACTCAAGCAATCGACTTTTGCACAAAGACTCCCTCTAGTAAAAGTATTCACAGTTGTAGTTGTCTTGAAAAACTAACATAAAATCTGGTATGTTTTATCTTAACACAAGATCTGGCAGTAGTTTATTTAATTAATTTTTCTATTTCTGAAATCCACTTGTATGAAATAGTGGACAATATTTACATATCAAATCAAATCTTTAAAAAGGTGTGTGTAGAATAAAATGTATCTTAACAGACCACTCTACCATTTGTAATAACATTCTTTGGCGTATTTATTATATTCAACAGTTTCTTAAAAACAGCGATTTTAATAACCTTGATACTAGATAGAAGTACAAATTCAAACTTGCTGTTCCGAAGTACCGTTTAGAAAAAGTTAATGGGTCTTTTATGGACGTTAAATGTTATAATAAAATACTGAAGGATATGTTGGACTTGCCTTTTAATAAGTTTAGAACTGTTGTTAAAAAACACGTATTAAACAATGCCTAACTTATAACACACTAAACGATTACTTGAATGACAAATATGTTTGGTTTTAGTCGATCATGCACTTTAGCAACTATGTAATTTTAGATATAGTACATTTAAATAAATACACATAATGTTAACAGAGATTCAAAAGAGTAACTTTTGAGTTTCTAGCGGGCTTTTCTCAACAGATAACAACTGTCCGAATCCTGCATTCATAAAAAATGGCAATTTAAAAGTGCTTATACACAAGTGTATTTTAATATAGATGATTCGAATTTGAATATTTTTAGTTTTAAGTTCAAGCAATGTAAAGTCCCCGCAATACCGTCTCTAGTGGGACGCGAGCAATTCAGTTTGTTGTCTGGAACTGCGATTTATTCTCATAACGCTGCCCGGTCGTGTGTATCAAAAAGAAATATGTCGTGCGATGTAACGTTACCACGTACGGCCGTGTCTCCGGTTGTGATATTTGTAATTTTTTTTATTCAATTACTAGATTATTATAGCGCCATTGTACGACTGTTGTCTCTTATAAAGTCATATATATATATATATATATATATATATATATATATATATATATATATATATATATATATATATATATATATATATATATATATATATATATATATATATATATATATGGATTTATTTAAATATGTATTGGTAACTTAAAGTATACATTTATATATTCATATTATTATACATATGTATATTTCTATATGTATTTAAAAACCGAACAGTTTCGTGCCTCCAGTCAAACTGTTTATAATTACTCCTCTCCATCCAAAGGTTGCCTGGAAGAGATCGCTCTTAGCGATAAGGCCGTCCATTGTTTTCTTAGTGTAGTATTTTTTTGTAACTGTTTGTATTTATAATAAGTTTTCTATTGTAATCTTATGGAGGAAACAATAAATGGTATCATCAATCTATAGTCTTACAAATTATTTATTTATTTATTCTCGTAGATAACATTTCAACTTCAATTATGGACTCTATTGGGCACAGCAAGTACGAGAGAGATGGACAACACTTTTTTTCTTTAAAAAAAATTGTGACAATTATTTGTTGAATTATATATAAAAAAAGAAGTTCATATTGGGTAGTCAATTAAAATAATAACCTTTATTTACCGTTAACAATTTAGGCTGGTAGGATACTATTAATTCGTAGTAATGAATTCACCAGAAATTTACCGTATAAAGAACGCCGTGGAGGTCGACCCGAGTGACAGTGAACAATTGTTCTATGTTTAAAATATAAGTATCGACTGCAAAATAATTATCACAATCGCTTTAGAAATAAGTAACATATACAAAAAACAAATACAGACAGTTTGAGAATTCAAATAATAATTTCTTTTGAAAGTTACTTAAAACTATATTATACTCGTACTAGTTTTTTTTATGCAACTTAGAATGGCAAACAAGCTGACGGCCCACCTGATGGAAAGTTGTAACCGTCGCCTATAGACATGAGCAGTACCATGGCCATAACAGAGTATACTGTTTCGCCCATGATACCCCCTATGCGTTGCCATTCCTGAGGACTCAGGTGTTATTCCTCTGTACCCTGTAAATTCACGCCATATCCCACCCTTCAAACCGAAACACAGCCATGCAAACACAACTGCTTCACGGTTGAAACATGAATGGGACAGAGGTACACAAGCATTCGACTTTTGTACAGTCTCCCTTCGCTCGCGTGTGATATTCGGTTTATCGCGGATACATTTTCCACCATGAGAATTTTCACGTGTAAAACTTGACATGACGAACTTCTAATCTTGACTCTCACGTTACTAAATTATAAACCGTCAAAATCTAAACCTCTTTTTATCTCCTTAAGGGATATTTAACCTAACTTGGCCGTATAAACTTTTAATAACGCCCTCTTTACCCCTTTAAAGGTTATATTTCCAAAATACCTTTCTTTCACCTATATAGCATAGGGAACTTAAAGAACTTATCTGCAAAATTTCAAGATTCTAGATTTACCAATTTCGGCTATGCATTGGGTATTGGATATGGTTCAATCAGTCTGTCACTCACTATCTTCATTTATATATATTATATAGATTTTCAGATTAGAATTGCATAATTAAAATTATGCTCTTCACATGATTAAATTAATATAACATCTTTTACAAAGAGAAATAAAAAGAATCCATATTCCAAGTAAGACTTCTAAAAATCTCTACTCCGGTAACTATGACAACGTCACGAATTGTCGACAAATTTATTAAATCCGTCATATTAAGTTTAATTTCTGTTGTGATAGAGTTGAAAATGCTTCGTGCTATCCATTTAATACTTGTTCAAGTGTAGTAACAATGTCGATTGGAGTGGACAATGGCGCAAAATTGTTTGCTTCGCTTCAGAGGGACTTAAGAGCTATTAAGGACGTCTACGAGTCTTATTGGAGCATTTTGTATGATTTAACTCTTAACAGTGCTGCAGAATGGTTTAATGTTTGATGAGTGAATTAAAATTGTATAATAGCTTTATACATAGTTCAGTAATTATTATATTTATTCAGTTATGCATTTAGAAAAGGAATACTAGTAATTTAACTGGTAATTTTTTTATGCAATTAAGAATAACAAATAAGCTAACGGCCCACTTGATGGAAAGTGGTAACTGTCGTTTGTAGACATAAGCTGTACCATGGACATAACAGGTTATCCGGTGTCGCCTATGATGCCCCACATTTTTTTTTACACAACTTGTATTGGCAATCAAGCTTTTTTTTTTTTTTTTATAGAACTTAGAATGGCAAACAAGCTGACGGCCCACCTGATGGAAAGTGGTAACCGTCGCATATAAACATGAGCGGTGCCATGGATATAACAGAGTATACTGTTTCGCCCATGATACCTCCCATGCGTTGCCATTCCTGAGGACTCAAATGGTATCCCTCTGTACCCTGTAAATTCACGCAATATCCCACCCTTCATACCGAAACACAGTCATGTAAACACAACTGCTTCACGGTAGAAACACGAATGGGACAGAGATACCCAAGCAATCGATTTTTGTACAAAGTCTCCCTTACATGTGTTGCCATTCCTGAGGACTCAGGTGTTATGCTTCTGTACCCTGTAATTTCACTGCCATTTATCACCCTTCAAATCGAGGGAAAAAGGGATTAGTAATGCAGACTACAAATCTCATTGCTAGCAATATACCCTGGCAAGTCAACTTCCACATGGCCCTCCTGGAAACCATCGTACTGAATTTCAGGTGTATTCATCACGATGGGCTAAATGACCAGCCCTTTCATTCTCACTTATCACCCCTCACTGGTGCCCCACCAGCGTATACTGTTAGCGCAAGCGGGGCTACCAATCCATTATCACCCATTAAAACGCTCCAAACCGAAACACAACCATGCAAACACAACTGCTGGGGAATTAATAATGAGAAGAAGAATATTATTTGCTAGTAATATAGCCTATCAGGTGGTTCTCCCTGGCAACCATCGTGGTTAATTCGACATGAATTCGTCACAAGGGTCTAATGAATCTGGGGACCATGAAATGATATTCCGAATTTTCGGGCTCTGTTTTGTGTTTTGTGTTCATACCAGGCTGTGTTGCTGGCGTCCATAGGCTACAGTGACCGTTTACCATCAGACAGGCTGTATGCTTTGTTTGCCACCATTGTGGTACAAAAAAAATTCAATAACATTTCGTTCGTCATAAATAATTTTAAATACATTTAAACAGTACGTATTATGTAAATTTAACATGAAATTTATATTTCATTCGGGCCTGAAATTTCGGAAAATATTTCATGGTAGGCCTACCATGAAATATTTTCCGAAATTTCAGGAAACCATATCTATTTTTATCCTTACCTATCACCCTTCACTAGTACCCGCCAGCGTAAACTGATAGCGTAGGCGGGTTTACCATTCCATTTTCACCCATTAAAAAAACATATATACTTCACAGTAGAAACACAAACGAGACAGAGGTACCTGAGCAAATGATTTTTCTACAAATTCCGCCTATAGTAAACTTTACACTATACAGTCAACTCCCACAAATCATTGTCGTTAAACCCTGATGAATTCGTCACCAGGGACCAATTTATCTGGCTTCATCCTCACCTATTAACATTCACTGGTGCCCCGTCTGCCTACACTAATAGCGTAGGCGGGGTTATCACTATTTATATCCCATAAAAAACCATGTTGCCACTTCTTTTCGTTCCCATGCCATGTAAGGGACTACAATAGGCGTTATCGACCTTTCTGACAATACGAGGCTATACGGTTAGTGTATAGAGACATAAATAAGTATATAATTTTCTGCATTACTTACTGTATACAAACAGACATAGATACATACAAAAAAAAAGTAGATAAAAGAATACATATACAAAAAAAAAAATACACAAACAAGTAAAAATTTTTCACTTCGTGGTTGTAACACAGTAACACAAAATGGCCACAACTCAGTTTATTGCTTTGCCCTCAAAAGAGCAAAACACTGGTATTCGGCTCTGACCTTTTGACCAAAAGTAATCTATTTTTAAATTTTTACAGAGTGAAAAATAGAAGGTTTTCAATTTGATATGATTTTTGTGTGTATGTAACGCGATGTGTTGAGTAATTGTGAATGAAATTTAATAATTATTTTTTAATAAAGATGATTTGTCTCTGTTTTGATGTTTTATTATTAAATTTATCCATACGAGAGAGACTTTGAGGGAGACTTGACTCACCAGAAGAAGACTTTGTAGAAAAGTTGTTTGCTTGGGTACCTCTGTCCCATTCGTGTTTCAACCGCAAAGCAGTTGTTTGCATGGCAGTGTTTCAGTTCCCACCCTTCAGGTGGGATATGGCGTGAATTTACAGGGTATAGAGGAATAACATCTAAGTCCTCAGGAATGGCAACGCATGGGGGTATCATGGGTGAAACAATATACTCTGTTATGTCCATGGTAGTGCTCATGTCTATAGGCGACGGTTACCACTTTCCATCAGGTGGGCCGTCAGCTTGTTTGCCATTCTAAGTTGTATAAAAACATATAAAGGTTGCATTTAAATATTTGTGAAATATTTATATATTTTATGATTTCAATGAATTTAACTCATTGAAAATATTATATAAATTATATGTAACGCTTATTATAAACAAAAAAATAAAATAAAAATATGGCAATGCAAAGAAAAAATCTGATTTTTTTTTTATTTTATTTATTTAAGGATAACTAAAAAAGCATACATTTATATCTTCTTAAAATACATGATAATATGGTTACATTATAAAATATCACATAAAAATGACCAATAAACTTAAGGAAACTGTACGAAATTATAAAATTACATTACCGTTACAGAATAGGCCACTCTTCCTTTCCCATGGGTGTCGTAAGAGGAGACTAAGAGAGCTTATGGTGGAGAGATGGACAGTAGCGTCCCTCTTAAAATATATGTAAAAACCTAACTGCGGTTGCCAACCTGCCTGCCAAGCATGGCAACTACTGTCAAAACTCCCCTTATGGGGAGGCTTATGTTCAGCAGTGGACAGGTTATCGCTGAAAATAATAAATTATAATATTTGACAGTAATAACATTTCATAACATAACGTCTCATCCGCGGATAATGCTGAAGATATCGAGTTGAAGGGTGACACTGTATATACACGACGGCTTACCAACACTACCAGTGGCAATAACACGGCAGATGAAGAGAAAGACTGCGGAGATCAGCCGTTCATACCCGAAGACTTCCGAACACCGTCTTTCTTATCTGTGACGATGCCGCAAGCGCCTACAGCTCGCGCTCAGCGGGCCGAGGTACGCGGATTTGTGCTCGCGTCACAGTAGCTCTTGACTAAGGATCACGTATTGATTGCGAAACTAGTTGATCTAAGTAAATAATAACCTGTACATATCCTGTAATTTGTGGAGATGAATAAACTAATTATTACTATTATAACAGTCGAGCTTTTTCGATATAATTACAATTAAGTTAAACCGGTAGGTTATCTATATTAAAAGCAATAACATAATAAAAATAAATCTGTAAAGAAATATCTTCATCAACAGCATCATTTCAACTATTATCCGTCCACTGCTGGACATAAGCCTCCTCCATAGACTGCCATAAAGAACGGTCCTGAGCCACCTGCATCCATTGACTCCCTGCGACGTATTTCAGATAAAAAAATATAAAAGAAGTAAATTAAAATACATATATTAAAAGAGAGTTTACGTCAAACACAAGACTGATTTCGGCAGCCTCCAAAATAGTCCGAGTGAGAATTTGAGTTTCTGAACCGTTCATCTTTAATTAGCGAGTGAAAAGTCTGCACTTTCCCCCGAAAAAATTGTTTTAAAAAAAAGTTTCTCAACTTCGGCCGTTCGTATGATACGGGTTTAATTAAAGTTAATTATACAAACGTTGGATGGAAAATTTAATTGGATGCTAATGTTTTTAATAACTTTTTGATAAATAAAAAAAAATGTATGACAAAATTTAGGAGAAATAAGATCAAACATTTTTTGTTTATTTGTTTAAATTATCTTTATTGATCAAAATAAAATATGGTACAAAAGGCGGACTTAATGCTAGTGACATTCTCTACCAGTCAACCTTTGGGATGAACAGTGCATCACGAACGCAGTACTTTATTTTTGTGATAGGTAAAGAAAATAGAAACTAATAATGCATACCTACACACACACACACACGCACACACGCACACGCGCACGCGCACGCGCACGCGCATGCGCACACGCACACGTACACGCACATGCACACGCACACGCACGCGCACACACACACACACACACACACACACACACACACACACACACACACACGCGCACACACAAATAAGACGAAATGACAAATGATTTGTATTTTGAAAATTCTGTCCATTACAAGTCGGTCACGGATCGACCTGTCTGTCTGTACTTCGGAAATATCAATTCGGTGGGTTTCCTCTAAACGCGTACGACTGCGCTGGAGTGCAAGATGTCTGTTGCCAATTAAAACGGACGAATGACAAATGCGTATGACACACGAGCGAGTTTAAAGTAATGTCGAAAGCAAAAATGCTCGTCAAAACAATAGCATACAGAAAAAAAAATATTAAGAAAATAAAACTAGTTTAGTGACAGATGATTTATTATCTATGGTTGATCACTAAACAAAATTAGACAAGAAATCCAAGATGGCGCCGGATACGAGATTTGTGATTTTTGTTGATTATTGTGTAATTAAAGATAATGTGAAGTAAAATTTCAAATTTGACGAATTCTTTTTATTATTATATATAAATATAAAGTGACAGATAATACGTGATCTTTTCCTGAATGAATTATAACCCACACAATCGCAACCTTTCTTGCTAGTGCTTTTTTTACAAATTTGTACAACACAAGAAAATAAAGACACAAATGATGATAAATTATTATTATACTGGTAAAAAATAAATAAAATCACTCGCCAATTTAGAAAATTTGTCTCAAATAATCTTTAATTACAAATAATGATCAAAAACAAAGCTTAAATCTATCACCATTTCGTATTTTGTGTCTAATTTTGTTTAGTAACTAAGCAGACCGTCACAAGCAACTTAATCAAAATAAAGCACATTATTTGTACATAGTTTTTTAGTTACCTCTATTCAATTATACAGAACAATGCCGATATAGATCGGGAAGTTAACTTCAATGCTGCTTGCGCTTAAGCACAGAATTAGCGCTAGCTGGTTGGAATAGTGACAGGTCTCGGTAACAGTATTCAATCCCCTAGGGGGCATTCCCCACAAACTGAATGGTAAAGTTTACAAATCTATTATAAACCCTGTCGTCCTGTATGGATCTGATTGTTGGGCCTTAAAAATGATGGATGAAAGACGAATTTACGTGGAAGATGTTAATGTTGAGATGGATGTATGAAATGAATATATGTATAGGGAAGTCTAAAATTTGCACCAGTAACAAGGAAGTTGCGAAGTAATAGATTGTTTTGTTATGGTTAGGTCATGCCAAGACATGACATAGCCATACCAAGCCATGTTTTAAAGAAAATGTTAAGTTTGTTAATATGTTAATAACCTCCGCCTCAAATTCCTCTTTTATTCTTGTTCCTTTTACTCTAAATCCTTTACTGTTCAGGCAGTTCGCCTGTGGAACTCACTACCTACCTCTATTCGGTGCGCTCAAACTCTTACTAGCTTCAAAACCTCTGTTAAATTCTATTATCTCTTCCCTTTTCTGTGTTCTCTTCGTTTTCCTTCATCATTTTCTTCTGTCGCCACCTCCCCTTTATCTTTTTCTCAATGTTCTCTACGCAAAGGTTGTCTGGAAGAGATTGCTTGGCGATAAAGCTGCCTTTTGTATCACTTCTCATGAATATTTACTGTATTTGTTATTTCTCTTTTTACTTGGTGCAATAAAGTGTAAAATAAATAATAAAAAAAGTATGAATGTGGATGGACGTAAAGGGAACGACCGAGGAAACGTTGGATGGACTGTGTGAAAGATGATATCTGGTGTACGATTACATAGACTTCAGCAAATGATACCTAATTCAGTAAAGTAATAAATATTTATAAATAAAATCTAATATTTAGATAACTTCCTTAATAGGTAATTAGTAATACTAATTAAAAGGTAAGTCAAATACGATTATAAGGGGAAAGGGATTGTTAGTAATGGAGATTAAGAATCCCATTGCTAGCAATATACCCAACCAGGTCGACCTCCTCGTGGTTCCCCCCGGAAACTATCATGGTTAATTCCTAATGAATTCATCATGATGGGCTAACTGGCCTGTTTTCATTCTTATCGCCAGCGTATCCCGTTAGCGCAGGCGGGGTTACAATCCATTTTCACCCATAAAAAAAAAAAAACGATTATTTATAATACATTTGGACTTTTACACACAATTGTACCGAAGACCATGCTACGTTTAGTTTGAGTAATGGCCGCATACAAAAGTGTTCTTATTTGGACGCCCACAAATAACGGATACGGTAGACAGAAGAGACGCGAGATTTACTTTTAATTTAACACGAATACTTTGTAAGTACGGATATTTTAATTAGTAGTCATCCCCCTTTATTTGAAGAGGGATTTGATATATGGAAATTAAGTCATACAAATTCCATGAAACGTGTTCTTAAAAGATATGGTATTTAGCTTAATTGCAAACTGTTTACTGTTTGGAGCAATAATAATAATTGATCTACACAACTTTTCTTTTTTTTTTATAGATTGCGGTTTGATTTAGAAGCATGTTTTTTTGCCATTCTATATTTAAAATTTTATTGACAGTCATATTGGTTACACTTCTTTTTTCAAAACTTTCTTTAAGAAGGGCTTTTAACAAGATCTTTTTGCTTATTTTTTTAATGGCAACCTCGTCTGCTGGTAGTACTAGTGAGTGACTATACGTAATGATGAAGTCAGATCAGTTTTTTTACAACTTAGAATGGCAAACAAGCTGACGGCCCACCTGATGGAAAGTGGTAACCGTCGCCTATAGACATGAGCAGTACCATGGACATAACAGAGTATACCTATTGTTTCGCCCATGATACCCCCCATGCGTTGCCATTCCTGAGGACTCAGATATTATTCCTCTGTACCCTGTAAATTCACGCCATATCCCACCTTTCAAATCGAAACACAGCCATGCAAACACAACTGCTACACGGTGAAACACGATTGGGTCAGAGGTGACCAAGCAAACGACTTTTGTACAGTCTCCCTCTGGTATCTGGTTTTTCACAGTAGTTGACAGTGAATTCTGTGACGTCACAGTGCAGTTCGTACCCTCAGATGACGGTTACCATATCCCATCATGTGGGCCATCAGTTTGTTTGCTTATTCTATGCATATAAAAAAAGTTCTATGAATATTATTTGATAATACTATACAAAAGCGGCGCAAGCCTTTCATAGTTGAAACAAAGGGGGCCGGTGTCTGAAACTTGATATCTACGAAATTGGAGAACTCGACGGTTGATGAACAAACGGACAGGGACGCCCGCATATCTGATACGCAACTTAAACATTCACTATCCCCTAGGCGTTAAGGTACAAATTCGTTTACAGAAACCTTCATTTCAGTCAAATAAAGACGTGGCTAACTCTGTTAGAGTTTCCCACGTGGATTTATAACCAAACATACTGACACGCGTATTATGGTAATAGAAAAATAAATTATCGCCGACCACTTTGCATAATCCGGCGATGGCGGAGTGACGTTAAGATGTCTGTTTGCCTGTTTACAAGTACTCCTTGACCACACGATGTAATAATAAACTTTATAATTGAGCCAATAAGGCACGTCGCGAGTGGATACGTTTTTTTTTAATGGACGATAATGGAATGGTTATCCCACCTGTATAGCGCTAACGGTATACACTATCGGGGCACCAGTGAGTGATGATAAGTGAGGATGAAGCAGGCCAGTTCGCCTATCGTGACTAACAATAAATCAATTACAATGGTTTTCAGGGGGAACCGCGTGGAGGTGGACCTAATAGGGTATATTGCTAACAATGAGATTAACTCCCATTACTACCAATCCCCTCTCCCCCCCCCCGCGAGTGGAAACTTCAGATTGTTAGTTATTAACGGTCATGCGATGTGATGTGACAGATTATTAGATGCACGACTTTATTTTTCTTTACTGGCGTCCGTGTTTTGATTGCGAGCTCGCTGTTTAAAGTACCTATTTATAGTGTGACAATATGACAAACGGAGAACGGTTTATTCGCTTGTCGTTTTGATGGCATCAACGATGGAATTAAGTGGCATCTTGATGAATGAATAACGCAAATACAGCGTCTAATATTATTGCTTTTTAATTATGTAAAAATATGTTTGAGCACTGTTTTACATAGACCTACGATACATTTACCAGAGGGAGACTTTGTACAAAAGTCGATTGCTTGGGTACCTCTGTCCCATTCGTGTTTCAACCGTGAAGCAGTTGTGTTTGCATGGCTGTGTTTCGGTTTGAAGGGTGGGATATGGCGTGAATTTACTGGGTACAGAGGAATAACACCTGAGTCCTCAGGAATGGCAACGCATGGGGGTATCATGGGCGAAACAGTATACTCTGTTATGTCCATGGTATTGCTCATGTCTATAGGCGACGGTTACCACTTTCCATCAGGTGGACCGTCAGCTTGTTTGCCATTCTAAGTTGTATAAAAAAAAAAAAAAAACTATTACAGAGACTCGATTCGTTTCTCTATATAAAAACTTTATCTAAAATGTGTCACTAATAGTGTAGAGTCCATAAAATTTAAAACTGCTCCAGAAAGAAGCGACTTTTGTAATTGTACAAAAAAATAATATGGAACAGATCATAAAGCCCTATACATTCCAAAAAGTTCTATCTATTCAGATACTACTTTTTGGAAAGATGCCTTTTTTAAGTATTGTTAAAGGCATCGTGTAACGAATATGATGTACTAGCTTTTACCTGTAACTTCGTCTATGTGACCGGGATATGTCTTCTGATTGGAATATGTTACCAGAAGGAGACTGTACAAAAGTCGTTTGCTTGGGTACCTCTGTCCCATTCGTGTTTCAACCGTAAAGCAGTTGTGTTTGCACGATTGTGTTTCGGTTTGAAGGGTGGGATGTGGTGTGAATTTACAGGGTACAGAGGAATAACACCTGAGTCCTCAGGAATGGCAACGCGTGGGGGTATCAGTTGGTGTACTCAGTTGTGTCCATGATACTGCTCATGTCTATAGGCGACGGTTACCACTTTCCATCAGGTGGGCCGTCAGCTTGTTTGCCATTCTAAGTTGTATAAAAACACATATGTTTGCTAATCGGAATATTTATTCCGACTACTATTTAGTAGCCTATATCCTTCTGTATCCGATATATAAATATCATAGTAACCTGTTAAGCCATTAAGGCGCTATAAGGTAACAAACAAACAAACTCACTTTCACGTTTATACTGTTAGTAAGTATAGAAAACCTCTTTTTTGAAGTTGGTTAAAAATAAAACGTAAAGAAATGCAAATAAAACGTTCACATTTTCATACCGTTCGAAACTCAATAGATAAAATATTTTTTTCTTTTAAATTTATTTTGGTACAAACAAACTTATATTTTTATATTATATAAAACAAGTTTATGTAGTTAGTTAACTAAAATAAACTATATACCTGTATACAGGGATGAAACAAAAGGAAACCTACAATAAAGTAATATACTAAAATATTGGCAGTATTTAGAAAAAGAATAATTACAAAACGTATTCCATTATAATATTCACTAAGTTCATTCCGTTGCAACTTGTTGCCTGAAATAAATAAACAAATAAATAAATAAATAAAAATAAATAAACAATTCTAAATTCAAAACTTTTAATGGACTGAAACAAATTGTAATAATAAAAGTAAAATCTCGTCTCGTTCCCGTTGTTGTTTTGAATAGCAGTTTTAACAGTTCTCCAAATGCATTCTTAATGGACTAAAAGTTGTGATAATGCTTCCGACCATTCACTTAAAACTAATATAAACCTATTTATATTGTAAAGGTGAAAGTTTGTAAACATGTTTGAATATTTGTACGTTTGTTATTTAATCACTCTTAACGGCTGAACATATTTTAATAGATAGATAGATGTATAATTTATTTGCATCACTTACAGCACACAAATAACATTAGCCATTGGTCCTTGATTAAAAAAAAAAAAAAAAAACATACAAAAAAAATTATACAAATAAAAACATATCTATTTTATTTGTTTAAATAACATCCAATTTACATGAAAAAGTTTGCTGGAAGAAATCTCTTATTAGAGATAAGATCGCCTTTGTACATTATGTTTCAAATGAATTGTGTTTAACATTATATTTTGTGTACAATAAAGAATAAATAAATAAATTAATAAAGTACATAAAAGAGTTTACACAATTTCTCGTGAATGCACCACAGTAGCACAAAATGGTCACAACTCAGTGTATTGCTTTGCCCTCAAAAGAGCAAAACATTGGTATTCTATTGTGGACAAAAGCCAAAATCCAGTACATTGCAGGTTTGTTTTATTACAAGATGGATTTGCATTTGATCTTACCTCACTTGATGGTAAGTGAGGATAAGACCTAGAATGGAGAGCGCTCAGAAGATGCTAGTTCACCATTCAATTAAAGAGTCCCCAATTTTATTTCTCGGGAAACAGGAAGCAGGAAGGGTATTCCAGTACTTAGCATTTCGATAGGTTATATCCTAATTTAACAAATAGGAGATTTTTTTTTCTTTCCATCAGGTGGGCCGTCAGCTTGTTTGCCATTCTAAGTTGTATAAAAACAAATAATATTACATATTGATTTACGCTGGCAAAGCCACGGGAAAGAGCTAGTTGTTAATGACGAGATAAATCGACAACTATAAAATTATACAAATAGAAGCCAGGCTCGTCTATCGGAATAATAATTTGATGACCAGAGGGAGACTTTGTACAAAAGTCGATTGCTTGGGTACCTCTGTCCCATTCGTGTTTCTACCGTGAAGCAGTTAGTTGTGTTTGCATGGCTGTGTTTCAGTTTGAAGGGTGGGATATGGCGTGAATTTACTGGGTACAGAGGAATAACACCTGAGTCCTCAGAAATGGCAAGGATTGGGGGTATCATGGGCGAAACAGTATACTCTGTTAAATTCATGGTACTGCTCATGTCTATAGGCGACGGTTACCACTTTACATCAGGTGGACCGTCAGTTTGTTTGCCATTCTAAGTTGTATAAAAAAAAAATTATATTACATACTGATTTACGCTGGCAAAGCCACGGGAAAGAGCTAGTTGTTAATGACGAGATAAATCGACAACTATAAATATACAAATAGAAGCCAGGCTCGTCTATCGGAATAATAATTTGACATGTCAAATTAAATTTTATTATAACGTTTGAGAATCTGTTACATTGCAACTGGTTTTTGGTGGGAAAATTAGTTGCTTAATGTTAGTTAATAACTTTTAATTTACTGTACATACGAGTATGTAAATGAATGTACAAATTGCATACACGTATATATGTATTTTGTTTCCAATAAAACATCTTAAGATATCGTATAATTATTTTGAATTTGATTAAAACACAAACGGTATTAAATCTTCCGCACCTTTTTAACCGACTTGGAAATAATTTTAGATTGTGTTCGACAAGAAAAATTGTTATGGAAATAATTAATGGTTAAATCAAAATATGATTTCGAAACTGAATTCTTGAACTGATTGTGATAAAATTACTATGGGGACAATTTGAAACCTATCTTTTTAGATAACAGAGTTTTGAGGTAACAAACAAACAAATATAATCAAATTTAGGCCCCTTTTCCTTCTATTCTTCATACTTCTTCTTTTTTAACCGAATTTTTAACTTCTTTTACTTTATGTATTGTTACCCTTTTTTTATACAACTTAGAATGGCAAACAAGCTGATGGCCCACCTGATGGACAGTGGTAACCGTCGCCTATAGACATGAGCAGTACCATGAACATAACAGAGTATACTGTTTCGCATTCCACGATACCCCCCATGCGTTGCCATTCTTTAGTACTCAGGTGTTATTCATCTGTACTCTGTAAATTTACGCCATATCCCACCCTTCAAACCGAAACACAGCCATGCAAACACAACTACTTTACGGTTGAAACACTTGTTACCTGACCATGTATCACAAAATAAATAAATAAAATTAAATGAATCAGTTTATATATATATATATATAAATTATATTAATGAACTAATTATAATATTCTTGTCTCCAAATCTGGAATAATAAAATATCAGTTAATTTAGTTAAAAAAATATATTGTTTTTTTTTTATAGTGGAAATTTTTTATATTCAACGTACTTGTTGCATATATTTTAATATAAACGTTTCATTTTCCTCGAAATGTCGCCGCTCTGTTACGAGATAAAAGGTGAACAAATTGCGTCGACTTGACATTATCCGAGCAAAACAAATATCGCCCGACGAAATCCTATTCGGTCGGGAGGATCAAACGTCTCAAATTTAATAATGCATCGCTTTATTACCAAACAGTATTTATAAGCTAGAAAAATGAAAGTTTGCCGAATGCGTCCCGATGTACTCGTGAGGGGATCATAGCAATTTCCTTGGAAAAACAAGGGGTTGGTAAGGAAATAACATAAATTTTTAATGCAAAAAAGCATTCGAGACTTTTTTTTTACGGGACTTTTCGCTTTTATTGATCTGTCGGTACTCTTTGTTGGGAGTATAAATAGGGACAGTGCAAAGAATTCTAATAAAAATGTTAGATAAATATTTTTATTGCTAACTCTAGGGGTTTTTTTTACGATTTTGATACTAAGTTTCTCGTGGTAGAGAGAAGGCATTCAAGGTTGGAAACTAGGCAATTGGTATAATTACTAGATTATTAATTGTAATTTTAATTACTATTTAATTATTATTATTAATTTATTAAAATTTTAATTAGTTTTGATATTTTTTTTATTAAATATCAACTTTTTTATTAAAATTTTAATTAGTTTCAATATTTTTTTATGAAATAATTATTTTTTAATTAATTAATTACTTTTTAAAGTAATAATCTATTATTTTAGTATTTTTCAACCCGTTCAGTGAACATGTCCCGGTCATGTAGACAAAGTTGCGGGTAAAACCTAGTTTGTAATATTAGTGAGACTATGTTTTTTATTATTATCATTTCAGTCGTTAATTTCTCAGGCTTATCTCCAGCAGTGGACAGCCACTGTTGGACATAAGCCTTCCTCACAAGGGGAGTTTTGCCCGTAGTTACCACGCTTGGTAGGCTAGTGTTGGTAACAACAGTTAGGCTTTTAGAGATGTTTTAAGAGAGACGCTGCTGCCCATCCCTTCACCATATGCTCCCTTAGTCGCCTCTTACGACACCCATGGGAAAGGAAGGGGTGGCCTATTCTATTCCGGCGACTAGGGGGAAAGGAATTGTTAGTAATGGGATCAAATACCCCCATTACTAGCAATATACCCTGTCAGGTCGACCTCCACGTGGTTCCCCCTGGAAACCATCGTAGCTAATTCTAGTTGAATTCGTCAGGATGGGCTAACTGACTTACTTTCATCCTCATCAGTCATCTATCACTGGTGCCCCACCAGCGTATACCGGTAGCGCAGACGGGGTTACCATACCATTATCACCCATTAAAAAAAGAATACGGCGACTATGACCATGTTAAATTACATAAAAATTGTATCCCACCAAAAAATCGACTTTGTAACAAATTTTAGTTTTTGATTTAAAAACTAAACTACTAAACTGATTTTGATAAAATTTCTTTGGGTTATGTAAATACGTATATTTGTAGGCTACCAACCACTTTCAAACCTACAACAAACCTAGTTACAGAAAAATAAACAGTGACGCTCTTGACAATCTTCTTGTCTTAGCAATTTTACCGAACAATACTTTGTATCGCGACTTATTATATCTGGATTTATTTACTGTAAATATTATTCATTATACAATCTCGTACTAAATCTTTCTTTCTCTCACTCCTTCTGAATTTATATATAAATATCATGAAGCCCACATCTACACCTCCACATATTCTTTCAGATAAGAAGAGATTTTTTTTTTTAAATCGGTATAGAGTTGACGGAGTTATGAGGTAACAAACTTAAAAAAACATCACCGAATTCAGAGCCTTCTTCGTTCGAAGTTGGTGCAAAATTTATAAACCTTGATGGTCTAACGGCTTAACGTATGTTAAGCCTTTAGACCATCGCATTTGTTACGCTTTGGAGGGGAAAGGGATTGTTAGTAAGAAGGTCTAATAGCCCCGTTGCTAGCAATATACACCCTCAGGTCGACCTCCACGCAGTTCCCCCTGGAAATCTTCATATTTAAGTCTTGTTGAATTCATCATGGTGGACCAACTGACCCGCATTCATTTTCACCTATCATCTTCCACTGGTGCCTCGTCGGTGTATACCGATAGCGCGGTCGGGGTTACCATTCCATTTTCATCCATTAAAAAAACATACCATTTTGTCTCTTGATAGTCGTGAATTTGATTTACGCATAATATAAATCTTTGAATCTGTTTATACTCGTATTTGTCTAAGTATTCTCTATGTATTTTTTGTGTGTGTGCGTGTGCGTGTGCGTGTGCGTGTGCGTGTGCGTGTGCGTATGCGTGTGCGTGTGCGTGTGCGTGTGCGTGTGCGTGGGCGTGTGCGTGTGCGTGTGCGTGTGCGTGTGCGTGTGCGTGTAGGTGTACGTGTGCGTGTGCGTGCGTGTGTGTGTTTGAGTGTGTGTGTGTGTGTTTTATGTGAAAACTAGTTTACTAATTAAAAGTTTGCATGTTAATATATTATGTAACATACCTAATTATGCATTCACTTACAATCATTATCGTGCAGTATGCAGATGTAGGGGCTATGCAAATGCTACCAGCGACAATTTATTATGCTCAATCATGAATACGCCATTGAGTAAGCGTGCGTTACGCGTATACACGGTCGATGTACTGACGCGGTAGGCGGCAACATCAAAAGGCTAGCTTATTACCGACTTATTAGTCGAAATTCTGTCAATGGACATATGGGTATGCTAATTCGGAAGTAGGTTTATTTTTTATTATTATTATTTCAGCCATTAACTGTCCACTGCCGAATATAAGCCTTCCCCGTAAAGGGAGTTTTGCCAGTAGTAGCCACGTTTGGCAAGCGGGTTGCCAACCGCGGTTAGGCTTTTAGAGATGTTTTAAGAGGGACGCTGCTGCCCATTCCTCGCCCTTCCTTAATCGACTCTTATTACACCCACGGGAAAGGAAGGAATGGCCTATTCTATGCCGGGACCACACGGCAAGTAGGTTTATAGTATATTATATCCAGCTTACTGATCAAAGCTAGACGTAAGCTTTAACTGTCACCTGTGGGGTTACTCTTGAAATAAATTCCGATAAATCAATACTGAAATTGAGATGTTTTACTGTCTAAACTGCATTACTAGCGACATAACGACGACAGGCAACCACTTACCATCAGGTGGTGCATGCTTGTTTGCCACCTCAGTGGTATAAAAAAAAATGCCTACGGCCACTTTCTACCATTGTACGGCTCGCCATCCACAGAGAGTTCACCTTCATATCCTACAGCCTAAATGGTCGCGTATAATGCGGTTTCAGAGATGTTTTCTCCTAAGAACACTCAGGTTATGGAATGAGCTCCCTGTCGAAGTTTTTTCAGAATACTATAGCATGGGGTTCTTCAAAAGGGGGTAACCCCTGGTATTGCAGGCTTTCGTAGGCTACGTTAACCACGTTACTATCAGCTTGGCCATATGCTTGCATACCACCTCAGTGATATAAAAAAAATAATAATAACTCAATATTGTTCTGATAGATGCATATTAGTGCAACTTGTCAATGCAAACTATTGTAAACCGATCCCAATTATAACCTAATTCCTAACTATTGTTTCATGCATTATAAATTGTCACTGGCAATAAATTGGATTGTCATTTTTTTTATGGATGATAATAGAATGGTAACTCCGCCTGCGCTAACAGTATACGCTGGCGGGGCACCAGTGAGGGATGATATGTGAGAATGAAAAGGCAGGTCTGTTAGTCCATCGTGATGAATACACTTGGAATCAGCACGATGGTTTCCAGGAGGGACCACGTGCAGGTCGACCTGTTAGGGTATATTGATAGCAATGGGAGTAGTAATCCGCATTACTAACAATACCTTCCCTTTTGATTGATTTTTTTTTATGGATGATAATGGAATGGCAGCCCCACCCGCGCTTCCGGTATACACCGGCGGGGCACCAGTGAAGGATGATAGGTGAGAATGAATGCAGGTCAGTTGGCCCACCATGATGAATTCGACAAGAATTAAACATGATGGTTTCCAGGGGGAACCGCGAGGAGGCGACCTGGTTGGGTATATTACTAGCAATGGGATTCGTAGTCTCCATTACTAACAATCCCTTTCCCCCTTGGATTGATATTGATATTAGATTCAAGAGTAGACTTGCTGTTTATAAAATAAGTGTATATTTTGATTACAACATTACGAATAATTAGATTTGTGTTTAATGATTTTTGTACTTAAATGACTACATTAATTATTAATGAATTGAGAGAGAGAGAGCATATATATATATATATATATATATATATATACATATATATATACACACACACACACACATATATATATATATATATATATATATATATATATATATATATATATATATACATTCACAAATACATAACCAACAATACAGTTATGAAAATCTACACAACGATGATAAAATATGACACCGGAATGATGGCGGCTACAGCCCACTTCCTCGAGCACGGCGACTTACTCATATATTTTGGATAACGTCCAAATAATTCCGTCGGATTCCGCCCATTTCGTGTTTATGCGTGTCGTAAAAATATAGCATCGATATCTTCATCTCGAATGGGTTGAGCCGTAATGCCCTGGATGCGAGATGTGTTTCAATTCGCGATTGAAGTCGAATGAATGTTACATTAACAAGTGGTCTTCACTAAGTCACAAATAATCCGACTAAAATAAATTTCGTGCAGTTTATTGGCAGCCATATTTACTTTTCACTACCGTCATATAGTATATAATCCATAAAACATTCTTTTTTTAATAGGTGATAATGGAATGGTAACCCCACCCGCGCTATAGGTATACACTGGCAGGGCGCCATTGAAGAATGGTAGGAGAGGATGAAGCAGGTTAGTTAGCCCATCGTGATGAATCCACAAAAATTGTTCACTATGGTTTCCAGGGGGAACTACGTGGAGGTCACCTAATAGGGCATATTGCTAGCAATGGGGCTGTGAAACTCCATTGCTAATAATCCCTTTCCCCCATAAAACATTCTCCATCTCTATGGTTCATCGTCATTTCAGTTATTATCTGTCCACTCCCATGGGCATCCCTATAATGCGGGTTAGTGTTAGATGGAGACTTTGTACAAAAGTCGATTGCTTGGGTACCTCTGTCCCATTCGTGTTTCAACCGTGAAGCAGTTGTGTTTGCATAACTGTGTTTCGGTTTGAAGGATGGGATATGGCGTGAATTTACTGGGTACAGAGGAATAACACCTGAGTCCTCAGGAATGGCAACGCATGGGGGGTATCATGGGCGAAACAGTATACTCTATTATGTCCATGGTACTGCTCATGTCTATAGGCGACGGTTACTACTTTCCATCAGGTGGGCCGTCAGCTTGTTAGCCATTCTAAGTAGTATAAAAAAAAAAAAAAAAAAAAAAAAAGATTGTGATCAATATCGTGATATAAATATAATATGGAAGTATTTTATTTATTTATTTACAAAAGTAAAACCAAGACTTATTTTGTACTATTTTGATGTAAAAAAATAAACTTTGCTAGGTGGCTATTGTCAATTATTTGTACCACAGAATAACTTATGTACTTTTCTTTATTTTTCTGAACTGATCTTAAGTTTTAATACGTTCTAGTTGTTAATCTATCACATTGTGTAAGAGCTGCGTGTACATTTGAATCGTGCTGTATGTATCGAATCAGAATAAATAAATATTATTATTATTTATTATTGTTAACGGTGCACTGCTCTCGATTATGTCAAGTAAAAATGTATCGAGCAAAGCTCGCCTTGCCATAATTCAAGGAGTACTGACACCAACACTCATGTATGGAAGCGAATCGTGGGTATGGCAGAAGAAGCATGAAAGTAAGATAAATGATGTACAGATGAGAGCTTTGAGAAGTATGTGTGGTATTACTTTAAAAAATAGAGTAAGAAACAGTGTGATTAGAGAGAAGTGTGGACTGAAAGACGATGTAGTGACAAAAATCGAAAAAGGAATGTTGCGTTGGTTTGGTCATTTGGAGAGGATGGATGAAAGAAGAATTACGAAAGAGTTTTATCGAGCAAGAATAAATGGAGATGTCGGTAGGGGCCGCCCTAGACGGACGTATGTCGACCAAATAGGCGACGTGCTGAAGAAGAGCCAAATTAAAAGTACCCGTAACCGGCGAGCGTGTATGAAAAGATTGATGAATGTGGAAGAAGCGAAAGAGGTTTGTTTGAATCGAAGCATTTGGCGTTCCATTGTTTCTGTCTACCCTAATGGGAGACAGGCGTGACAGATATGTAGATATTTATTATTTTCATAAAAAATAACTATAATACCAATGAAGCCACTTATTGATTTTCACCAATAGACGCAATATACAAAATTTGACAGTGCTTGCCACAGACAAATAACTCAAAGAGAATTAACTCGATTATATATCTCAAGCACCCACACATGTTAGGCAAACATACATATTGCATATAATATAGTGAACAATATATAAAACAAAACAATTTAAATCTAATTATTCTTCCATTCACTCATTATCCATTCCCATTAATATTTCCACGGTATCTATGGCAACCTTAGACTGCGTAAAGGAAATTAAGCCTATATTCAAGAACACGTAGGCACTGGGAAGAAAGAAAATTAAATTGCTCATTGACCCGCGACAACGGTTCAGCGACTTAATCGAGTTTGAGAAGTTAAATCAACGATTCATGCGACGATAATGTTACCTGAAGTTAATGGTTTTGCAGAAAGTACAATTTTTTAATGAACGCAAATTTATCAAGCGTCACAACTGATGAATAGACGGTAGGTAAAATTTTATAAAATATATATTGATACCAATAAATCAATATTAATAAATTTTTCGATAAATTCATAACAAAATACATATTTATATTCAATAAATAAATATTGATTTAATAGTTTTTTTATGCAACTTAGAATGGCAAACGAGCTGATGGCCCACCTGATAGAAAGTGGTAACTATTGCCTATAGACAGGAGTAGTACCATGGGCATAACAGAGTATACTGTTTCGCACTTGATACACCCCATGCGTTACAATTCCTGAGGAGTCGGGTGTTATTACTTTATACCCTGTAAATTCACTGCCATATCCCACCCTTCAAACCGAAACACAGCCATGCAAACACAACTGCTTCACGGTTGAAACACGAATGGGACATAATGTATAAATTAATTATTTATGTTCTTTATACTACATTTTTAATTTTTTTTTAATTTAAAGGTATTTTTTAAGATGGTAAAAAACTATAGAACCTGCGACACTATTACCCTAACCGACACCTTTGACGATTCAAAAAATACACACGTAATTGTTTATGTTTTCACTTTTTCACTCTGGGAGTGCGGACAGAAGTGAAAATTTGGGCCAAAACCTTTGGTATATTACCAAACGTTTTGGATCAAATTTTCACTCCATAAAAACATATTACCTCGACTCCAAAATTCATATAATTGAGATAAAGGCAGGAAGATGATCATTAAAGTTTTTGGATTGTCTTTTTTTCTACTTTCCTAAGTTACTATATTATCTGAGTTCCAAGTATCTTCTGCCTATCATCAACACGTCGTCAGCTTCGCACATAATCTATTACCAAATAGATCAACGAGATATTGTTGTATTTTGATCTCATATTGTAATAAAACTAATTAGAAATTGTATATATTACGTACGCATTGTGAGTAATGGCGTCCATTTATCTTTCATACGGCAAATATCATAAGCAATGACTGATTACAATATTACTTGGAAAACCTAAAATGTCTATCTGACCACACAAGTGATAGATGTAGTCGCATTGCAAAATTAAACCTTAGTAATATAATATTGAAAGTTAAAATTAGATTGTAAGTATTAAATGTCGTTTTGTTCCGAAATAAATTCTAATTAGATACGAAGTCAAGCGTTAAGCATTTTCATCTTTTACGTTATGATTTGTGAAGATTTCTGAGAAGAAAGTAATATTGTGTACGGATTTCTGAAGTATTGGATGATAAAATTCAATACGAATAAAACGATTCTCAAGCATAAGTTGTTATTATTAAACTCTGTCAATATAAATTATTAATTCTCTTATTTTTTTTATGTTATTGTACTAAATTGAATTTGTTATTTAATATTAATACATTTAAAATGATTTAAACGAGCCTTACTAATATTATAAATGTGAAAGTGAGTTTGTTTGTTTCGAATTTCAAACTAAACATATCGTTTCATATCTATGATATAATAATTAAATACACAACTGTAAATTGAATGGAAAAAATAAGATATGTATGAATTTAAATTATTTTATATTTATTTCTATGATTTTGTATGGCTTCCAACTCTTTTGGAAAAACTTTGCAGCGATCAGCTCTTACGTCACCCACAGGAAAATTCTAAGTAAATTCCTATTGTAGATTTAACATTTAAATGCCTAAACCCTATACTCGTAAAATATTCGCACCCTAAAATTGAATATAATAACAAAGCTACCTTCACATCCCCATATGCTAATGTACGAGTTTAAACAGGAAATTAAAATATCCAGTACAGTGTGACACGGACCACACTTCCGCTTCCGGCTACCTGCGTTTCAATATATTCAGACCAGACAGCGGAAATGTATAGCGCTTCTAATTTCATGAAAGGGAAAAGTTTACGAGCAGACAGGACATGCCGTCTGATTTTGAAACTTTGCGATTATTATATATGTAGGTATATATTAGGGATCCGGTCTGGCTTCGCACGGATAAATAAATTTTTCAAAAATAGTTTCTGTTACTATTGATAAACAATGAAATATTTTCTCTTCTAAATATTTTATTATTATGTACTCATCGATAGAACCAGTCAACTATTTAGGAATGGTGAACTCTCTGATCTGGAGTTTGGGAGTGAGTTTGTCTACCTAGGATCTCCCTTGACCAACGAAGGAGGAAGTGAGCGAGAAACTAGAAGAATGACTCAAATAGCAAAGACCACAATGAACAAATTAACATGCATTTGGCAGAACAGGAAGATCTCAAATGTCACCAAGACAAGACTAGTCCGTGCTCTGATTTTCTCCATATTTTTGACTGAAGTCGAGTTATAGACAATAAAAGCAAAGGAGCGGACAAAGATTGATGTTCTCGAGATGTGGTGCTGGCGAAGGATGTTGCGAATTCCCTGACCAGCAAAGCGCATGAATATGTCCATCCCGGCGCAACTCCGAATAAAAGATATGCTCTCGACAATCTGCTATCAGAGAATTCTCGGATACTTCGGTCATATTCGCTCATCGACAGTCCGACAAACTGGACATGCTAATGGTTGTAGGTCTTTTATAGAGAGAAAAAGATCACGCACATCAATCAGATCACGAAGTCGATGGTCGGACCAAGTAACCGTTGTTACAGGACTATCAATTGCAGCTGCACCACGAGAGGCTGAAGACCATGCGAAATGGAGAAATATCATAAGAGAGGTAACAGACACCTTTCAAGGACACGATCTTCAGTAATGAAGTGAACGAAGAGAGAGAAAGAGAGTTGTTATATAAGTCATTAAGTGTATAACTACTGAATATAGCCTTCCCCATAAGGGGAAATTTACCAGTAGTGACCACGCTTGGCAGGCGAAATGGTAACGGCAGTTTGACTTTTGGTGATGTTTTAAGACGCTGCAGCCTATCCCTTCACCATAAGTTACCCTAAAACATCCATAGGAAAGGAAGAGGCGTACTATGTTCAGCAGTGGACAGTAACCGGCTGATAGGATGATAATGATGAAGGACTAAGTAAATAAAGTGCGAAAAATCTAACCGTTTGATAATTTTCATTCGATCCCGTTTATTCGTTTGTGCGTAATTGAGTAATAAACATGCAAACATTTATATATATATGCAATATTCGAAGCATTTTATTTACTAATATGCAATATTTAATTAACCAATTAGCTGACTATTCAGTCGCTTATGCTCGATAGATGGCGCTTTGCCGTAAGTATGTTTGCAGTCGATTAAGGCAAATCTCGTTGTGGACGATTCAGCCGCAAACACACAGTTTGCGAAGTTCGGAAAATTAAGGGCATTCATGCACGAGGGGATGCGTCAGCGAGTCTAATAACAAAGATAGTTAGGTGTATGTAACTGGAATAGACATAAAAAAGATAAAATTGTTCGGTACCAAGCATTGGTTTTAAAAAGTATTTTATTTACATCAATATCGATACATATAATAAAATCGTAACTGTTCGCTGTCTGTACATGGAAGATATGTAAGAAAAACTATCATAGCGGGGCTTTATAAACCCAATAGAACCCAAAACAAAAAATTTAGGAATTTTTGTCTGAGGCTACTGAGAATGGCTTATCTAGAGTCAGGAGATTACAGGTATCTTAAACCTTGGGATATCGTTAAGGTAACACATAGGATCTATGAAATGATGGCATAAGGTCGGGGGAAGCGCAAAAGATCCCGATGGGTCGACGTGCAAACGGCTTAGCTGATCGCATATGCGAATACAAGATAATGATTACGAATGAATCTGACTAGTTTTTACTATTTAGTACATATATCTTTTTTTTTATACAACTTAGAATGGCAAACAAGCTGACGGCCCACCAGATGGAAAGTGGTAACCGTCACCTATAGACATTAGCAGTACCATGGACATAACATATACTGTTTCGCCCATGATACCCCCATGCGTTGCTATTCCTGAGGACTCAGATGTTATTCCTCTGTACCCTGTAAATTCACGCCATATCCCACCCTTCAAACCGAAACACAGCCATGCAAACACAACTTCTTCACGGTAGAAACACGAATGAGACAGAGGTACCTAAGCAATCGACTTTTGTACAAAGTCTCCCTCTGGTATGGTATATATCTGGAATGTGTCTTACGAGTTGTAATTTTTATCACTAACAATCAAACTGGGTTAAAAAGAATGTCATTCTCCATCCTGCAATGTACCAAAATTTCCTGATCATTAGTTTAGCAATTAAGCTAAGTTTAAACATCTTACTAACATACGAGGTGGCAAACAAAATA
This sequence comes from Galleria mellonella, assembly GCF_026898425.1. Taxonomy (NCBI): domain Eukaryota; kingdom Metazoa; phylum Arthropoda; class Insecta; order Lepidoptera; family Pyralidae; genus Galleria; species Galleria mellonella. The sequence continues at coordinate 6,475,810 of NW_026442039.1, read as the reverse complement.
ATTTTCAAATTTATAATATTAAATAATAAAAATTGTAATTGTAAAAAAAAAAAACATTATTGTATTGTACATAATTTACATTGGACGCAATAAAAGATTTAATATACAATGTCCAACTTATACTATAGAGGAACTCTTACTGTAAACGTTTATTCTCTAACTTGATAGAAAACTATAGAACGTTCAAGGGTAAAAACTGTACAGATTTAAATATTGAAAATATAATACAATTAAAAGTGACTGTATACATTTACATATGTAAACAATAATAATAGGTAATAATAATTCTCCTACATTCTTCACGACTGTAGAACGCGCTTCCTGATGCCATTAAGAGACTACCGACTAAACCGTCTTTCGAAAAAAAACATTCACGCTCACTTTTTTCTTTTTCCGAGCAGTAATTACTTTATATTATTCTCAATTTCGTGTATAATATAGTATATATCATATATGTGTAAGTATATTTGTTATTGATATATATTTATTCGTTTATATATGTAATTTTAGTATGTATGTATATCAACAATTACTAGTACCGCATTCGAGTATTCTGACACTTCCCTATGGTTGACTGGGAGAGAATGCTTTTAGCATTAAGTCCGCCATGTACATATATTTGTACTAAGGAATAAATAAAATAAAATAAAATAATAATCATCTAAGATTTTAACTGTCTACTGCTGAACATAAGCCTCCCACTTGGGAGGGTTTTGCCAGTAATTGCCATGTTTGGCAGTGGTAACCGCAATTAGGCTTTAGAGATGTTTTAAGAGGGACGCTGCTGCCCATCCTCCGCTCATCCTTAATCGCCTCTTATGACACCCACGGGAAAGGAGGGAGTGGCCTATTCTATTCCGGGACCATACCGCTAAATAATAATAATACACAAATAATAAAATAACGTTAATACATAAATAAAAAATAAATAATAAAATATGAATGACACTTCCATTAAATACGTATCCGTGGTACTAAGCTCAGCTCGTAATTGTGAGGTTCGAATAAAATTTATTTCCACGGTTAACGAGAAGGATTTCAATGATTTTAGACTCACGTGAGAACATACGAATGGCGGTTAGCGTACAGAGGTGCATTTTTATGTGTACCTACATTTCCATATGCTTTTATTTATGATTATGATTCCATATTTTTTTAGAATTAATACAATATTGTATTAATACAATATTCCTTTAATAGTATAGGAATATTGTACAGAGTAAAATAGATTTTTTTTCAAAGAAATAAAATTTAAAATCAAATAAAGGGTCGTATAAAAATTGGTTTATTGTTAAAATTTATGTTCATGATGTGTGCGTGCGTGTGTGCGTGCGTGCGTGCAGGAATTTTATGAACTTGTTATATCTTTTGAGGCATGTTTCTTTATGAAATATGTCCGATTTCACTGGTAAAACACTCCCATACTTATTTTGCCTGTATATAATGATTTAAAAATTAAAAATTTTATTCAACAATGAAAAACCGGCTTAATTTTTACATAATTATATTGTATAATATACGAAAAAAAATATAACAAAATAAAAACAAAATATAAAGATAAATTAAAAATCTCATCCTTTGGGTGGAATGGAATAAAGATGTTCTGATCCTATTCCTTTTTAAAGTCGGTTGTTAAAGATATATAGATATATGTATATAATTCACTATTAAATGAAACGAATTAAATAAACAATTGTCATACGCCGTCGAATATTCGTGCCGTTGCCATAGCTACCGCGTCCCCCGACCTACCCTACTCTAGAAAACCTAATAAAAACAAAGTGACAAAGATAACCACGACAGTTGAAATGAACTCTCCTACTTAGGTAATAAGTGTTACATTTAAATATTTTTATTCCGGGTAAAGTTGGCCGCCATTTGACTAAACGTTTGAACGTATAAACATTTTCTCGTCCCCGCTTATTTAGTAATACAATATGTACTTCGTCGGATCATAGGATGTGATATGTGGACATTTTTATTTTTCTGGGGTGTAAGGGAAGCCTTAAGAACGCTTAACATGATTTTGCTTTATATTCGAAGTAGAAAAAATAAAGCCAAACGCTATGAATCGCCAGAAAAGTTAGGTGGCATTATATTTGGGAATGTTCTGAAACGGGTTAGTAGAGAAATATGGATTTGAATCTTATCAGGTTGTTAAATTTTTGTATGTAGGATGTATATTTAAAAATTTATGATGCAGGATTTGTTTTTAAAAATATTGTCAAATATATAATATGTAAAGTCATTACTAAACTATACTGCCGCAGTTTCTAATAGTAGGGAGTGAAATACCGTTCAGAATGTATTATTTTATTCGTGAGTATATACTATTTACTGTGAGTGTTTTCTGTATATTATCTTATATATAAAATTCTCGTGTCACGGTGTTTGTTACCAAACTCCTCCGAAACGGCTCTACCGATTTTTATGAATTTTTGTGTGCATATTGGGTAGGTCTGAGAATCGGCCAACATCTATTTTTCATACCCCTCAATGATAAGGGTGACCCTCCCCAAACATTTTTTTTTGTTTTTTTAACAAATTTTTTCATTTTTATTTTATTATGATTTAGCTTTCAAAAATACATACAACCTCAAATTTACACCGTTTTACGATCAACGCCTGTTTGTTAATCGCTATTTTTATATTCCGCAATAGGGTTGCAAGATGGCAATCGAATATAATAATTGTAGTATGATAAATTTTCATGTATAGTTCTCGAAATAATGTATATGGTAAAACAACGTTTACCGAGTCAGCTAGTATTTCTATGTATTATAATCTATTTATTAAAAGAAATCTGTTAGTAAAGTGTTATCTATGTTATCGATGTCAGCGTGATCGTGATAATATGTATTCTACGTCCTTCTTAAATAGGTATACTATGCATATGCCAAACTTTATGACGATTGGTAGAGCCAATAACACCGCCTTTAGGTAACAAACAAATAGACAAATAATCCTTATATAAATATTGTAAATGTGAAAATAAGGTTTTTTGTTAATTCGTAGCGACTTCAAGACTTTATTACAATCACTTTACAATTTGATTTACATGTAATATTTAGGGTGGAGAAGGGCATAGGCTATTTTTTGTCCTGATCAATGGACATATCCAGGTCATGCGGACGTAGGCACAGGCAAAAGCTATAAAATATTATATAAATGACAGACAATCATATTTTTGTATTTAAAATCATCATATCAGCCCTTATTGGTGCCACTGCTGAACATAAATCCGCCCCTTGGGGGGTTTTGCCAATAGTTGGCAGGCGGATTAATAACTGCAGTTAGGCTTTAGAGATGTTTTAAGAGGGACGCTACTGACCATCCCTTGCCCTTCCTTAGTCACCTCTTCGTAACATCTACGGGAAACCTATTCTATGCCAAAACCCTACGGTAACAGCAAAGATAAAACTTTGTTCTTTGACAAATGTAACATCTTTAACTTTACCGTGTTTAAGCAAATAAAGATTATTATTATTATTTTTAAATTTTACCAAAATTCTCATCTCCCCTCTTAAGGAGAGGAGATGGCAACTAACCCCCGGCAGAAGCACAGTCGGCCGGGGTTCAGGGCCCCAGGGAGAGAAACCGGCGTACAATGCGGGCAGAATCTAAGAGCACCGCTTTCTGCATCTTTCCCGGGAGTGAGCCGCCTCGGAATCCCAACCGTCTGAGATGTTGTTCCAGACTGGTTGGGATAAGACCGTTCACCGACATAACGATTGGGATGATTTCGGTAGATGTCACCCCCCACATTTCGGTCACCTCGTGAGCCAGGTCGAGATATTTTCTCTTCTTCTCGGTTTCGGCTTTCACGAGGTTCTCGTCATGCGGTATGGTGACATCCACCAAAAACACCCTCGAAAGTGCCCGGTCCATCACCACGATATCAGGTTTGTTCGCAAGAACAGTCCTGTCCGTGATGATGGATCGGTCCCAGTAGAGCCTGACGCTGTCGCTTTCGAGGACCGGCTGTGGCTCGTACTTATAGTACGGCAACCTCTCATTCGCGAGGCCGTACTTCAGAGCTAGCTCTTGATGGAGTATTTTGGCTACCTGGTTGTGCCTGTGCAAGTACTCTGTGTTGGCAAGAGCTGAACAACCCGAAAGCACATGTCTGAGTGACTCTCCAGGATGGCGACATGCTCGACAGATGTCCTCAGTGCCATCCTTCAGAATGTGCTTTCGGTAATTGTTCGTCTTAACCACCTGATCCTGTATTGCACAGACAAAACCCTCGGTCTCTCCGAAGAGATCACCGAACTGTAGCCAGTGCACGGAGGTCTTCGTGTTTACGTACGGCCCGTGAAGGGCTTTGAAGAACCTTCCGTGCAACTCCTTCTCTTTCCATACGGCCTCCCGCTGAGAGGTACTCAAAACTTCGGGTTTTCGCCAGTCCTCTTTAGCCAGAGAAAGAGGGGTGAATCCTTTGTCACATTCTATGACCTCTCTATGCAAACCCTCGTCTCTTTTCTCCAGAAAATATGTCCTGAGGCTGTCAATCTCGCGGTTGTGCATGGTCTTAACGCTTAACAAGCCTCGACCACCAGCTTTCCGCGGGATATACAGCCTCATGACTGACGATTTCGGGTGATGCATTCTATGGAGGGTCATAGTTGTGCGGACTTTCCGATCCAGGGCTTCGAGTTCGGTTTGAGACCATCTGAGCACGCCAAAAGTGTAAAGGAGTACGGGTATGACCCAGCCGTTATAAGCTCGGATTTTATTGGCGCCCGACAAAGAACTTTTATTATTTTTTTATTACTTTATTATTATTATTATTATTATTATTTAAAATACCCAATTTCAAACTGGCCCAATTGCAAACGAAAGGAAGGGGTGGCCTATTCTACGCTGGGACCATACGGCAATTACAAAAATTAGAATTTAAATAAAAAAAAAATACAAGTTCTTATATATAGCTTTCATTCATTTGTCATAAAAAACCGTACGCAGTCGGGGCGGTCGCTAGTATATAATAAGTAAATACTTTGTAACTATGTAAATAATTTTAAATATTTTCATCTTTGGTCTGGCTAGATCTAACCACTGCATACATATCGAATGCCTCACTACAGAAGTGTACCTTTAAAGTATTTTAATGAGGCCCCAACAAAGAGGACCAAAAGTGGGTAGGAGGACTTAATTTATTCTTAGGGTCGGATAGGGATCGCGGACTATTCGCGTGTGAAATTAAATGTGAAATTGTTAACGAGAGCACGTAATTTTGCAGTATATTCTGGAAATATACGGGAATGTATTGGCTGATTTAAGCGCGTTTTTGCGTACATACAACCGTTTACCTGCGACTTCATTTGCGTTTAAGGGTAGGTAATATATATCAATAGGAGGGGGGGAAGGGGTTGTTAGTAATAGGAACTAGTACCTCCATTGCTAGCCATACACCCTGTCAGGTCGATCTCCTCGGGGCAAGGAATTAATTGTTGCTAGATGCCTTGTGGTTAAAAGGAATATGCTCTTTTCATGAAGGTTACGATGATAGATCAGCTCGGAAATAATAATTGCTGGAAGTTGATATTATATATATATATATATATATATATATATATATATATATTAGTTAAGTAAAAACAAATGTTTTTATAATAATATTAACAGTATGTTGACAGTTTCACGAAGTGTCAACGATTACAACTAAAAACATATTATTTATTAGCTGTTTTCCGTGGCCATGTAATTGATACATAAAGTATCCTATTTGTTAAGTTAGGATATAAACTATCCATGTATCAAATTGCATTCAAATCTGTCCAGTGGTTTTTGTGTTAAAGACAAACTTCCATTTATCCATCTTTACAAACTTTCACTTTTATAATATTAGTATAAATTCTCTTTAACTAATGTAGTTCTCTTATTAAGACATCGCACTACACAAACTACAAATGCGACAATTTATGTAAATGCGTTCGATAGGATATTTACCAGACGAAGAATGCAGCGTTATTATATAAATCAAATAAAGGAACTGTGTGCTGTCAAATGGAGTCGGTTTATTTCAGACGAGCGGTTAAAACGCTGGTGCATCGAAATGCATCTTAATAAATACCAGAGGGAGACTTTGTACAAAAGTCGATTGCTTGGGTACCTCTGTCCCATTCGTGTTTCAACCGTGTAACAGTTGTGTTTGCATAGCTGTATTTCGGTTTGAAGGGTGGGATATGGCGTGAATTTACTGCGATCAGAGGAATAACACCTGAGTCCTCAGGAATGGCAACGCATGGGGGGTATCATGAGCGAAACAGTATACTCTGTCATGTCTATGGTACTGCTCACGTCTATAGGTGACGATTACCATTTTCCATCAGGTGGGCCGTCAGCTGGTTTGCCATTCTAAGTTGTATAAAAAAAATAGAATGTACAAAATATCACTTGAATTCATTATTATCGCTAATAGAATTCAAGTTGGCCTATATGAGTTGGCCGTGTGGTCAAGGCATAGAATGAACCCCCCCCCCCTTCCTTTTCTGTGACTGTCTTTTTTGTTAAAGGATGAAAATGAAATGGTAACATCACCCGCGCTATTGGTATACACCGATGAGGCAACAGTGGAAGATAATAAGTGGGAATGAATGCAGGACAGTTGGCCCACCATGATGAATTCGACAAGAATTAACCATGATGGTTTCCGGGGGAACCGCGTGGCGGTCGACCTGAGAGGGTATATTGCTAGCAATGAGGCTATTAGGCCTCAGTACTAACAATCGCTTTTCCCCCTTTCTGTAAATGTCGTAACAGGCAAGGGAAAGTAATGGTCGAGATATGTGCAGCAGCGTTGCCCTCAAAACGTTTTGCAGTCTAATTGCGGTTGCTAATCTGCGTATTAAGCATGGCAACTATAGCCAAAACCCTCCAAAGGGGAAGCCTATGTTCAGCAGTGAACAATTAATGGCTGATAAGTTTATATATTGGTACTCATTATCATCATCATGATAATGAGTACCAATATATAAACTTACAAACATTTTTATAAACACTAGACCTTTATATTTGTAAAGTAAATTATTATTAACGCAGTGTAAAATAACCCTCCACTAGATGGAGTGATGACCTGAAATACATTGCAGGGAGTCAGTGGATGTAAGTGGCTCAGGACCGTTCTTTATGGCAGTCTATGGGGAAAGCTTAAGTCCAGCAGTGGACGGATAATGGCTGAAATGATGATGAAATTATTATTAAAAAAAAGATATTATAATAAATACCTAACCAGTTTCGCTCTTTAAAGTATTTTTAAAGATAAATTTTGCACTAGTTCTCTAGTTCTACAAAAAGAATGGTTTAAATTGTAACAAAACCAGCCATTATGATCTAAAAATTAAACTACTAAACCGATTTTGATAAATTTTCTACATGGTTTAGAATTGACGGTGTTATAAAGAAATAAATGTATTTTTTCTCTTTTTTACTGTACATTTATGTCTATTGTTGTTCGTGTGCTGTAAGTAATGCAAATAAATTATCTATCTGCCTATCTATCTAAATAGACACAAAAAAATACAACCGAATTGAGAACTTCCTTTTTTGAATCTGGCTAAAAACAAAAAAAATCTCTACTAAAGTTTCTTGTCACCATTAAATTCCAGGCGATAAAACCGCCTCAAAAACGCCCGTCTGCGTAAACCAATACGAGTCTTGCATATAAAATGGACGTCGATATACCAAGCGCGAGGCCCGCGGAATTCTGAACGCTTCTCACTACCTACTTTATTGACTTTAAAGTGTAAATACTGACGCCAAAGAAATATATCTTACTAGAATAGTCGTTCAAAAACAAATATACTGTATTTTAATTGCCACATTAACCGTTAACTGTTTATTCCTGAACAGAAGCCTCTCCCATAAGGGGGGGTTCTACTAGTAGTTGCCACGCTTGACGGACGGGTTGGCAACTGTAGTTAGGCTTTTATGATATTTTAAGAAGGACACTGCTTATCCCTCGATCATTAAGTTCCCTTAGTCGCCTCTTATGACATCAACGGAACAGTAAGGGGTGGTCCATTCTATGCCGGGACCACATTATATTTTATTGTATATGGAATTATATAACATTGGTTGCAATAGAAAGTCTATTACGAACTAGCTTTTTTTTTGGGCTATTTTTAATTTCACGAGAAAGTGTGTTTCATAATCTAATTGCAGCCACAACAAAAGAGTCATTATTAACAATCATAATTTATTACTCGAATTCGATTTTTTTTTATAAAATCAATAGATATATAAATAATCAATATGGCATAATCTCGCGTAAAAATAACGCCATCTGTCGACGCACATAATAACTTTTTTTTGTTGTTATTGTAATAGGTAGAACTTTTTATTTCTTTGTTTGACAGTAAGCACATCCGTTGTCCGTCAAACGATTTATTATATGTATGAAATTGCAAGCACTAAAAGGAATATTACCTATTGTTCTTATTGCAAACATGTGGCTATTGGCGTTCGTTATTTTAAGAAACTGTTATTGATTGGTACGTGAAAATTTTACGAAAAAGATTAAAAGCAAAAATGCTTAATAAACAAGAGGTAGAATAATTAATTACGTCGTGGTTTGTAAATAATTCGCAAATAAAATACGTGAAAAATATATCACAAAACTGCATGAACTAATAAATCAATCTGCTGACATACGGGATAGTCCCTCCATTACTTCCTTCGAGAAAAGATTTAAATCTCACCTTTTAACCAATAATACATGATAATACTACGCACTGACACATATGTATATATATTTATCTATTTTCTTATTTATTTATTCACAATTTGTGTATGTTTTTTTTTTATATTTACCTTATTTTTATCGGTACCTTTCGTGCACTAGATTACCCGCCAATTAATTATTTTTTCTCTAACGACACTGGATTGGCTGGAAGAGATCTCTTTTAGAGATAGCTCTCCCTTACTAACAAGTTATTAAACTAATCGCTGTATATATTGTTCAAGTCTATAAGCGACGGTTATCACTTTCCATCAGGTGGGCCGTCAGCTTGTTTGCCGTTCTAAGTTGTATAAAAAAAAGGACAATCCCTTTTTTACCGTGGGTGTCGTAAACGGCGACTAAGAAGGGCGAGGGATGGACAGCAGCGCCCCTCTTAAAACATCACCAAAGCCCAACTGCGGTTGTCAACTTGCGTACCAAACGACTGGCAAAATCTCCTTTATGGGGTAGGCCTATGTCCAGCAGTGGACAGTTAACAGCTAATATGATAATGATGATTATATTAAAAAATAAAATTATCATTAATCATTTGAATTGATTCAAAAACCATTCCGTACCTATTATGGCTTTTTTTTTATGGGTGAAAAGGGTATGGTAACCTCGCCTACGCTAACGGATACGCTGGCGGAGCAACAGTGAAGGGTGATAAATGAGAATGAAAACAGGTCAGTTAGCTGGTTGGGTATATTGCTAGCAATGGGATTCTCAGTCTCCATTACTAACAATCCCTTTCCCCCCACCTATTATGGCTTAGGGCGTACGTAGTTTGTTTGTCAGTTTTATTAATTACATAATAGTCAATTTTAAACTTTACTTACATTAGGAACTGTGAGTTTAAACTGTTATTACAATTATATCTGTGATCTTCCACTAGGCTGGTTGCCAGTGGGTGCTGACTGATAACCAATTTGCGGTGTCCAATTAGTGAAGTCCTGCTTTCAATTGGCGTGAGATCGGAGACAGATAGACGTCAAGGGACGGATACCAGTGAATTCGGATTTATGTAGGTGTCTGTGTGGTTTCATTATAGGACACGTAGTTTGGCTTCCAATTAGTTTTTGATAATTACTTCGCATTTACATAAAAATAGCTATTTCCAGCGGCTTCGCATGGTAAGTGATACACATACTCATGTGTTATTTTAGAATATAGACCACCCGAGTACTAAACTAAACTAAATGTAGCAAGAAGTAGAATTGATAGTATTTTTTTAAAGGGTGATAATTTAAAATATAAACTATTATAATGGATAATTTAATTTGAAACTATTTATTCTTCATATTTGTCCTTGATGTCCTTCCATAGTTTTCCCTTGTTTATGCTTTCGAATATATCTAAAGAGATTACATCAAACGTTCTTTCGAAAAAGAATGTTCCTGAAGCTACAGCGAGAGCAAATGTAGATGTGCGTTTAAATACAACACGGTTTAGCGTCGCCAAAAAAGACATTTTTAATAATCTTATATTATTCACGACAACAATGGATAAGAAAAATCAAGTGACGACAAGTATAATGGAATGGTATGCCCACCCGCGCTATCGATATACACCGGCGGGGCACCAGTGAAGGATGATAGGTGAGGATGAAGCAGGTCAGTTAGACCATCGTGACGAATTCGACAAGAATTGTTCACGATGGTTTCTAGGGGGATCCACGTGGAGGTCACCTAAGAAGACATATTTCTAGCAATGGGGCTGTCAAACTCCATTGCTAACAACTTCTTTCCCCTCAGAATTGTTAGTATTGTTTATATATTATCTAGTTTTTTTTTTACAACACAGGTGGCAAACGAGCATGCGACTCACCTGGTGGTAAGTGACTACCGGCGCCCATGATCACCCACAACACCAACGGCATTGCAGGTGCGTTGCCGGCCTTTTAAAAAGGAGTATGCTCTTTTCTTGAAGGTTATGTTGTCGTATCGGTTCGGAAATACTGCCGCTGGAAGTTGATTCCAAAGAGTGGTTGTGTGTGGAAGAAAGTGCCTTGAAAAACGCACGGTGGAGGACCGCCACTCGTCCAGATGGTTGGGATGAAATTGATTGCCTTGCGGTCCCACCTGATAACAATCGCAGTTGATATAGTGAATTCGCTGTAAGGGGTCAACTAATTTAACTTCATACTCATAATTTTATCCTCCACTTGTGCTTTGCTATTGTATTCCGTTAACATAGACGATGGGACCATTCTTTTTTTGTCCATAAAAAATAATCTCGATAAGTGATAAATTAAAGAAAATAATAGATTTTGGCCATTCATTTGATTTTGAGATTACACCTTTACGTATAAATGAACGTGTATGTATGCAAAAGCATGGAATTGGAAAAAAAAACATAAAACAAAGAATCACCATAGCTTCCCCTGGCACGTGACACCATCATTAGAAACAGATGCTGGGGCGCTGGGCCCCGTGTGAATAATAATCATTGGGGTGACTAATTGATACCCCGAGAGGTTTTGACAGACCGACAGACCGACCGTAATGGGAGCTGATGGCAACAATACTGTGGTATGTATAGAATTTTTACTGTTTATGGCTATAATTTAAAAAAATCTGAAGTCTAATTTTTTTAATACAACTGAGAATAGCAAACAAGCTGACGGTCCATTTGATGGAAAGTGGTAACCGTCGCCTATAGACATGAGCAGAACCATGGACATAACAGAGTATACTGTTTCGCCCGTGATACCCACCATGCGTTGCCATTACTGAGGACTCAGGTGTTATTCTTCTGTACCCAGTAAATTCACGCTATATCCCACCCTTCAAACCGAAACTCAGCCATGCAAACACAACTGCTTCACGGTTGAAACACGAATGGGACAGAGGTATCCAAGCAATCGACTTTCGTACAAAGTCTCCCTCTGGTAAAATTATCCAGATACTATTTTAAGGACTAAAGTGTTAATTCTCTGTACCTAGTAATTTTATTGCCATTTCCCACTGTTCAAACTAAAACAGTTTGAACTAGTCACTTACCATCAGGTAAGCCGCATGCTCGTTTGCCCCCTGTGTTGTAAAAAAAAATGCTATGCATACAACTGCTTCACGACAGAAAGCCAGCTGGCTTCACTTGACTCTATTGAACGTCGAGCCAAAAAGTTTATACGAGACGATTTGATGTCACGTTAGATTATATAGATCATCGAGCCTCAAAAACTTGGCCAACTTTTTGTCAACAAATAGTCAAATTCCGACTCGTTTTTTAACAGAATTGTATATATTTAAGCATAAAATGAATATTGTCTATGTTTTTTTAATAAATAAAAACTTCTACATGTTTTTAATGTGTAAATACTTAATTTACACATTAAAAACATGTAGAAGTTATAAGACAAAATAAATATAGAAGTTGTAAAGGAATCGTTCATAACTATTTATCACGCAAAATTATAAGAAAAAGTTGCCCCTTTTTTTTTCATAATAATAGTTTCAACGTTCGTTATACCAGCAAACAAGTTAAAACTATTTAAAAATTCTGTAAGCTGACTCCTCGTCTTGCTACTGTCACAAACACTGGTCTATTTTGTGCCGCTGTCGGGCAGCCGAAAGTTTACGCCAATTAAGGCCGACTTCACATGATCGATTAATCGTTAGCAATGGTGCAAGTCATAAGCGGAAAACATCGTAGTTCCAAATGTTCCTTCAATATATTTTTTATTATCATAATTTGGTATATTTTTTTTTATTATTACAAACTCAATCAGTTTACTAAGAAATTGGCTTAATTACATACATACATACATATCTGTCACGCCTGTCTCCCATTATGGTAGGCAGAAACAATGGAACGCCAAATGCTTCGATTCAAACAAACCTCTTTCGCTTCTTCCACATTCATCAATCTTTTTATACATGCTCGCCGGTTACGGGTACTTTTAATTTGGCCCTTCTTCAGCACGTCAATTAACAAATTTAATTTAATTTTATATACCGAAATGAAGTTGTGTGAATATTATACACGTAAGGCAGAAAAATATTTTAGTGAAATAGTATAAAATTAAACTTCAATCGACAATAATACTAAATTGATTCTAAATTGGTGGAGATATTGATATAAAAAAATAAAAATAACCAAGATGCACACATAGGAGACTGAAAACTGGCAGTGAAAATAATTAATTTACCCAGTTACAGTTTTCGTTTGTTTGGGCACCTCTGTCCCATTCGTGTTTCAACTGTAAAGCAGTTGTGTTTGCATGGCTGTGTTTCGGTTTGCAGGGTAGGATATGTCGTGAATTTACAGGGTATAGAGGAATAACACCTGAGTCCTCAGGAATGGCAACGCATGGAAGGTTTCATGGGCGAAACAGTATACTCTGTTATGTCCATGGTACTGCTCATGTCTATAGGCGGCGGTTACTATTTTCCATCAGGTAGACCGTCAGCTTGTTTGCCATTCTAAGATGTATAAAAAAAATAACGCACTAATTTTTAACAATCCAGCGCCTCTAAGTACAAACGAATCTATACTTAGAATTGTTACTGCTGGCGAGCCTAGAAGGTAAAATTAGATGGCGACGTACGCTGTGTTATTATTTATTTATATTATATATGTGTATATACTCGTATATTATGTATATTATTATATGTGAGCTCTGATCGAAATGATTCTTTTTAATTCCTTTGTCCAGGGGCGTTATTTTATTTGTTATTAAACATATCAAAATGACAACAAAGCTTAATTTTACCGTAAATAAATCAACTTTATTAATGACATATCCTATGATAACTATATTTTTTTTTATATTTTGGATTTATGTAGTCTATAATATTTTATTATTTTACTTCTATTATTATTATATTTATAATTACTTAGAAACTAGAAATTATTTATAAATTAATATAAAAATATGACGTGTCTACAATTTGCCAGACCGATATCGCTACCGCTTATAATTTGGGCCAATCGTTCACGGTCAAAGTGAAGGGTCTGAATTTAACAAGGCACACGTGTCTGCAGCAATAGTTGGCCACTGTAATTAAGTGTTAACACGTCACCACCACGTCATGAGAGTAACTAGTGGTAAATCCTACACATGCATGATTGATAATGACTGTGTTTAAACTGCAAATATACTTACCTAATAGCTATAGTAGGGGGAAAAGGGATTGTTAGTAATGGAGACTGAGAATCCCATTGCTAGCAATTTGGGTATATTGCTAGCAATGGGATTCTACGACTAGCCAGGTCAACCTCCTCGTGGTTCCCCCTGGAAACTATCATGGTTAATTTTTGATGAATTCATCATGATGGGCTAACTGGCCTGTTTTCATTCTCATCTATCACCCTTCACTGGTGCTCCGTCAGCGTATCCCGTTAGCGCAAGCGGGGTTACCAGTCCATTTTTACCCATAAAAAAATATCTATAGTAGTGGGGGGAAAGAATTGTTAGTAATGGGGTGTTAGTCCCTATTGCTATCAATATACCTTATCAGGTCGACTTCCACACGGTACCTCCTGGAAACTATCTTGAGTAATTTATCGTCGAATTCGTTGCGATGAGCTAATTGACCTACCTTTTCATCCTCGGCTATCATTTCTCACTTGCGCCCCGCCAGCGTATACCGATAGCGCAGAAGGAGTTGCCATTCCATTATCGTCCATAAAAACTACTTACATTAGTGTACTGAAGAGATTATGGATGATAATGTAATCGGCGTGTATGTCCCGGCATAGAATGGGCCACCCCTTCCTGTACCGTGGCGTCGTAAGAGGCAACTAAGGGAGGGCGAGGGATGGACAGCAGCCTCTCTCTTAAAACACCCTCAAAGGCCTAATTGCGGTTGTATCACACGAGCTATTTTCAACTGTTCCGGAAAAATACCTTCCTCCAAACATATATTGTAAAGATGAGCAAGTGGTTCTGCCAAAAATTCTATGTTTTCTTTAATAATGGACATTGGTACGTCATCATATCCACAGGATCTTTTAGTTTTCATGCTTTTGTACAGTCTGTATATATATATATATATATATATATATATATATATATATATTATTGAAATCAGTTCAGCAATGATTGAAATATTTTCAATCACAATTTAATTGATATTTGATCCAAAACATATATATATATATATATATATATATATATATATATATATATATATATATATATATATATATATATATATATATATATATATACATATACATATACTTATATACACTTGTACAGTCTAAAACTCCTATCATATTCGACACAATGTAATATTGTTATAGAATAAATTAAAATGAATTGAATTCGGAAATTCTTTTTAATTATATAATACATATAGTTGATTGTTGGGTACAGTACAGTATATTCAATTAAGCGTCGTCAGTATTTTAAGGAACTTTCAGTGAATAATGGAGGTTTTTCTTTTTTATAATTTTCTTACAGAGTTAACAAATACACCGTCATATAATCCGTTTTTCCTTATCCGTTTTATTTTACGGCTTCCATTGTAAGGAGTTTGTAAATAAATTACGAGTTGCAGAAATAATAATGTGTATTTACTAGCATTTAATCTAATAATTCTAAGCACAAGTAATCTTTAACGTTTTAAGTATTACTTGTACATTATTAAAGTTTAACCTTTTAATCGTTTGACTTTGTTTTTTGTTTGTGGCAGTTGTTGCTTATTTCGAATTAGTGTATTTAAATAAATGTAAATTGTGCTATATATATATACGGCGCAAACGAATTGTTTCGCTGTTGGGTAGGGTGCGTGTTAGCTCAAACAGTGTCCTGGAGACAATTGCTGACAAAATGGACTGTCCCATCCTAGAATGTTGGGTGGGACAGGTTATCAATGCAAGAGCGTCATGACCGTTCATTTACTAATACAGGTTAAGTCAATTTATAACTATATATATATATATATATATATATATATATATATATATATATATATATATATATATATATATATATATATATATATATATATATATATATATATATATATGCTCTGTTTTTACCGACGTCAAAAAAGGAGGATATTATCAAACGTATTTTCAACCAAATTTAAAAAGAATTCAAAATTACAATTCGATTGTATTTTTTATGTTTGTTACTTCATAACTCCATTAGTTTTTAACAGATTTGAAAAATTACTTTTTTTTATGTGGAAGGATGTACTTACAGATTGGTTGTATAGACATTTTATAAAAATCGGTTTAGTAATCTAGGTTTTAAATCCAAATAACTAATTTTGCCACGATTAAAGTGTTTTTTTATGTAAAAAATAATGTATTAATGCCAGTGAAATCAATGATAATAATAATTACACACATCAAAAGTGCACGGGATTGTAAGAAATTACAAAACCGATAATATTACCTTACAATATTATTAATAAATATTTACATTACATAGTGCACAATCAGGTAAATGTAAAGATAAAAAAAATAAACAAAACAATAAATATTTGTTACAAAAAAAAAATATTTATTTATTTGTTACATACACAAGATAATTTTACAACAAAATATTTAATAATACCAATACATATTGATGCATAAAATAGGTCTAATTACCAATAACAAGCTCTTTTAAATCAAATGTCAGGTCTTTAACCTTTTAAACACTCATTCTAACTCAAATAGAAAAAAAAAAACTCAAAAATATTAAAATTCTATTGGCAGATTGAACAATGTATTATTTAAAATAAGATCTTATAATATTATATATGGGTCACCAATAGAGGCTAAGCGCGGTGTCTCACATTCACATTCATGGGTCACCAATTCACTCATTGCGTGTGACATTTGTCTTTCCAAACTGAAAAATCTACTTTTCGTATGTTATCACAACTTTCTATCTTGTTTCTGAAAATATACAAATAATAATAAATAATTTATTTCAAAATAAGTGTTACATTTTAAATATAGGTAAAATGAGGGGAAAGGGATTGTTAGCAATGGAGTTTGACAGCCCCATTGCTAGCAATATGCCTTATTAGGTCGACCTCCACGTGGTTCCCCCTGGAAACCATCGTGAACAATTCTTGTTGAATTTGTCACGATGGGCTAACTGACCTACTTCATCCTCATCTATCATCCTTTACTGGTGCCCCGCCGGTGTATACCGTTAGCGCGGGTGGGGTTACCATTCCATTATCATCCATTAAATAAAATATAGGTAAAACCCTGCTCCCTAAATAGGTAAATCCTGTACTTTAGGATAAGCAGTGCTCTTCCCTATACGGCATAATGACACATAATTATATAAAAAAGAAACAAGAAAAGTTAAAGTACTAATACAGTAATAATTAAATTTGTCCAAATAATATTTCGTAAGTGAAATCTTGACTGTGTAATCCTCTTCCTCTCGGACCGCCGCAAGGTGTTGACGTCTTTATTGTGTACTTTTCTTTGTTTAATAATATTATTTGCATTTTAATTACAAAAAATATATTGAATACGCATTAGGAGTGCATAAGCAGTAAAGAAGCATCTATAAAGCGGCGCAATTTACCTACTTCTTCAAAACTTCTTACAGCCTGGTAATCGGCAATATAAGGTACGGTGAATAACTACCTATCTATTTTTAGAAATCAACGCAAGGTTTACTATTACTATAATAGTTAATGAAGTGCCCCGTCTGCTGCAAGTGATTGGTCGCGGAAGCTCCGCCTATAATTTTACCTGTTACATTCATATAAACCGAAGAATTGTATTGTGTGCGACAGCTCATTATAGCTATTTTAAGATTGCATTGTAAAGCGCCTGAGTTTTAATCTACGTGAATCGATCTATTGTGTTTAGCTACACAATACATTGTGGTATTATTTTATTACTGTCAAATATCTTGGTAATAGGAATGGAGAATATGAGCAATAAATCATTATCGGAAACAAATCTTTCGGAAAAACAGGATCAAAGTACTCCACCAAATTTTATGATTAAGCGAAGTAAACGAGGCAGAGAACATGAATGTGAGTCTGAATTCAGCGCCTTTAAGGATGAAATTAAAGTTTTACTGGCATCTAATATGGCGACTCAGCAAGAGGAGAACAAAAAAATTTACTCTGCCGTGATGGAAATCAAACAATCTAATAATAATATTGAGAATACCGTGGCCTTTCTTGCTATGCAAAATGACGAACTAAAAAAGAAAATAGAACAACTAGAACAACAGGCTAAAAAAGACAAAGACTATATAACTATTTTGGAAGAAAAAATAGAAGATGTGGAGCGCGGAAGTAGAAAGGCTAATATAGAGATAAAAAATGTACCAAAAAATAGTAATGAAAATAAGGAAGATTTAATAAGCATGACTGTGAAATTATCTAAGGCTATAGATTGTAATATCGATAGGCGAGATATTAAAGATATATATAGAGTGCATAACAAAAGGAGTGACACAAAAAATAGTTCTGTCATACTTGAGATGTCATCCACAATTTTAAAAGCCGAGTTCATCAAGATGAGTAAATCATATAATATCAGGCACAAAGAAAAGTTATGTGCAAAACATCTTGGATTTAAGATTGACGAGTATACTCCGATTTTTGTCTCAGAGCAGCTAACCATTAAGGCAGCTCGCTTATTTTACCTTGCAAGAGAAGTAGCCAAGACTAATGGATATAAATTTTGTTGGACAGCCTATGGAAGGGTGTACATCAGAAAAGATGAGAACTCCCCCATTATTGTCATAAAAAATGAAACACAAATAAATTCCCTAATGCAACTCAAATGACTAGACGTAGTTCCAGCCATAAATGAGTTTTTGTTATATTTTGGCCGTGTGATGATTTATTATAATATTATTTTATATGTAAAAAATATTAATAGAATATGTAATGTAAAAGAGTGGATCGTTTATACAAACAAATATATGTTCTCATTTACACTACAAACAACACTAATTTATTTCTATTATTTTATACAAATTCAAGATATATATTTATACAGTACCTACTCATTACAAATACTAACACATTCATACACATATGTTCATTTACACACACACATACACGCTTGTTTACACAGATATATGCACACACATAAAAATACTCTCAAGTGTATTGTCCTGACATTTTATAAATTTCATTATGGATAGTACACTAAAAGTAATAAACGAAATAGACAATTCTGATACAATACAAGTAGTTGAATGTACTTCAGAGAATTTTTTAAAACAAATGCGAGTTAAAAATACTGATTTTATGATAATATCACAGAATATTAGAAGCATTTACTCAAATTTCGATGACTTGCAACTAAATTTAACTAATCTAAAAGTTAGCATAGATATATTGATCTTGGGAGAGTGCAGATTGCGTACAAATAAACACATACCACAAATTAATAACTATATATCGTATCAAACTACCAATCATTTAAATAAAGCTGACGGAGTAGTTGCATATATTAAAAATACACATAATGCAAAAGTTGATGAGATAAAATTAAAAAATGCCTCGTGTTTACAAATTCAGATCTCCACAGATTTCATTGTGCTTGGTATTTATCGATCCCCTTCGACGTCCAGTTCTGATGAGTTCATAGATTCTTTGGATCAATACTTAAATTCGATTACACCTACTAGAAATATTATAATCGCTGGAGACATAAATATAAATTTGATATCTAATCAGCATGAAAAATCAATTGATCGTGTAAATAGATTAAATTATTTAAACATGCTTGCTATGCACGGCCTTTTACCTGGACATACACAACCTACAAGAGGAAAAAATTGTCTCGATCATTTTATTATAAAACTTAACTGTGTATATAAAAAGGCTAACATTG
The DNA here is from genome assembly GCF_026898425.1 of Galleria mellonella. NCBI lineage: Eukaryota > Metazoa > Arthropoda > Insecta > Lepidoptera > Pyralidae > Galleria > Galleria mellonella. Next base: position 6,456,318 of record NW_026442039.1, on the reverse strand, counting down.
CGATTGTTGATACAACTATAACTGATCACTATATGATTTGCTTAAAAATATCTGACCTATTTTATAATAATAAATGTATTAAAACAAAAAAATCTCTGAATATAGAAAATGCATTGACTGATCTAAAAAGTAGTGATGTATTAGATTTGATAAAAATAAATAATCCGAACACATTGATAAATAGCTTAATTAATAAAATTCAACAATGTCTTATTAATAACACTAACATAATTACAATTCCTGTAAAAAATAGAATCCTTAAACCCTGGATGACAGTAGGATTAGTGCGTTGTATTAGGAATCGTAATAACATGCAAAAAAAACTAAATTTGGATCCACATAATGAAATATTAAAAATAACATACAAACGATACCGTAATCATTGTAATAATCTGATTAAAAATCAAAAACGAAAATATGAGCGAGAAAAACTAAGTAAAGTACAAAATGACCCAAAAAAATTGTGGAACACTATAAACTACATTACTCAAAGGAATCCTAAGAAACAACAAAATTTGGATTTACTGGAGATAGCCTCAACACCTTTGGAATCTGCAAACGAGGTAAACAAATATTTTTCCAATATTGGCAAGGTACTGGCAGATAAAATTAAGGTTGACTCCTTCGCTACTCAGGATCCTAATATTTATGAACCTAAAAATCCTCCTGTTTTTTCATTTGTGCTATATGATACAGACCCTGCTGAGGTGCTTTCAGTGCTGATGAGTTTAAGGTCGGACAGTGCACCTGGAATTGATGAAATACCAACTAGTTTTTTAAAAATAGCACATGATGTGACTGTACCTCTATTATGCCATCTAGCGAATTTGTGTTTTGAACAGGGAATCTTCCCTAACGCTTTGAAGCAGGCTCTTATAACGCCTGTGTACAAAGGAGGAGATGGTAACAAACCCGAAAATTACAGGCCAATTTCAGTCCTAACACCTATTTCAAAAACTTTAGAAAAATTAATTAACAACCGGTTAACAAATTATATAACTAAATACAATATATTATCATCGCAGCAATTCGGTTTTAGACAGGGGCTTTCTACTGAGGACGCAGTTTCGACGCTTGTTGCTAAAATTACAGAGGAGGTTGATAAGGGAAATAAGTGTTTAACTGTTTTCCTTGATATCAAAAAAGCCTTTGACACTGTTTCCGTTTACAAACTTCTGTACAGACTTGAGGGTATAGGTGTAAGAGGAATACCTCTTAAACTTTTTAAAGACTACCTATGTGAACGGAAACAAAGGGTTAAGATAGGCGAATTTATCAGTACAGAAGAAACAGTTACGTACGGGATCCCGCAAGGAAGCGTCCTCGGCCCTACACTGTTTCTTATATATATTAATACTTTATGTAACATGGCATTAGAAGAAGGATTAGTTATTTCATTTGCTGATGACACAGCTGTTATTTTCACAGGAGAGACTTGGGAACAAGTAAAGTTACATACTGAGAGCGGACTGGCTAAAATAGCGGATTGGCTGCAATATAATCTACTGACTTTAAATGCCATTAAATCTAACTACATCTGTTTTACTAACTATGATCGTACACAACCACATAATAGATTTAATATAAAGATCCACAAATGCCGAAACTATCAAAATTTAAATTGTTCTTGCGCTACAATTAATAAGGTACATAACACCAAATACCTGGGAGTAATTATCGATCAGCGTTTATCTTGGCACCAACACTCTGAAATAATTATGAATAGAATTCGAAAGCTTATTTGGGTATTTAAAATGCTACGTCATATTACTACAAAAACCTTATTGCAGCGAATTTATGTCTCCTTGGCTCAATCTATCCTTGTTTACTGCTTAGCAATTTGGGGAGGGGCAACAAAAATAAAATTTCTAGAACTAGAAAGGGCACAGAGATCGCTGTTAAAGGTGATGTACTTTAAACCATTTCGGTTCCCTACTGAAAGCCTTTACTTAATAACCGATCTTCTGACAGTAAGAAAATTATATGTACTTCAACTTACATTAAAAAAACATAAATCGCTAACATATAATCCTGAAAAGAATAAAAATAGAAGAAAACACAAAGTAGCTGATACAATCACAGTTAAAACTACATATGCAAAAAGACAATACACCAGTCAATCATCAAAAATATATAACAATTTAAATAAAGAACTCGATATATATTCACTCAATTATCATAAATGTAAAAAGACTCTAGTTACTTGGCTTAAAGCCAAAAGTTACGATGAAATAGAAAATATAGTCTGGAATTAAAAAATAACCATATAAGTAATAAATAAAAAGTACAAAAGTAAAAAAAAAAAATAATAAAGAACACAAACTATATTATTATATATATCTATACCATACACACAAATTCACACATACACACACACACGACGCACGCACGCACGCACACACGCACGAACGCACACACACACGAACGCACACACACGCACGCACACACACGCTCGCACACACACATACACACAAGAACAAGCACATACACGACCGCATTTATTATCATAAATAGACATTTTTTCTTTTTTTATGATATGTAAATTTTTTAGTATTATTGTATAAAAGTAAAACAAAGTAAAATTTTTAATGCTGATTAAGAAAAAAAGAAAAGTAAATTGTAATGATCATGAAATTTAATTATTGTTGTGAAGGAGCGGTTTCTCCTAACACAAGCAATTTTTGCTTAACAGGAGATACCAAACCCTGTAATGTAACTAACTACCTTTGTATAAAGAAATAAATTATTATTATTATTATTATTATTATAATTTGTGAGTGTATGGAATGGATGAGTTATTGTAAAATGGCAGTCATAACCTAAGATACTACTAATAATAAATCTTCAGTTTCATCGTATGTCTTACTTAATAGCCAATCATACAATAATCATATAATACCATTATTATCTATTTATATAACTATATATTATGCTATTTTATGTTAACAAATTAACATAGGCAATTGTTTTAAATACATAATTTATTTGGAATAAGTAAATAAAGTAATTAGGTACTTTGTAAACTGTACAGTTTATATATTGTATAGTGTTGTCTCACACTAGGGGGAATTTTCCATTAGTTATTACGCTAGGTATTTTTTTTTTTTACAACACAGGGGGCAAACGAGCATACGGCTCACCTGATGGTAAGTGACTACCGCCGCCCACGATCACCCACAACACCAGCGGCATTGCAGGTGTGCTGCCGGCCTTTTAAAAAGGAATATACTCTTTTCTTGATGGTTATGTTGTCGTATCGGTTTTGAAATACTGCTGCTGGAAGTTGATTCCAAAGAATGGTTGTGCGTGGAAGAAAGTGCCTTGAAAAACGCACGTTAGGTAGTATGTCTGGCAACCGCAGTTAGACTTTGGAGATATTTTAAGAAGGATGCTGCTGTCCATCTCTCGTTCTCCCTTAGTCGCTTCTTACGACACCCAGGGGAAAGGAAGGGGCAAGGAAGGGGTGGCCTATTCTATGCTGGGACCAAACGGCATATTATGTTAATTATTTTAGTCAAACGAAACCAAATTAATTAAAAACTTAGTTTGTTAACTGTGATACTGTAATTTTTTGACAACTTTTATCATATATAAAATCTAAAAACCAAAATAAAAAAATTACTTGTGACCCGCCCTGAGGAATCCGTGTGGCTGAATTTCCATTACACCATCAGCTACGTCGCACAGCAAACGGGATACTGTTACCTTTCTTATTTCTTGTAGTTGTTCTAAAAAAAGCAACTTATATCCTTAGCTATATCATATAGTATGTAACTACCAAACATACTATTTAGTTAAGATGTAAAGGCGCCGAGAGGTATCAATCAATCACACACACACACATATATATATATATATATATATATATATATATATATATATATATATATATATATATATATATATAGGGATAATATTTATATTATTATCACATATCACACATATATATATGTATCACATCTCTCATATTTAGAACTAACAAAATTTTTCATTGTACCTCCCACCAAATTGTTTATAATTACTCCTCTCCATCCAAAGGTTGTCTGGAAGAGATCGCTTTTAGCGTTAAGGTCGCCCATTGTTTTCTCATTGTGATTATTTCTTGTAATTGTTTATATTTATAATAAGTCTACTACTGTAGACTTTTGGAGGAAACCATAAAGAGTATCTATCTATCTATCTATCTAACAGTCATTTTCACAGTTATTATATTAGAAAAGAGAGTTTATACATATAAAACAAATTATATAAATTACTAATTATTTAATTAGAATTATTTTGTTTAATTCCGCTATCATTAGTAAGTGTGTGACTGCCAACACTCCAAGTGTCGTAGGATCACATCCCTAGTAGGTATATATGAAACATCACTAGAGGTGGCCACTGGTTGGTTAATGATTAATGTCTGAATAATGAATAAAGCATCTTCAATATATAAATTAAATCGTTTATTATTAAAAGAACTATAAAAATATAACACCAAGATTGACCACCACTAATACTACCAGAAGTTCCACAACCTTCCATATTAGCGATCAATCTCCGACTGTCATTTTGTTCACGCACCTTTTGCAACATGTTTCGTTTCCCAACGAGGCATGTGCAGGAAAATTAATTCCGGAATAAAATAGAATAATTCTAATTAAATAACCAGTGATATGTACTTCCACAAGACAATACTTAATTTATCACAGGGTGACTTTGTACAAAAGTCGTTTGCTTGGGCACTTCTGTTACATTCGTGTTTCTACCGTGAAGCAGTAGTGTTTGCATGGCTCTGTTTCGGTTTGAAGAGTGGGATATGGCAGTGAATTTACAGGGTACAGAGGAAAAACAGCCGAGTCCTCAGGAATGGCAACGCATGGGGGGTATCATGGGCGAAACAGTATTTTTTTTTTTTTATACCACTGAGGTGGCAAACAAGCATACGGCCCACCTGATGGTAAGCGGTTACCGTAGCCTATGAACGCCTGCAATACCAGAGGTATTACGCGCGCGTTGCCGACCCTGAAGAAACCTCTTTACCCCCTTTTGAAGAACCCCATGCTGTAGTCTCTCGGGAAAACCTCGGCAGGGAGCTCATTCCATAACCTGAGTGTTCGTGGGAGAAAGCATCTCTGAAACCGCGTTGTACGCGACCATTTAGGCTGTAAGGTATGAGGGTGAACTCCCTGCCGATGGCGAGCCGTACGATGATAGAAAGTGGCCGTAGGCATCATATTGAATAATTCCTCTGAGCACAATCCGTTGTATAAGCGGTAGAACACGCAGAGTGAGGCAGAACAGTATACTCTGTTATGTCCATGGTACAGTTAATATACCTATAGATAATAGGCGACAGTTACCACTTTACATCAGGTGGGCCGTCAGCTTGATTGCCATTCTTAGTTGCATAAAAAATACTTAGTTTAGAAAAAAAAATCAATTACTCACCTAAGGTAAAAGCGTTCGGTCTATTAGACCTCTCGTACCAGTGTCTGTCAGAGATCATATTTCTTATTAATTGTTCTACTACGAGACAGTAGAATGTACTCGGCACTGAGCCACCTTTAATTAGTTTCTCCATCCAAATACCAGCTAAGAGATCTATATCTTCTACATGCTCATAAATTTCTTTGAGTAGTTCTATACGCTGAAAAAATATAATAAAAAAAAATGTTCATGGCTGTAATTCTTAATGGAGCAATTAGCAAGGATGAGGGAGACTTTGTACAAAAGTCGTTTGTTTGGGCACCTCTGTCCCATTTGGGTTTCGACCGTGATGCAATTGTGTTTGCATGGCTGTGTTTCGGTTTGAAGGGTGGAATATGACAGTGAATTTACAGGGTACAGAGAAATAACACCTGAGTCCTCAGGAATGGCAATGCATGGGGTGGTATTATGGTCGAAATAATGTACTCTATTATGTTCATGGTACTGCTCATATCTATAGGTAATGGATGCAACTTTCGGTCAGGTGGGCCATCAGCTTGTTTGCCATTCTAAATCGCATAAAAAAAATAGTATATTTTCTCTCGATTTGTTTTCATAGTAGCCTGACTAGGTCGTAGTCTTGGATTTATAATCAAAGATGTACAATCTAGTCTACTCGGTAACTTCAAGGCAACACTGAATACAGGACGTGAGCGAGTGAGTAAAAATGACATGAATAATTCAAATTAATTAAAACTCATTGCACTCATTGTTAAAAAAGGATATAAATAAATTTGATAGCATTGGAAGATAAGGCTGTTTAAAATAAAATCAAGTAATTTTTTTTAAACAATTCGGTGTATTATGAACAGGATCTACTTAATTTATTTGGATGCAAAAAGTAGAATTAATCAAAGCAGTAGCTTTGTCAGTTAGATTGCTTACAATAATATTAAAATAAACAATACGACTAGAAATATTATACGGCCTAAACTAAACAGAGTTTTTTAAAGATATTAAATAATTAAAAGACAAACTTCATAACATATACATAAAAAAAAGACACTCAAAGCAGTACAAACAGACATTTATACAGGGATCAAACTAGCGACAATAGGAAGGTTATAAAATGTGTAAAGATACTAGAATTTCCAGGTTGTTATTTTGCTCACTTCATTATTAATAAATTTAAAGTCATTTAAACGATCAATTTGAAATGTCAAATAGTTATGATTGAAACAGTAATGGATAAGTTTGTTATTAAACTAGTTAGTTGATTACAATTATTTTGATTAATTCCACTATCATCACTTTATTTTATTGACTTCTATTATTTATTATTACCAGAAGTACTCGAAGTCAGTCATCAAGTGTTGGCAGTCGCAGGAATACTAATGGTAGCGGAATTAAACAAAATAATTATAAACAACTAACTAGTGATAAGAGTAAGGTAGTTCAGTAAAATACTTGTAAATTCATGTACATACTTCAGGATCAATCTCATTAGATAAATCATCGAATGACGTATATTCTTTTTGGTTGCAAAATTGTTTATACTTCACGTAAGGTTGAAATCCAAAGTATCGATTCTTAGCTATATCATTTGTTAAAATATCAAATGCTCGTTGATGAGGTCCAAGTCCAATGCCTGCCATCTGGAATGGAATATTAAAATTATTAAGTTGAAAATAATGGTGGACACCTAAATATACTATTGGAAAAGGTCTCTTCTTTCCTTCTCTTGGAATTCATCACGATGAGCTACTTGATCTGTTTACATCCTCACATATCATACTTTAATGATTCACCACCAGCTGGGTTATAATTTCTTTATCATCCATTAAAAATGACAGCTGAAGAAAGAATGGTGATGATCTAAAATCCAATTAAATTACAAAATGTGCTCTGAGCATAATCTTACTAATATAATTAAATTTTAATAAGATATTGTCTGTACATGGGAGATATTTAAGCAAATTTGATATTGATCGGTGTCTTAGTAAAAGAAATAGATGTCAAAACAATAACTTTTAAAAATTTTGTCTGTCTGTATGTTTGTTCTGGCATCACGAACTATCACTATTATCTTATCACTAAATTAGATACGATTCCTGCAGTTGTGTTCTTGAAGGTCCGATCTGATATATGTTTAAATCTGGTATATGTATTATCTTAGTGCGCTAGCCAGAAGTGGTCATCTTTACTACTTCTTCACTACTTTTAAACACATTGACACATATGAAATAGCGGCTAATCAATCTATTGGAAATATCATCTATACAACTCAATCAATAGTGGACAAAATTGAAATGAAAACAATGATGTCGGTAAATAGAGAGAGAAAGAGAGAGAGAGAGAGACCTTGTACAAAAGTCATCTGCTTGGGTACCTCTGATATGACAATAAAATTACAGAGTACAGAGGTATAATACCATAGTCCTCAGGAATAGCAACCCATGTGCGACACAAAATGCTCTGATATGTCTATGCTGTTCATGTATATAGGCGATAGTTGCCACTTTTCATTAGATAGACGCAAAAGGGAGACTTTGTACAAAAGTCGATTGCTTGGGTATCTCTGTCCATTCGTGTTTCTACCGTGGAGCAGTTGTATTTGCATAGCTGTGTTTCGGTTTGAAGGGTGGGATATGGCGCGAATTTACTGGGTACAGAGGAATAACACCTGAGTCCTCAGGAATGGCAACGCACGGGGGGTATCATGAGCGAAACAGCACATTCTGTTATGTCCATGGTACTGCTCATGTCTATAGGTGACGGTTACCACTTTCCATCAGGTGGGCCGTCAGCTTGTTTGCCATTCTAAGTTAGAAAACAAATTGATTTTATAGATACATACATCAAAGTCTACAACATAGTCAACATTGGCGCTCGCCTGTCGGAAACTACCTTGTGTAATATAGTCAATATTATTGTCTACAGCCAGGAAGCCTGTTCTTAGCGTGAGATTCACTAGCGGGAATTGTCGAAGATAGTGGCCGTGTTTATCATAAAATCTGAAACACCAAAAGAGGTTTTTACCACGCACAACCACGCTTTGATGTCAAATTCCAGCAGCAGTATTTTTGAACTAATATCAGATTGTCAGCTTCAAGAGAAGATCATATTCTTGTCTAAAAGGTCGACAGTACACCTGCAATTCTTCTGGTGTTGCAGATGCTCATGGGCGACGGTACTCACTTAGCATTAGATGAGCCGAATGCTCGTTTGCTCCCTGTGTTATCAAAAGAAATCTCTGTTTATAACTTAGGGGGCAAACAAGCATGCCAAACTTTGTAGTTTGCCAACTTTTACGTGAACTGTACCATCACAACGTGGCTTGACCTTATTCCTACCGAGACGTATTTTCTTTATTCTATAACCTCTGATCCCTGAAACTTAGCATGAAAAAGCACTTTGTGAATCGCTATAGTGCGGTCAACCGTCGAGATTTTCTTTTCGTTTGGTCGTATTTATTGACCATATTATCTCTGTATTTATCAGGATCGTGTGGCCACTAATCGTGGTATAATAAAAAAATGCGGCTCACCGTAAATGATTTTTTTAAAAAGAAACATGTTTTTTTCATAAAGGTTTCAATGTCGTATTTATTCAGAAATACTGCTACTGGATATTAGTCCCATACTTTGGTTAAGTGTCATGATATATATAAATTTTGCACTAAATTAAATAATTTCTAAAGTTGTTATAAAAATACCTACGTAAATATAATTTTATTAATTTATTTATATTTAGATGAACATAATAATATTTATCATGAGCTATGGCTAAGGTCCTATGAGGCAAATGCTGTAACGTAAGCACTATATTTACCCTGAATAAGGCTTACGGATTAAGTCGAAACAATTGTCGGAAACAACAAAACAATAAGTAAATAGTAAAATTCGTTAAATTTACAATATTAAGTTATATGTAAAATTTGTTGTCCACTATAGCACAATTGTACAAAAATATTAGAAATAGCGATGATATTGAGAAGATGGCTGTATAATAGACGGATACGAAAAGCAAAAGATCGCTTATGATGTAAGGGATTAGCAAAGGGCTATGTCGAACAGTGATTAGATAGAGAGTGAAATATCTGTGACGTTAAAAAAACCACTTACTTCAAATTGCCCTCTTGCATAGTATGCACCCATCGAAGTACAAAAGGAAATTCTAAAGATAACTGAGGAAGTACATTGGAATTATATAAATCTCTGAAACCTGATGACGATGATATAACACCGTCGCGAACCATGTTTTCTCGACCTGAAAAAAATAATATATAGATTCTTTTTTTTATACGACTTAGAATGGCAAAAAAGCTGACGGCCCACCTGATGGAAAGTGGTAACCGTCGCCTATAGACATGAGCAGTACCATGGACATAACAGAGTATACTGATTCGCTCATGATACCCCCCATACGTTGCCATTCCTGAGGACTCAGGTGTTATTCCTCTGTACCCAGTAAATTCACGCCATATCCCACTCTTCAAACCGAAACACAGCCATGCAAACACAACTGTTTCATGGTTGAAACACGAACGGAACAGAGGTACTCAAGCAAACGACTTTTGTACAAAGCCTCCATCTGGTTTTACCTTTCTCGCCCAAATTGTGTATACAATGTAAACTTATGAACATCGTTAGTTTGCCAAAAAATATTTAAAAAATGTTACCAGTAATATAAGAAATCTAATATAATTTTAACTTACCCAACATCAAGGGAAGAAATTCATAGTAAAATATCTGCAGAACTGTAGCAATATTGATGTCTCTGGCCGTGTAGAATAGACGGTCGTCACTCCAACATGGGTTCAGGTTAGCCAATTCATTGGCTATAAGATTGTGATATCTCCAAAGCCAAATTGAGAAGAGATTAATTCCAAGAACGGTGTTGGTTGCAGCTTCAGCTGTTTAGAAGTTATCATTAAGTTATTTTTTGTTAGGGAGGCAAATGAGCAGACGGTTTGCTTGTTGAAAAGCGGCTACCGTCACTAATGAACAAAACAGGAGTTGCTTGTGCGTTGCCGACCTTTTAAATAATTTCCAGTATGTGGTAAGACGTAACTAAGGAAACAAACTACCTGTGTAAGAGAGAAAAATAACTTAAAATAGACTAAGTCATCTGACTAATGTGATAATAGAAGGCTATCTTCTCTTCTTATAGAGAGAGATCCACACCAAGCAATGGAAGTTTAATATGTATTTAGGTAATAAACATTTTGTTTCTATTTACATGAAGGTGAAATACTTTAGTATCAAAAATGGCTAGCGTGTTATCGTTTATTTCAAGGGTTGCCCATCGTGGAACCTTATTTTATGTATTTCAATATTTTAAAATTTTACTTACGTGTATCATGGCATCGTGTCTCAGCTGGTTTTTGGTTGAGCAAACATAAATTGATGGATGTCTTGGTTCCTGGCGGCCATATTCTACCATTTTCAACGTCGTATTTCAACAAACCACGTTCAAATTTTCGAGCCTTTTTTATGGCACTTTCTTCTATCGTGCCGTATATATTTGATAGATCAAATAATGGAGTTGATGATACTATCTATAAATATATATTCATATATGTAAAACACGTCGCAGGCTATATACAAGTTTCGCAATTTTCGCAACTTTTTTACTCTCAAAATGAGACATTTTATCATCTGGGCAAAAAGTGTTTCTTTTTTTTTGAGTTTCTAAAAATTATATCACTGCTACTATTAGAAACTTACCCTTTCTGGAACAGTATCATTTTTAATACATCCAGAAGACTGGAATGATATAGGTCTGGTCATATTAAGGCACCGAATATCCGAGTGACGGAATACCGGATCGTCATCTGGAACCTTATTAGGGGTGCAGTCTCTATCAGTTTTACCTTTGGGTAGGCAGCAGTATGGTTTCCACATTATAAAGTTCACTAAAATATTAGAAAATTTATTGAGGTTTTCTTCCGTAGGGTTATGACTGATGTATAATTAACCACGATTGTTTTCAGGGGGAACCGCGTGAAGGTGGCTACGATGCGGTATATCGCTAGTTATGGTACAGTTACATCTCATTACTAATGATCCCTTTCCCCTGGCACGATAGGTTATATTTGGTTACATTTATACTTGAAAACTTAAGTACTGATAAATAGTATATACCAGTATCTTGTGCGGAGATTATATCGGCTGGCAGGAAGACGAAGAAGTGCGTGGCAAGTTGTGTGAATCTCTGGCTTGGTATCCGACCCTCAGATAGGAGGTGAGTACGTAGTTGCCGGGCCAAAGGCATTTCTTTGCCGGATTTTGTCTTCTTTGGTTGAAAATCTGTAAAATTTTAATAGTTTGTAATATACCTGTTTATTCCCGTGTGGTCCTGGCCACAAAGGCCATTAAATTGGCCACCCCTTCCTTTCTCGTAGGTGTCATAAGAGGCGACTAAAGGATGGGTAGCAGTGTCCCTCTTAAAATATCTCTAAAGTCTAACTGTAATTGCCACCTCACCTGCCAAACGTGGCAATTACTAGTAAACCCCCCTAGGGGGAGGCTTATGTTCAGTAATGGACTGTTAAAATCTGATATGATGATACCTGTTTATGGCATGATGAAATTCTGAGCTAATAATATGTAACCACTTAACCATTGATATGATCTCATCAGCCTTTTACTGTCCACTGCTGGACACAGGCATCCCTGGGTTTTGTTGATTATTTACTACACTTAGCAGGCGGGATGCTGATGTTTTAACAAAGATGCTGCTGTCCATTCCTCGGCTATTAAGTTCCCTTCGTCGCCTCTTACATCGCCCACGGGAAAGGGATGGGTGGCCCATTTTATGTTTGGACCACATGGCAACCATCGACATGAAGAAGAAATAAATACGTTATAAGTCTTCCTTATAAATTAGCAACTATGCATCTTTGTCTTGTTGGCTTTGTTTTAGGTTTATTTATTTATTTATTATTCATGTTCATGGTACTGCTCATATTTATAGGCGACGATTACTACTTTCCATTAAATGAGCCATCAGTAAGTTTGCCATTTTAAGTAAAAAAAGAGTTAAACTGTAATTCATATAAGATGTACGAAGGAATTCCAAGTATGATAACGGACGTTTACAACCTTACCTTCATCGTAAGTTGCCGGCAAGACTCTATAAAATGGAGTATGGGTTGCACCTCTAGTGGGATGCTCCAAGTTATTGCACGACCCGTCTATTCGTCTCCCTTCATTAGGATCGCATGGTGCTATATCATTGATACACCAGCTAAAAGTTTCAACATTTTTTTTATAAATGTATGTATGATAGTTTAATAAGAACTTAAAAGAATATAGGTATTGCTTTATCATTATGTCTGTCGTTATTGGTCCACTGTTGAACATAGGTCTTCGCCACAAGGAACGGTACTGAGCCACCTGCATTTATTTATTTATTCATTAGTACAAATATGTGTACATGGCGGACTTAATGCTAAAAGCATTCTCTCCCAGTCAACCATAGGGAAGTGTCAGAATACTCGAATGCGGTACTACTAATTATTGATATACATACATACTAAAATTACATATATAAACGAATAAATATATATGAATAACAAATATACTTACACATATATGATATATACTATATTATACACGAAATTGAGAATAATATAGAGCACTTACTGCTCGGATAAAGATGAAAAGTGAGCGTGAACGCTTTTTTTGAAAGATGGTACTACTGACTTCCAGTAATGTATTTGAGTTTGTTGCTCCATCTACTGGGAAGTGATCCTAAACTGCGTTTGTTTGTATGGGGGTTCCACTCAAGAACCTTTCTTCCCCATCGGTTGTCGGTTCTTCAAACTATGCAACCAGTCCATTACCACTTCAGCTTGCTTATCTTTCAGGCTATGTCAGTTACTTTGATTCTGTCGGAGATATCCTCGTTTCGGATTCTATTACGCAAAGAAACTCAGAGTATAACCCTCTCTATAGGGGGAGAAAGAGGTTGTAGCAATGGAGTTTGACAGCCTCATTGCTAGTAATATGCCTTATTAGGTCGACCTCCATTGGTTCACCCTGGAAACCATCGTGAACAATTCTTGTTGAATTCGTCACGATGGGCTAACTGACCTACTTCATCCTCACCTATCATCCTTCACTGGTGCCCCGCCAGTGTATACCGATAGCGCGGGTGAGGTTACCATTCCATTATCAGCCATTAAAAAAAAACCTCTCCATAGCCCGCCGAGTAATTTGTACTTATGTCGGTCGCTTTGGTAGATATTGTACATTGTAAATAAACTATTAAATAATACGTGGATATCACTCAACATTTATTGTGATCAAAAAATTTTAAGTCAATCTGCGTGGTAAACAAACATAAGATACCAGAGGGAGACTTTGTACAAAAGTCGTTTGCTTGGGTACCTCTGTACCATTCGTGTTTCAACCATGAAGCAGTTGTGTTTGCATGGCTGTGTTTCGATTTGAAGGGTGGGATATGGCGTGAATTTACAGGGCACAGAGGAATAACACCCGAGTCCTCAGGAATGGTAACGCATGGGGGGTATCATGGGCGAAACAGTATACTCTGTTATGTTCATGGCACTGCTCATGTCTATAGGCGACGGTTACCACTTTCCATCAGGTGGGCCGTCAGCTTGTTTGCCATTCTAAGTCGTATAAAAAAAAAAGATACGTTTGATTCTAATGAAATAACTAGTGGGAGATTTTATATAAAAACTTGTTTACTTCTGTCCATAAATCAGCTGTGCATATCTGTTTCCCACCTTTATTTTGATTTAATAACAAACTACTTGACCGATTTCGATCATTCATTTTATTGGACTAATCTGTAAGTCTATCCTTTCAGATAAAAAGAAAATTTACCAAATTAGTTCACAACTGACGGAGTTATGAGGTGATAAATATACGTATAAAAGAAAATTCAATCGAATTGAGTACACTGCCCGCGGGTAATTAATGCTCCTTTCCACTCAGGGTTTGCTGGAAGAGAACTCTTACAGAGTTAAGCTCGCCTGTTGTACATCTTTATTTTATATATATTATGTGATTGTAATTTTTTATGTACAATAAATTATAAATAAATAAATAACCTTCTTTTTTAAGTCGATTGAAAAGGCGATGAATGCTTTCGATTACTTTTTTTTTTATTATCAAAAATACAAAGTTACAGAAATTATGTTACATTAGCATTCAGAAACCACGTAGGTTTATATATATATTTTTTTTTATGGGTGAAAATGGTATGGTAACCCCGCCTGCGCTAACGGGATACGCTTGCGGAGCACCAGTGAAGGGTGATAGATGAGAATGAAAACAGGCCAGTTAGCCCATCATGATGAATTCATCAGGAATTAACCATGATGGTTTCCAGGGAGAACCGCGAGGAGGTCGACCTGGTTGGGTATATTGTTAGCAATGGGATTTTCAGTCTCCATTACTAACAATCCCTTTCTCCCCCGTAGGTTTATATTAATACTAAATACATTCAAATTATTTAAATTGTATTAAAACCATGCAAGAAGTATCGTTTTAATTTACACTTGATGTTGCTAATAGTAATGTTATCTCGTACATCGGTGGGTAGTTCGTTAATAAATCGAGGAACCAGGGGGCTTACCATGAAATATTTTCCGAAATTTCGGGGACGAACGAAACAGAAATTTGATGTTAAAATTACATAAAACATGCAGTTTAAAATTATTAAAAATGTTAAAATATCGTTCCTCTGGACTATTAGTCTATAGGATTTATGATGAACAAAATGTTAAGCTCCATTTACTGGGTCGATTTCGGTACGAACAAAAACATGAAATTGAGCCCGAAAATTCGAAATTTCATTTCATGGTAGACCACCAGGTAGTCAGCCGTACGCTCGCCATAACAGTTATTTACGCGAGCGCTATTGGTACAAAGTTGCTTCCGTGCGACCGCCCTCGCATATACAGCATGATTAATTTCTCTATTAGAGAATACAGTATTATCAATTATAAAATGAATACTTACAACGTAGTATTTCTCTTCATATGTTGTTTCATGTCTTCCGTACTAATCACAGTGCCATGGAAAGAGTCGTAAAAAGCCGAATTGCTGACACCGTAAAACGTTGTAAAACAAAATAGTAATATTAACATTTTTATTAAATTATTAAAATTTAATCTAGATTAATTTCGAATTAATTTAATAATAATAGATTTAATATATTAATTTTGTTTTTTTTTCTAATAATAGATTTATTATTCACAGAACATGTGTGTTCTGAATGAGGAATCCAAATAAAATGTTAACAATTTATTAAAATATTTAAGCTTCTGTATCCAGTTTTAAACACGTTTTCTTGCTCAAGTTAGTGTATGTGTATGTGTGTGTTTGTATAATAATCTGTTATAATTAACATTATGAAATAATTATTTGCAATAATTTAAAATAATTACCTCCTGTAAAATCAAATCTTTACTAATATCATAAGTGTAAGTTCGTTTGTTTGTTTTTTTACATTACCACTTAGTGCCTTAATAATTAACCATTCACTACGACCATAAAATTTTATTTATTTTTTTTTTTTATGCCACTGAGGTGGCAAGCAAGCATATGGCCCATTTGATGGTAAGTGGTTACCGTAGCCTATGAACACCTGCAATACCAGAGGTATTACGCGTACGTTGCCGACCCTGAAGAAACCTCTTTACCCCCCTTTTGAAGAACCGCATGCTGTAGTCTTTTGGGAAAACCTCGGCAGGGAGCTCATTCCACAACCTGAGTGTTCGTGGGAGGAAACATATCTGAAACCGTGCAGTACGAGACCATTGAGACTGTAGAACATGAGGATGAACTCCATGTCAATGGCGACCCGTACGATGGTAGAAAGTGGCTGTGGGCATCATATTGAACAATTCCTCTCAGCACAATCCATTGTACAGGCGGTAGAACATGTGTGTGAATGTGTGAATGTGAAAAGGACTCCATTTTCCGCGCTTAGCCTCTCATTTGGGCCATTGTGCGTATGAGTCGTGGCTAGTGCAGCCAACCTAGCTCCGTCCAGAAGCGCAGAAGCTTCCTGGGTTCTTCACAGGCCTCACGGAGCGACCTCACCGTTCCGAGGATTTCTAAACGTTGATGGGCCACAGCCTCACATTCCAGGATTACGTGAGCAGCCGTATCTTCGGCGTCGAAACAGCCTCGACATTGAGGGCTGTCTGTGGCTCCTATTGTGTATAGATGTTTGTTTAATGGACAATGACCCGTTATTGTCCCTATCATTGTTTTGAGGTTTTTTCTGTCTAGATGTAATAAACGTTTTGATAGTCGTTGATTCAACATAGGTACGGCCAATTTTGATTGTCTGCAATCAGTAGCCTGTATCCATCTTTGGTTTTGTATGTCAGAGGATCTTTGACGAATCCACATTCGAAGTTATGAGAATGGAAGAGGAAGGAGTGGATACGGGCCTACCACCCTCGTTCCTGAGCCTTTTCTAGCTTGTTCGTCTGCGGCATCGTTACCATAAGATCCACTGTGCCCTCTTATCCATTGGAGGATAACTCGGTTATTGGAAGATATCCTATCCAGTGAATGGTGGCATTCAATTCAATGTGCCGGCGGTAGAACATGTATTATTGTTTATAATACAAATATTTGTATATAACAAAAATGTACACAGGCGTACTTACATACAATAATATCTAATACATACAATAGCAATAATTAAGTTTGCATTGCTATATTCTATAATACTAGTTTCAAGTATGAGGAACTAGCTTTAACCCACGACTTCGTCCGTGTAACTAGGATATATTCACTGAGCGAGATAAGAAGCAGCATATGCCATTCATCCCTTATAGTATGTGTATACCAAATTTCATAGGAACTGATTAAGCCGTAAAGGCGCTAAGTGGTAACAAACTCAACAAAAAACTGGCGAGCTCTCTGTCGAGGTTTTTCCGAGAGACTACAGCATGGGGTTTTAAAAAAATGGGATGAATTTCTTCACTGTCAGCAACGCGCGCGTAAAACGCGTTCATAGGCTACGATAATCGCTTACCATCAGGTGGGCCGTATGCTTGTTGCCACCTCGTTTGCCACATTAGTCATATAAAAAAAAAGACAAATAAATGTACTCGTAGTAAATTTATTAACAAATTGTTTTTTTTTATAGGTGATAATGAAATAGTAACCCCACCTGCGCTATCAGTATACACCGGCGGGGCACCAGTGAAGGATGATAGGTGAGGATGAAACAGGTTAGTTAGCCCATCGTGACAAATTCAACGAGAATTGTTCACGATGGTTTCCAGGTGGAGCCACGCGGAGGTCGACCTGATAGGGCATATTGCTAGCAATGGGGCTGTCAAACTCCATTGCAACAATACCTTCCCCCTAACAAGTTGATTATCTTCAGGAAACTTGAATTATTCACTTATTTTATAGTGACGTTTCGTAGACACATTAGACTGAAAGTATTTGAAGGTGAACGAAGAGACGGAGACGGGCATAAATTGTATTTTTACCTCGGTCAATTAATGCCTCGGACGCGCGGTCGAAGTCGCGGGTAAAAGCTAGTGGTTAATATGCTAATAACTTTGAGTTATATATAAAAACAAGTTGATTCATAATGACTATATCTTCACATAAAAAAAAAAGATAAAGCCTGTTTAAAATTCATTCCAATTAACGGTGTTTTTATTTTAACTGATATATGTACTAAATATGTTACACATAAAAATTTGTACCTACCACATCTGGACGTATGATTTTGAAAATAAACTTGTTTGTACATTTATATAAACTTTATTACGCATTCATGATCGTCATCAGCCGATTATTTTAAATGGGTGATAATGTAATTGTGACCCCGACTGCGCTATCGGTATACGCTGGCGGGGCACCAGTGAGGGATGATAGGTGACGATGAAAGCAGGTCGGTTAGCCCGTCGTAACGAACTCCAGTAGACGTAACCACGGTGGTTTCCAGGAGGAACCGCGTGGAGGTCGACTTCGTGGGGTGTATTGCTGACAATGGGTCAGTCCATAGATCATAGATAATAGATCCCATTACTAACAATCCCTTTCCCCCTCATATCAGCCATTAAATATATATTACTAAACATAGGCTTCCGCCTATTGAAATTCGTATTTAAAACAGATATCAGGTCGTAAAGAAAGTGACGAGGTAGACTTGTCCCTTGAAGAAGTTTTTCCAGTCAAACTTGTAAAGCTTAAAGGAGAAAGTGTCTGTAGGGTTTGTATGTAAAACATAAATAATATATTACATAGGGGGGAGAAGGGATTGTTAGTAATGGGGATTAGTAGCCCCCTTGCTAGCAATATACCGTGTCAGGTCAGGCGAGGTAGGGGCCTCGAGGCGTACCCCATTGCCCCAGCTTCAACTCCGAAGCCCTTTTGGTCTCCTGGTCTCGGCTCTGATAATCTCCGGGTCTAATAACCTTCAGGTCTCTTGGTTTTAAGCAAACATATACTGGATATCACCATCAAGACCAAATCCTCCATGTTTCATATCCTTAGCTCTTAAAACTCTATGTGCGAACCTGTGAAGTGTCAATGAGATAAAGTACATAGATATAGCCAAACGTTCGTTCACTTTAAACGAATGCGTAACTTTAGATACCTTAATCCCATTGAAAAGAGATTTACATGCAAATGACAACGTACGTGAGTGGAAAGATTTCATGGGGTATTATAGGCTCCTTCAGATAATCTGAATATGTGTTTATCAAGTATGTTTTTTTCTTATTACGTTATGATGTTTACGCGTAGAAAAAAAATGAGCATGTGAAATTGTTAAACGATTAAATTTTCTTTTACAGTAGAATCTCGATTATCCGAACATCGATTATCCGAATATTCGATTATCCGGACTTATTTTTCACGGCTCTAATTATCAATTTAATAATGGTATTGTGTTATCTTTATAGCTTGTAATTTTTTTGTCATATTATTTAAATGTAATATGTAAAATTATTTGTATAGTAAAAATATAGTAAATTTTAGTTATTGTTCGATTTGACTTTGAAATCGATTATCCGGATTTTCGATTATACGAAATATCTCTGGTTTTGTTTGATTCATATAATTAAGGTTCTACTGTATAAATAACATATGAAACGTTGTATATTTTTACATACGTAAAAGATTTTCTTGATCTCTGGAATTCGTGACAGCAAATATACGTATTTTGTATGGTAACAGCAAGCAGAAACAGCAATTTTTTCAGTGGGTTCATCCGTTCGATGAATACGTATACGCGCCCACGGATACCACAGTTATCACTATCGTATCCCACATAGTAACATCTATCCCTTTCCCTAAACTCCATTAAAAATCCACAAAAAAATCCTTCCAAAAGTTCCAGTGACCAAGACGCTTGCCCAGTGTGGTGACTTATAAGCATAAACTCTCTAATGAAAGGGATCAATAATTGGTGGCCTTCAGCTGGAAAAATGAAGATGCGCACATGTTTGAAGCCATTGGGGATGGCTTATATCCAGCAGTGAGACGGAAAGGGATTGTTAGTAATGGGGAGGTTAGTCCCCGTCGTTATTAATATACCTTATCAGGTCGACCTCCACGCGGTTCCTCCTGGAAACCATCGTGACTAATTTATCATTGAATTCGTCACGATGGGCTAACTGACCTGCCTTTTCATCCTCACCAATCATCTCTAACTGGTTTTTTTTTATACAACTTAGAATAGCATACAAGTTGACGGCCCACCTGATGAAAAGTGGTAACCGTCGCCTATAGACATGAGCAGTACCATGGACATAACAAAGTATACTGTTTCGCCCATGATATCCCCTATGCGTTGCCATTCTTAAGGACTCAGGTGTTATTCCTCTGTACCCAGTAAATTCACGCCATATACCACCCTTCAAACCGAAACACAGCCGTACAAACACAACTGCTTCACGGTTGAAACACGAATGAGACAGAGGTACACAATCAATCGACTTTTGTACAAAGTATCCCTCTGGTGCTCCGCCAGTGTATACCGATAGCGCAGGCGAGGTTACCATTCCATTATCATCCATCAAAAAAATATCCAGCAATCGATAGATACAGATTGAAATGATAGTGAATGATTTTGTACAGCAAAAAGTAAAAAAAAAAACTTCAATCAAGAACATACACGCTAATTATCGATCAAAAAGTTCCTAGACATCATTTAAATATAATCATCATCATCTCAGCTTTCATCTGTCTACTGCTGTACCTATGCACCTATGTATGTATGCCTCCCCCATAGACTGTTTTAAGGAACGGTCCTGAGCCACCTGCATCCACTGAGTACCTGCAATACCTTTGAGGTCATCACTCCATCTAGTGGGGAGTCGTCCTACACTGCGTTTGCCCGTACGGGGTCGCCACTCCAGAACCTTTCTCCCCCATCGGTTGTCGGTTCTTAGAGCTATGTGACCAGCCCACTGCCACTTGAGCTTGCATATCCTTCGGGGTTATATATATTTATATACCTATGAAAAAACTCTCGCTATTGAATTTTACTCGTATGTATGTTTGTGAACTCGCTACAACAGCGCGCTCTGTGTTGACATTGACTTAATCCGGCGGTTGCCACGCAATATATTTCTTTGGGCCAAGTTTAATATTTGGACTGATCCTGCTTTACCTCGTCTGCGGACTTGGAATTTAATATCTGTATGTTTGCGAAGGGATTCCGGCACAGATCTGTGTTTCATTGATGCGGATTTGACCCACCGACTCGTTCGTACTTTTTTTTAAGCTGGAGTCACGCGAGAAAGATATTCCTATATATCCATAATGGAAATATGGGCGTTGTGAAACCTCTACATATTTCACTAGCTTTTCACCCATGATTTCGTCAATTTGACCGGTATACGCTTATTGACCGGAACAATATTATTATTTGAAATATTAATTAATTAAGAGACCGAGAATTAATTTACCAGAGGGAGACTTTGTACAAAAGTCGATTGCTTGGGTACCTCTGTCCTATTCGTGTTTCAACCGTGAAGCAGTTGTGTTTGCATGGCTGTGTTTCGGTTTGAAGAGTGGGATATGGCGTGAATTCACAGGGTACAGAGGAATAACACCTGAGTCCTCAGGAATGGCAACACATGGGGGGTATCATGGACGAAACAGTATACTCTGTTATGTCCATGGTACTGCTCATGTCTATAGGCGACGGTTACCACTTTCCATCAGGTGGGCCGTCAGCTTGTTTGCCATTCTAAGTTGTATAAAAAAAAATATCAGCTGTTAACTGTCCACTGTTGGACATAGGCCTTCCCAATTCCCAATAAAGGAGAAGGAGTCGACCTACCCAATTAATTGGAAGGAGAGATCCATTCCATGTCAGGACTACACGGCAATAAGATGTTGCTTCTTTATTTTGCTTATTCCATCACTTTTTTTTATAAAGAGTTTTATTTATTTATTTATTTATTTATTTATAAAAGACACACCAACAATATGCTCACAATAATTAAGCAGACAATATACAATGTTATTAGTAAGTAAAAGAGAAAAACTACTATTAAAAAATGCTTAATTCTAAATTTGAACAAAAAAATCTTACTCCTCACTACCAAGCTTAAGGCCATATGAACACATCATTCACTTTATGATGGTAATTCAGTTAATAATACAATACGAGAATTACCTATACAGTAACTATTAATGTGTCTCGTTAAACAGATATTTTCCAGTAAATCGACGCAACATCGTCTTTTTATTCAAATCACAGTGCATAGAAATCGATTCACATTAGGGAACATTGGTCAGAACGGTACGTGAGGGCATTTGGTGAGTACGCGACAAATGTCCGTCTTAGAAAGATAAAGGCCTTGTTTTATTACGGTTATTTCTTACGTCGGTTATTTATACGGATTCTTGTGCGAGCGAACGTAAATACTAAGATTTAATAATAAATTAAACCTTGTAATTTTATAAATGTGTGTGTCTAAAAAAAGGGTTTTTTTTTTATACAACTTAGAATGGCAAACAAGCTGATGGTCCACCTGATGGAAAGTGGTAACTGTCACCTATAGACATGAGCAGTATCATGGATATAACAGAGTATACTGTTTCGCTCATGATACCCCCATGCGTTACCATTCCTGAGGACTCAGGTGTTATTCCTCTGTACCCTGTAAATTCACGCCATATTCCACCCTTTAAACCGAAACACAGCCATGCAAATACAACTGCTTTACGGTTGAAACATGGATGAGACAGAGGTGCCCAAGCAAACAACTGTTGTACAAAGTCTCCCTCTGGTTGGAACCTAAGAACAAAGAATTACAAATCTTTGGTTCAAACTAAGGCATTTTGACGTCTCCTGTCAGTTTTTAATATTGACACATTGTTTGTTTATTTGTTTTATTTAAATGTCAAACGTAGAATATGCCCTCGTCGAGCCAAATCTTTAATCTCGGCGGCGTCCAGCGGCGAAACAGCGGGACACCCATACGTCGCTATCGTCCCATCAACACTTAATGTCCGTACAGTATTTCAAATGTCAAGTCCTTACAAGTACTTCGGCATACGCGGCACCCAATATCCGCAGGATGTCAGATTCATCGATTGATTTTGTTAAAATATTTTATTGAAATCTTAAAAAGTATGTTTTACTAAAGAGTGATTTTGTACAAAAGTCGTTTGCTTGAGTACCTCTGTCCCACTCGTGTTTCAACCGTGAAGCAGTTGTATTTGCATGGCTATGTTTCGCTTTGAAGGTTGGGATATGGCAGTGAAATTATAGGGTACAGAAGAATAACACCTTAGTCAAAATTCAAAAAATTCAAAATTCAAAAATCATTTATTCATGTAGGACATTTTAGCCGCTTATGAACGTCAAATTTTTACATTATAATTTTATATTTACCCTACCGTCCAGTTCGGTATATAGATCCAATTGAGAAGAACTGGCAAGAAACTCAATTGAATTACTTTTTTTTTTTAAAGCCAGTTTATTTACAATGTATATTTATATAGGTGTCTATGTCTAACATTAAATGAAAATTCAGTGCATGAACAACTATTGCCATGCACACTCGTCATTCAAGTAATCGTTTAGTGAGTAATAGGCTTTGCTCAGTAAATATGATTTAACAGATGTTTTGAATTTATTTAAGGGTAATTCCAACATATCCTTTGGTAAAAGTCCTTACGAATGATAACACATGGGGGGTATCATGGGTGAAACATTATACTCTGTTATGTCCATGGTACTGCTCATGTCTATAGGTATAGGTTACAGGTACCAATTTCCATTAATTGAGTTTATATACATGGTAAGTACTACATCAAATTGGATATGGTTTACACTGTTGTGTTCCTGAAGATCTAAAATCTTAAAAACTTGTTTCTATCTTCACATGCCATTTAGAAATGGTTTAATTCATTAGTTAACCTACTTTCGAAAAAGTTAATTATTAATTGAAATGTTTGTATTGGACAAATATTGAATTTTCCATCATCGATTGGTGATATAATATGATTAAACGAATACACCATCAAGACCAAGAAACATCAATGAATTCTCTGCTTTAAATTTAATTTTTAAGTTTAAATTAAATTTATTATTTATATGTATATAATTGTGGGTACTTGTATGTAAGCTTGTTGCCTCGTATAAAGAAAAAAATTAATAAATAATAAAATAAACATAAAAGTAGTGTTCAGTATCAACTCACATATCTAAGGTACGTAAGTCTAAAATTAAAACTTCACTCAAAAATATTTATAAACATAAATCATCGTACAAAATAACAACCATGGATTCTAAAATGTCCGTATATAATTTAGAAATATGCAAATTAACTGTAAATCTCAAGAACATAGATTAAAAATTAGACTGGTCACTTTTCGACTTTTATGCCTAAAGGTAAATTTAGAGTACAGCAATATATAGGTAATACCGTACACAATACGACATAACTCGAACGATAAGCAAGCTTGTGATGGTCCCCCCCTTTGCCCCTGTGTACACCCTTATATAAAATAACTACCCTCAAAACTAAGCTACACATGGAAAACCTACAAAGCCTAAGAAGGCTTAACATAATGAAATCTATGAAAATATAATGAAAATCTACCCTAAAGAAAGGCCTAACACCCTCAATATAGCCCATACCTATATTACCTTATACACCCTAAACATCTTATGAATCTTAAAAAACCTTACAATAAACACATAATATTAAACAGATCTTATAGTAGAACACTTGATCATTTGGCCAGATAAATAAATGTGTGATCGTCTAGTAATGTAGGACCCATTGTGTGTGTAATAACCAAAAGGTTCTTTAATTGGTATATGATAGGAGTTAAATAATGAAGATGATTGATAAATCTTTAAGGATTAAGAATAATTAATGAATAATACTCATAATTCATGTAACTAGGAAGTTATGTTAATTTAATAGTAAATTACAGAACAACTGTAATAATAAAAAAATGGGGGAGCGGTCGGGCCCCTCACACGCCCGGACCAGTGGAAGACTTTCCAACTATCTATAACTCTTCCTCCTAAAAGGTAGGGAAGGGTATTACTATTTATTAATGCACTCTGATGGTAATAAGGGAATGAGTATTCTCAGTTCCAAACCAAACATAAGTACATTTACTTCAACATTACAGTGGCTCCACCAGCCCCACGATGCTTCCAGTATAAATTAGTGTTTGCCAGAGGCAAAAGGATCGGAACTGAAATCCCAGGATCACTCCGACACGAGAGCTTACTCATGGGCGATGACCCTTTCAGTCCTATATGGCGACATAGAGATCACCCACTAACAGTACGAAACTGTTTCCCAGCGTCACCCTGTTACGAGCTTACTCAATGGGGGTTTCCCTTCGGCTCCACAAGAGATCAGACCAAGAAGCGAGATCACCCAGACACCAGAACTTACTTTGTTGGGACATAACCCTTCGGCCCTATAATGTGACATTAGAGATCACCTGTGAAGACAGTCCGATAGAGATGAAGATTTGTGTGATAGGGGGGGGATACCTTCCACACCCTGGAATTGGCCAAGCCATATAATGTTGATAATTGCTATATCATAACATAGCATTGTCAATTTAATATTATTTACTTAATACCAAGAATACTCAAGGTTCAAGTTAAATCTGTTGATTAGGCCGGAGCCTAAAAACGAGTAGTCCAACCCATAGGTCGAGAGCTACTAAAAGTAATGAGTGCTATTGAATGAACTATAAGTCCAGTCAATTATATATAATATTATTGTTGATTAACCACATTGTGAATTAACCAATTATTTATTCAGAGAGATATATCTAAAGGAACTATAAGTCCTTTAAAAGACACTGATTAATCACAAGTTAACAACGTCTCGTGAAATAACCAGTTGGGTTTTCTATAAGTTTGAGGACACTAAGTCCAACAAGCTATTATTGTGTTGAGAGTAATAGAGATCTTTTGTAATATTTGTAGAGGTTTGATTAATCACATAGTGAAATAATCAGATTAAATAATTATGTAGCTTTATAGAGAGGACTATAAGTCCTAATTGGTTGTTGTCATAAGTACTGATAAATTACACATTAAAGTGCCAGATCAATTATTATATATAGGTATATAGGAAGGACAATAAGTCCTATTTGTGTATGTTGTAGTAGTAGAGGCAATATATTGCATAATTATAATGTGAAAGATATAGATTAAATATATATTTGTATAGAAAGGACAGTAAGTCCCATACAATTATTGTAGCTGTACTATAGTTATACTATATCTACTTCCTTTTAGTGTCTTAGTAAACCTATTTACTAAGAGGATTTCTCAGATAAACAAGTGTTTTAGTGTTTAAATCATCATGATTAAATCCCTAAGAAATTAGGTCTTTAAATAATTATCATATCATTTAACTGAAATTTCTCATATAAATAATTCCAATATTTCCCCTACAGTTATTATAAAATAATAGAAAATTATATAAATTTTCTATAGACTTAGATATAGAATCATAACGTGTATAATCTCCTTTTGTTTGACATCTGTCACATTAATGACGTATTGAATGACGTATTGATGTATTGAATTGAATTTTGATTATCTATCACGACTGTCAACGTAACAAATACTAGCAAGTTTGTTTATTTGTATTTGTTTAATATAATTAAATATAAAATCATCATATATCAACCGTAACATACAACTAAATTATCAGTGACATAAATAATCATGGTTTACACCAGAAATAATTAATAGTATCCAGTAATGCTGCAGTTTTACATTCATATCAGTAGCCAAGCTTACTTTCAAATTCAAGAATGAACAGAAGATTAGAAGTTTAACATTCTTATTGCAATTGTACTTGCAATAATATATACATACAGTACTAATTCTCAAGAACATTCCTCAAATACATGTGTGGTGAAGATTTTCCCAATATGCTATCTATTTGATTTCTAACCTCTAATGTAAATTTATTAAAGAAGTAAATAATCGGTGTTAGTGTTTGCTTTATTAATATTTAAAGTAATTGTCCTAACTTGATATTAATAGGATAATATCTCCTTGGATACAGTCTGACATAAACATATAACTCAATAATTAAATTTATAAAATACTAATATTATATTTTACTACTTGTATATCTCCATACTATTCCCATAAAATATTCAAAACATGTATATTAAATATAAATCCAGTAAATATTCACTAATATTAACCCTGTCTGAACTTGTCTAGTCTATATAACATGAACAAACAACACACATACAAACCTTATCGCCGGGACAACTTCCTTTCTAAATATGAGTAAAATACATAGCTTCACAAGTATCATACAGTACCAATTTTATACTGAACCTCATACCTAGTTAAGAGTAACTATAGTCAGAGAATCTTTTAGTACTTTTATTACCATTAGGAAATAAATCCACACCTATAATATCAGCATAATTAAATATTATTAGTAATCAGTAATACACACAGAATTGTTATTATCAGCTTGTTTACTACAACAAAATCAATATTAAAGTTTATAATAAATCAAGACAAAATATCTATTTAAACAATACAGGCTTGTTTACCATAAACATCCCACCGTTACATGAATTTATCTACTAACACATTAATGTATTAAAAGTAATACATTCACATAAAATCACCTGCAACAGCTAAGCTGTTTCTCTGTACATCTGGTGTAAAACAAATTCCCACATGTAATCATGGGTAATTAAAAGTATACAAAAGAATCATTAGTACAGTTGACCGAGCAATGGTATGAAAACACTTTACCATGAGACGTTAAGCATGAGCAGGTGTTCCAAATCAACACTGTAATAGTGTAATAAATACAACTATTCCATCATCATCATCGTCTCAACCATCACCAATCCACGACTGAACACAGGCAATTCCCCATAGACTGCCAATAGGAACGGCCCCAAACTCCTGCACCCACCGAGTCCCCATAATACACATAAAACAGTCACTCCAACCAATGGAGGCAGCCCTCACCACACTTGCATATACAGAGTCGCCACTCAATAACCCCTCTGTCTCATCAATGGTTGTTTCCCCAGCAATGAGACCAGACCACAGCCACCTCAGTCTATTTATCCTCAATAAATAAATAATTTATAGTAACTAGATATGAATTTAGTTAGTATTATAATAGTTTTATAGTTGATTCAATAAGTATTTGCCAAAACTGGACAATTAGAATATTGAGTCAAATCGATGAATTTCTATCAAACAGCCATATAATTGAATTTTGTATATGAGTAGAATAACGTAAGTATGTATTATTATTACGTAAATAATATTGATGTAGATCTTTGTTCAAATGTGATTGCATTTAACTATATACGCATTACCTAAAGGTATATGGACTCGATTAAATACGTATTTTAATAGTTGTTGGGAAAAATATTAAGTATAAACTTTGCCTGTGATCACAGTCAAAAATCTAACTACGTAGTAATAAATGGAACAAGCTCACCGGATTCTCCAGTCTTCCATTGACTCTTTTCACACACTTAATCGATAGTGATACACTAAGATCTTAAACCCCTTCATAGATCCAGTCACTCCTAGCTCTATATCCCAGTTATCTTTTTTATTTTATTGCGCAGTTCCTAAAACACGACTCCCCGCCATTTTTTTTTCTTTTTTTTTTTTTTTTTTTTTATTGCGCAATTCCTAAAAAGCGACTCCCGCGCGCCCGCCGATCTGCCGTCTCTTTCTTTTTTTTTTTTTTTTTTCTTTTCTTTCTCTTCATCTAGTAACGTCATAGATTATCTCACCGAAGGGTAGATATTTCAATAATCAGATTTAGCCCATTATTCGAACTGAACTTTTCTTCAAATTCAATTTAATTATATGTTAATGTATTTTGGTATTTTCTATTAAATTGATTATCGAATTTATAAAACTTTAAAGACTCTCATAAACCTTATTAAACTGTGATGTATGCATCCTTTTTACACCTGATGATAGAAGGTAAACTATAATTTGGTTATATATAAGATATAATATATTTTTGTTTAATTTATTTAATTTTCTTGGGACATCCACTACACTTTGAAAACACATCAAAGGAGTTTCCCTTCTGTGTCAATATTTCATATATGGTAACGTCTTCTCTGTACGCTATTGTGAACCTTGACTTTAAAGTTTGTTTATATTAAATAGCTCAGCTTTCGCAGCGGTCACCCATAGGAACCCCTGTTTCTTTTCTATGTACTTATGGTATTAAACCTATTGTACTATAGGCGAACCGTCACATCCGGCCCCCTAATTATCAAGGAGTTTACCGGATTGATAATTACAACAAGATAAGTTTATTGTTACAATTTTTTTTTTCCACCCCTAAAAATGTACTTCACA
The DNA here is from genome assembly GCF_026898425.1 of Galleria mellonella. Classification (NCBI taxonomy): domain Eukaryota; kingdom Metazoa; phylum Arthropoda; class Insecta; order Lepidoptera; family Pyralidae; genus Galleria; species Galleria mellonella. Next base: position 6,427,053 of record NW_026442039.1, on the reverse strand, counting down.
TATGTGTATATAATTTAACTTTACAGAGCTTAAGATCATCATTTAAATTTTTCATTGATTCATCGATACTAGCATAACACTCTGACATTCTTAAGACTCAAAACAATAAAAGTATCAAAAGGATCTTTAAACCCGAAGTTATGTGTTGTTGAATGTTATGTGTATGAATAGCCTTAAAATTTCTACTCAATATATTAATAATTAAGCATAATATTTATTTATGAATAGATTTGTAAATAATTATTTATAATTAATTTGCATACGCTGTAATGATAGAGTGAATCCATTAAATTTTATAATTAAAATTTTTATACTCGTTTATTTATATGTAATAAATTCAATGCATGTAATTACAATGTCATAAACAGCATAAATGAATACAATCCTAAATGTGTGTAAAGGAATCTATAAAACCTAAATATATGAAAAGCCTAAGTATGTGAGGAGTCTAAATGTATAAAACCTAAATATGTGAAGAGCTTCAAGTAAAGAACCTAATAGATACGTTATTTGTATCAGTAAATTTAGATAAAGTATCTATTTAAAAGATACGAGTTAAAACATCTAAATGGAAGTTCATAATTAAAAGCCTAAATGTATGAGTATAATGTATCAACAAAGCGAAAGAGCCTAAATAGAAAACCTAAAGCGAAATGAAGTGAAAAAATCTAAGCATTAAAATGTAAAAAAATGCAAAAAGGAATCCTAAAATAATTGTCTAAGTGTAAACAAATGATTAGATAAAATCCCAAGTTAATTAAATATTAAAATGAAGATGTTCAAATAAATTTGTTAAAATAAATTTAAACAATACGAATAAAACTTTATGAAGCGTCTAAGTAACCACAAATACATATTTCATCTAAGAAATAACCTAGTGTTCATTGAATAAAAAAAATACTAGTCCGTAACAAAATTCAAATAAATTTAATTTTTATTTATTAATCATAGAAGTAAAGCTTATATAAATAATAAATTAATCACCACCGGCCCCCCTGTCTGACAAATTTTGCACGGCCCCCCAATTTTAAGACTCCTATAAATATGTTGCATAAAATAATACAAACGGCCCCCATAGTTTAAAACTCTTATTATAAGAAATTCCTTTAATATACTTAAATTACCAATGACTATTTCTTAATACTCTCAGAAATAACATGATCAATAAGTTTTATAATAAAATATTATGTAACCACATTAGATAGGTAGATAGACACCCCCCATCGCCTCCTCCAAAAGATCACAACAGCAAACCCAACATAAATACAACCAACTATATTAGATACATCAATTAATTTATTTTGTATAATAAATTATTATTTCAAAAGATACAGATGTCTTGTGTTATGTGCAACTACAAAGAACTAAATAACTAAGTGTGCGCAAAATCTAAGTATGTAAAATACTTAGGCATGTAAAGAGTGTACTTGAATAAATAACCTACAAAATCTCCCTCTGATATAAGTATAAGGGGTTTTTTTTTTTTTATATAATAAAGTGTCTAAGTCAAAATAAGTAAATAATCAAATAAAATCTGAACTATAATTGTAAAGTGAAATAAAGAAATTATGTGAAGAAAACTAAATAAAATATTTATAATAGCATCCTAATAAATTGTTGGAATTAAATTTAACAATATGAAAATACCTAATTAAATTTTCAAATTTAGGTAATCAAATAAAGTAACTAAAGGCCCTAACTAACCTTAATGATCTTTTATGAAACGTCTAACTTTCAATTTGAAACCCCTATAAAACATTGTATAAGCTATTTAAACATCCTAAATTAAAATCAAATCATAATTATATAATATTTGATTTTTTTATATATATATAAAATCAATGTCACTGCATCATAAAAGTTTATGAAATAAAAATCAATTGGATATTTCCTCAGAAATAAATAATGTCATTAATTCATCTTAATTTATTTCTTTAATAATAAAATGAGATTAATAAATTTTATGTATAAGTCATTATAGCATAATTATTGTTTATAAAATTAATATAATGTTAAATTAATAGTTCAGTAACAATTGAGAATTAATGAAGCAAAAGAATAATAAATGTGTCCTATAGCATAAAATTAGATCAGTGTGAACTGAGTATAACGTAGCAAGCTATCTTTGCTGCTATTGTTATGTACCTATTAGTGTAGTTCTTAATATAATTTATTCAACTGATATAGAGTAAATGAGAAAAAAAAACCAAATTATGTAATTTGTTGTACAATTGACTTCAATAGGTAACGATTGAATGAATTTGATAAATTAAATCCTAATAACATAAAATAACAGTAAAATAGGCTATTTACCTATAGACATAGAGATCATGAAATTAGGTCCAAATCCTAGATCTATGACGGTATAATTATTTAGTCATAATCATCAAAGTTGGTTTTGAGTTATACTATTAGCAGATATTACTGTTTAACTTTATACTCCTTCATTTTTTAATAACCAATCCCTGAAGTCACAAGCTCCAATTGTGACCAAGTGCTCTTATTGATCTGATATGTGTAAATAGCCATGAACCAATTAAATCCTGGTCACTACGGCACCAATTGTGATGGTCCCCCCCTTTGTGCCCCTGTGTACACCCTTATATAAAATAACTACCCTCAAAACTAAGCTACACATGGAAAACCTACAAAGCCTAAGAAGGCTTAACATAATGAAATCTATGAAAATATAATGAAAATCTACCCTAAAGAAAGGCCTAACACCCTCAATATAGCCCATACCTATATTACCTTATATACCCTAAACATCTTATGAATCTTAAAAAACCTTACAATAAACACATAATATTAAACAGATCTTATAGTAGAACACTTGATCATTTGGCCAGATAAATAAATGTGTGATCGTCTAGTAATGTAGGACCCATTGTGTGTGTAATAACCAAAAGGTTCTTTAATTGGTATATGATAGGAGTTAAATAATGAAGATGATTGATAAATCTTTAAGGATTAAGAATAATTAATGAATAATACTCATAATTCATGTAACTAGGAAGTTATGTTAATTTAATAGTAAATTACAGAACAACTGTAATAATAAAAAAATGGGGGAGCGGTCGGGCCCCTCACACGCCCGGACCAGTGGAAGACTTTCCAACTATCTATAACTCTTCCTCCTAAAAGGTAGGGAAGGGTATTACTATTTATTAATGCACTCTGATGGTAATAAGGGAATGAGTATTCTCAGTTCCAAACCAAACATAAGTACATTTACTTCAACATTACAGTGGCTCCACCAGCCCCACGATGCTTCCAGTATAAATTAGTGTTTGCCAGAGGCAAAAGGATCGGAACTGAAATCCCAGGATCACTCCGACACGAGAGCTTACTCATGGGCGATGACCCTTTCAGTCCTATATGGCGACATAGAGATCACCCACTAACAGTACGAAACTGTTTCCCAGCGTCACCCTGTTACGAGCTTACTCAATGGGGGTTTCCCTTCGGCTCCACAAGAGATCAGACCAAGAAGCGAGATCACCCAGACACCAGAACTTACTTTGTTGGGACATAACCCTTCGGCCCTATAATGTGACATTAGAGATCACCTGTGAAGACAGTCCGATAGAGATGAAGATTTGTGTGATAGGGGGGATACCTTCCACACCCTGGAATTGGCCAAGCCATATAATGTTGATAATTGCTATATCATAACATAGCATTGTCAATTTAATATTATTTACTTAATACCAAGAATACTCAAGGTTCAAGTTAAATCTGTTGATTAGGCCGGAGCCTAAAAACGAGTAGTCCAACCCATAGGTCGAGAGCTACTAAAAGTAATGAGTGCTATTGAATGAACTATAAGTCCAGTCAATTATATATAATATTATTGTTGATTAACCACATTGTGAATTAACCAATTATTTATTCAGAGAGATATATCTAAAGGAACTATAAGTCCTTTAAAAGACACTGATTAATCACAAGTTAACAACGTCTCGTGAAATAACCAGTTGGGTTTTCTATAAGTTTGAGGACACTAAGTCCAACAAGCTATTATTGTGTTGAGAGTAATAGAGATCTTTTGTAATATTTGTAGAGGTTTGATTAATCACATAGTGAAATAATCAGATTAAATAATTATGTAGCTTTATAGAGAGGACTATAAGTCCTAATTGGTTGTTGTCATAAGTACTGATAAATTACACATTAAAGTGCCAGGTCAATTATTATATATAGGTATATAGGAAGGACAATAAGTCCTATTTGTGTATGTTGTAGTAGTAGAGGCAATATATTGCATAATTATAATGTGAAAGATATAGATTAAATATATATTTGTATAGAAAGGACAGTAAGTCCCATACAATTATTGTAGCTGTACTATAGTTATACTATATCTACTTCCTTTTAGTGTCTTAGTAAACCTATTTACTAAGAGGATTTCTCAGATAAACAAGTGTTTTAGTGTTTAAATCATCATGATTAAATCCCTAAGAAATTAGGTCTTTAAATAATTATCATATCATTTAACTGAAATTTCTCATATAAATAATTCCAATATTTCCCCTACAGTTATTATAAAATAATAGAAAATTATATAAATTTTCTATAGACTTAGATATAGAATCATAACGTGTATAATCTCCTTTTGTTTGACATCTGTCACATTAATGACGTATTGAATGACGTATTGATGTATTGAATTGAATTTTGATTATCTATCACGACTGTCAACGTAACAAATACTAGCAAGTTTGTTTATTTGTATTTGTTTAATATAATTAAATATAAAATCATCATATATCAACCGTAATATACAACTAAATTATCAGTGACATAAATAATCATGGTTTACACCAGAAATAATTAATAGTATCCAGTAATGCTGCAGTTTTATATTCATATCAGTAGCCAAGCTTACTTTCAAATTCAAGAATGAACAGAAGATTAGAAGTTTAACATTCTTATTGCAATTGTACTTGCAATAATATATACATACAGTACTAATTATCAAGAACATTCCTCAAATACATGTGTGGTGAAGATTTTCCCAATATGCTATCTATTTGATTTCTAACCTCTAATGTAAATTTATTAAAGAAGTAAATAATCAGTGTTAGTGTTTGCTTTATTAATATTTAAAGTAATTGTCCTAACTTGATATTAATAGGATAATATCTCCTTGGATACAGTCTGACATAAACATATAACTCAATAATTAAATTTATAAAATACTAATATTATATTTTACTACTTGTATATCTCCATACTATTCCCATAAAATATTCAAAACATGTATATTAAATATAAATCCAGTAAATATTCACTAATATTAACCCTGTCTGAACTTGTCTAGTCTATATAACATGAACAAACAACACACATACAAACCTTATCGCCGGGACAACTTCCTTTCTAAATATGAGTAAAATACATAGCTTCACAAGTATCATACAGTACCAATTTTATACTGAACCTCATACCTAGTTAAGAGTAACTATAGTCAGAGAATCTTTTAGTACTTTTATTACCATTAGGAAATAAATCCACACCTATAATATCAGCATAATTAAATATTATTAGTAATCAGTAATACACACAGAATTGTTATTATCAGCTTGTTTACTACAACAAAATCAATATTAAAGTTTATAATAAATCAAGACAAAATATCTATTTAAACAATACAGGCTTGTTTACCATAAACATCCCACCGTTACATGAATTTATCTACTAACACATTAATGTATTAAAAGTAATACATTCACATAAAATCACCTGCAACAGCTAAGCTGTTTCTCTGTACATCTGGTGTAAAACAAATTCCCACATGTAATCATGGGTAATTAAAAGTATACAAAAGAATCATTAGTACAGTTGACCGAGCAATGGTATGAAAACACTTTACCATGAGACGTTAAGCATGAGCAGGTGTTCCAAATCAACACTGTAATAGTGTAATAAATACAACTATTCCATCATCATCATCGTCTCAACCATCACCAATCCACGACTGAACACAGGCAATTCCCCATAGACTGCCAATAGGAACGGCCCCAAACTCCTGCACCCACCGAGTCCCCATAATACACATAAAACAGTCACTCCAACCAATGGAGGCAGCCCTCACCACACTTGCATATACAGAGTCGCCACTCAATAACCCCTCTGTCTCATCAATGGTTGTTTCCCCAGCAATGAGACCAGACCACAGCCACCTCAGTCTATTTATCCTCAATAAATAAATAATTTATAGTAACTAGATATGAATTTAGTTAGTATTATAATAGTTTTATAGTTGATTCAATAAGTATTTGCCAAAACTGGACAATTAGAATATTGAGTCAAATCGATGAATTTCTATCAAACAGCCATATAATTGAATTTTGTATATGAGTAGAATAACGTAAGTATGTATTATTATTACGTAAATAATATTGATGTAGATCTTTGTTCAAATGTGATTGCATTTAACTATATACGCATTACCTAAAGGTATATGGACTCGATTAAATACGTATTTTAATAGTTGTTGGGAAAAATATTAAGTATAAACTTTGCCTGTGATCACAGTCAAAAATCTAACTACGTAGTAATAAATGGAACAAGCTCACCGGATTCTCCAGTCTTCCATTGACTCTTTTCACACACTTAATCGATAGTGATACACTAAGATCTTAAACCCCTTCATAGATCCAGTCACTCCTAGCTCTATATCCCAGTTATCTTTTTTATTTTATTGCGCAGTTCCTAAAACACGACTCCCCGCCATTTTTTTTTTTTTTTTTCTTTTTTTTATTGCGCAATTCCTAAAAAGCGACTCCCGCGCGCCCGCCGATCTGCCGTCTCTTTCTTTTTTTTTTTTTCTTTTCTTTCTCTTCATCTAGTAACGTCATAGATTATCTCACCGAAGGGTAGATATTTCAATAATCAGATTTAGCCCATTATTCGAACTGAACTTTTCTTCAAATTCAATTTAATTATATGTTAATGTATTTTGGTATTTTCTATTAAATTGATTATCGAATTTATAAAACTTTAAAGACTCTCATAAACCTTATTAAACTGTGATGTATGCATCCTTTTTACACCTGATGATAAAAGGTAAACTATAATTTGGTTATATATAAGATATAATATATTTTTGTTTAATTTATTTAATTTTCTTGGGACATCCACTACACTTTGAAAACACATCAAAGGAGTTTCCCTTCTGTGTCAATATTTCATATATGGTAACGTCTTCTCTGTACGCTATTGTGAACCTTGACTTTAAAGTTTGTTTATATTAAATAGCTCAGCTTTCGCAGCGGTCACCCATAGGAACCCCTGTTTCTTTTCTATGTACTTATGGTATTAAACCTATTGTACTATAGGCGAACCGTCACATCCGGCCCCCTAATTATCAAGGAGTTTACCGGATTGATAATTACAACAAGATAAGTTTATTGTTACAATTTTTTTTTTCCACCCCTAAAAATGTACTTCACATATGTGTATATAATTTAACTTTACAGAGCTTAAGATCATCATTTAAATTTTTCATTGATTCATCGATACTAGCATAACACTCTGACATTCTTAAGACTCAAAACAATAAAAGTATCAAAAGGATCTTTAAACCCGAAGTTATGTGTTGTTGAATGTTATGTGTATGAATAGCCTTAAAATTTCTACTCAATATATTAATAATTAAGCATAATATTTATTTATGAATAGATTTGTAAATAATTATTTATAATTAATTTGCATACGCTGTAATGATAGAGTGAATCCATTAAATTTTATAATTAAAATTTTTATACTCGTTTATTTATATGTAATAAATTCAATGCATGTAATTACAATGTCATAAACAGCATAAATGAATACAATCCTAAATGTGTGTAAAGGAATCTATAAAACCTAAATATATGAAAAGCCTAAGTATGTGAGGAGTCTAAATGTATAAAACCTAAATATGTGAAGAGCTTCAAGTAAAGAACCTAATAGATACGTTATTTGTATCAGTAAATTTAGATAAAGTATCTATTTAAAAGATACGAGTTAAAACATCTAAATGGAAGTTCATAATTAAAAGCCTAAATGTATGAGTATAATGTATCAACAAAGCGAAAGAGCCTAAATAGAAAACCTAAAGCGAAATGAAGTGAAAAAATCTAAGCATTAAAATGTAAAAAAATGCAAAAAGGAATCCTAAAATAATTGTCTAAGTGTAAACAAATGATTAGATAAAATCCCAAGTTAATTAAATATTAAAATGAAGATGTTCAAATAAATTTGTTAAAATAAATTTAAACAATACGAATAAAACTTTATGAAGCGTCTAAGTAACCACAAATACATATTTCATCTAAGAAATAACCTAGTGTTCATTGAATAAAAAAAATACTAGTCCGTAACAAAATTCAAATAAATTTAATTTTTATTTATTAATCATAGAAGTAAAGCTTATATAAATAATAAATTAATCACCACCGGCCCCCCTGTCTGACAAATTTTGCACGGCCCCCCAATTTTAAGACTCCTATAAATATGTTGCATAAAATAATACAAACGGCCCCCATAGTTTAAAACTCTTATTATAAGAAATTCCTTTAATATACTTAAATTACCAATGACTATTTCTTAATACTCTCAGAAATAACATGATCAATAAGTTTTATAATAAAATATTATGTAACCACATTAGATAGGTAGATAGACACCCCCCATCGCCTCCTCCAAAAGATCACAACAGCAAACCCAACATAAATACAACCAACTATATTAGATACATCAATTAATTTATTTTGTACAATAAATTATTATTTCAAAAGATACAGATGTCTTGTGTTATGTGCAACTACAAAGAACTAAATAACTAAGTGTGCGCAAAATCTAAGTATGTAAAATACTTAGGCATGTAAAGAGTGTACTTGAATAAATAACCTACAAAATCTCCCTCTGATATAAGTATAAGGGGTTTTTTTTTTTTATAATAAAGTGTCTAAGTCAAAATAAGTAAATAATCAAATAAAATCTGAACTATAATTGTAAAGTGAAATAAAGAAATTATGTGAAGAAAACTAAATAAAATATTTATAATAGCATCCTAATAAATTGTTGGAATTAAATTTAACAATATGAAAATACCTAATTAAATTTTCAAATTTAGGTAATCAAATAAAGTAACTAAAGGCCCTAACTAACCTTAATGATCTTTTATGAAACGTCTAACTTTCAATTTGAAACCCCTATAAAACATTGTATAAGCTATTTAAACATCCTAAATTAAAATCAAATCATAATTATATAATATTTGATTTTTTTTATATATATATAAAATCAATGTCACTGCATCATAAAAGTTTATGAAATAAAAATCAATTGGATATTTCCTCAGAAATAAATAATGTCATTAATTCATCTTAATTTATTTCTTTAATAATAAAATGAGATTAATAAATTTTATGTATAAGTCATTATAGCATAATTATTGTTTATAAAATTAATATAATGTTAAATTAATAGTTCAGTAACAATTGAGAATTAATGAAGCAAAAGAATAATAAATGTGTCCTATAGCATAAAATTAGATCAGTGTGAACTGAGTATAACGTAGCAAGCTATCTTTGCTGCTATTGTTATGTACCTATTAGTGTAGTTCTTAATATAATTTATTCAACTGATATAGAGTAAATGAGAAAAAAAAACCAAATTATGTAATTTGTTGTACAATTGACTTCAATAGGTAACGATTGAATGAATTTGATAAATTAAATCCTAATAACATAAAATAACAGTAAAATAGGCTATTTACCTATAGACATAGAGATCATGAAATTAGGTCCAAATCCTAGATCTATGACGGTATAATTATTTAGTCATAATCATCAAAGTTGGTTTTGAGTTATACTATTAGCAGATATTACTGTTTAACTTTATACTCCTTCATTTTTTAATAACCAATCCCTGAAGTCACAAGCTCCAATTGTGACCAAGTGCTCTTATTGATCTGATATGTGTAAATAGCCATGAACCAATTAAATCCTGGTCACTACGGCACCAATTGTGATGGTCCCCCCCTTTGTGCCCCTGTGTAAACCCTTATATAAAATAACTACCCTCAAAACTAAGCTACACATGGAAAACCTACAAAGCCTAAGAAAAGAAGGCTTAACATAATGAAATCTATGAAAATATAATGAAAATCTACCCTAAAGAAAGGCCTAACACCCTCAATATAGCCCATACCTATATTACCTTATATACCCTAAACATCTTATGAATCTTAAAAAACCTTACAATAAACACATAATATTAAACAGATCTTATAGTAGAACACTTGATCATTTGGCCAGATAAATAAATGTGTGATCGTCTAGTAATGTAGGACCCATTGTGTGTGTAATAACCAAAAGGTTCTTTAATTGGTATATGATAGGAGTTAAATAATGAAGATGATTGATAAATCTTTAAGGATTAAGAATAATTAATGAATAATACTCATAATTCATGTAACTAGGAAGTTATGTTAATTTAATAGTAAATTACAGAACAACTGTAATAATAAAAAAATGGGGGAGCGGTCGGGCCCCTCACACGCCCGGACCAGTGGAAGACTTTCCAACTATCTATAACTCTTCCTCCTAAAAGGTAGGGAAGGGTATTACTATTTATTAATGCACTCTGATGGTAATAAGGGAATGAGTATTCTCAGTTCCAAACCAAACATAAGTACATTTACTTCAACATTACAGTGGCTCCACCAGCCCCACGATGCTTCCAGTATAAATTAGTGTTTGCCAGAGGCAAAAGGATCGGAACTGAAATCCCAGGATCACTCCGACACGAGAGCTTACTCATGGGCGATGACCCTTTCAGTCCTATATGGCGACATAGAGATCACCCACTAACAGTACGAAACTGTTTCCCAGCGTCACCCTGTTACGAGCTTACTCAATGGGGGTTTCCCTTCGGCTCCACAAGAGATCAGACCAAGAAGCGAGATCACCCAGACACCAGAACTTACTTTGTTGGGACATAACCCTTCGGCCCTATAATGTGACATTAGAGATCACCTGTGAAGACAGTCCGATAGAGATGAAGATTTGTGTGATAGGGGATACCTTCCACACCCTGGAATTGGCCAAGCCATATAATGTTGATAATTGCTATATCATAACATAGCATTGTCAATTTAATATTATTTACTTAATACCAAGAATACTCAAGGTTCAAGTTAAATCTGTTGATTAGGCCGGAGCCTAAAAACGAGTAGTCCAACCCATAGGTCGAGAGCTACTAAAAGTAATGAGTGCTATTGAATGAACTATAAGTCCAGTCAATTATATATAATATTATTGTTGATTAACCACATTGTGAATTAACCAATTATTTATTCAGAGAGATATATCTAAAGGAACTATAAGTCCTTTAAAAGACACTGATTAATCACAAGTTAACAACGTCTCGTGAAATAACCAGTTGGGTTTTCTATAAGTTTGAGGACACTAAGTCCAACAAGCTATTATTGTGTTGAGAGTAATAGAGATCTTTTGTAATATTTGTAGAGGTTTGATTAATCACATAGTGAAATAATCAGATTAAATAATTATGTAGCTTTATAGAGAGGACTATAAGTCCTAATTGGTTGTTGTCATAAGTACTGATAAATTACACATTAAAGTGCCAGGTCAATTATTATATATAGGTATATAGGAAGGACAATAAGTCCTATTTGTGTATGTTGTAGTAGTAGAGGCAATATATTGCATAATTATAATGTGAAAGATATAGATTAAATATATATTTGTATAGAAAGGACAGTAAGTCCCATACAATTATTGTAGCTGTACTATAGTTATACTATATCTACTTCCTTTTAGTGTCTTAGTAAACCTATTTACTAAGAGGATTTCTCAGATAAACAAGTGTTTTAGTGTTTAAATCATCATGATTAAATCCCTAAGAAATTAGGTCTTTAAATAATTATCATATCATTTAACTGAAATTTCTCATATAAATAATTCCAATATTTCCCCTACAGTTATTATAAAATAATAGAAAATTATATAAATTTTCTATAGACTTAGATATAGAATCATAACGTGTATAATCTCCTTTTGTTTGACATCTGTCACATTAATGACGTATTGAATGACGTATTGATGTATTGAATTGAATTTTGATTATCTATCACGACTGTCAACGTAACAAATACTAGCAAGTTTGTTTATTTGTATTTGTTTAATATAATTAAATATAAAATCATCATATATCAACCGTAACATACAACTAAATTATCAGTGACATAAATAATCATGGTTTACACCAGAAATAATTAATAGTATCCAGTAATGCTGCAGTTTTACATTCATATCAGTAGCCAAGCTTACTTTCAAATTCAAGAATGAACAGAAGATTAGAAGTTTAACATTCTTATTGCAATTGTACTTGCAATAATATATACATACAGTACTAATTCTCAAGAACATTCCTCAAATACATGTGTGGTGAAGATTTTCCCAATATGCTATCTATTTGATTTCTAACCTCTAATGTAAATTTATTAAAGAAGTAAATAATCGGTGTTAGTGTTTGCTTTATTAATATTTAAAGTAATTGTCCTAACTTGATATTAATAGGATAATATCTCCTTGGATACAGTCTGACATAAACATATAACTCAATAATTAAATTTATAAAATACTAATATTATATTTTACTACTTGTATATCTCCATACTATTCCCATAAAATATTCAAAACATGTATATTAAATATAAATCCAGTAAATATTCACTAATATTAACCCTGTCTGAACTTGTCTAGTCTATATAACATGAACAAACAACACACATACAAACCTTATCGCCGGGACAACTTCCTTTCTAAATATGAGTAAAATACATAGCTTCACAAGTATCATACAGTACCAATTTTATACTGAACCTCATACCTAGTTAAGAGTAACTATAGTCAGAGAATCTTTTAGTACTTTTATTACCATTAGGAAATAAATCCACACCTATAATATCAGCATAATTAAATATTATTAGTAATCAGTAATACACACAGAATTGTTATTATCAGCTTGTTTACTACAACAAAATCAATATTAAAGTTTATAATAAATCAAGACAAAATATCTATTTAAACAATACAGGCTTGTTTACCATAAACATCCCACCGTTACATGAATTTATCTACTAACACATTAATGTATTAAAAGTAATACATTCACATAAAATCACCTGCAACAGCTAAGCTGTTTCTCTGTACATCTGGTGTAAAACAAATTCCCACATGTAATCATGGGTAATTAAAAGTATACAAAAGAATCATTAGTACAGTTGACCGAGCAATGGTATGAAAACACTTTACCATGAGACGTTAAGCATGAGCAGGTGTTCCAAATCAACACTGTAATAGTGTAATAAATACAACTATTCCATCATCATCATCGTCTCAACCATCACCAATCCACGACTGAACACAGGCAATTCCCCATAGACTGCCAATAGGAACGGCCCCAAACTCCTGCACCCACCGAGTCCCCATAATACACATAAAACAGTCACTCCAACCAATGGAGGCAGCCCTCACCACACTTGCATATACAGAGTCGCCACTCAATAACCCCTCTGTCTCATCAATGGTTGTTTCCCCAGCAATGAGACCAGACCACAGCCACCTCAGTCTATTTATCCTCAATAAATAAATAATTTATAGTAACTAGATATGAATTTAGTTAGTATTATAATAGTTTTATAGTTGATTCAATAAGTATTTGCCAAAACTGGACAATTAGAATATTGAGTCAAATCGATGAATTTCTATCAAACAGCCATATAATTGAATTTTGTATATGAGTAGAATAACGTAAGTATGTATTATTATTACGTAAATAATATTGATGTAGATCTTTGTTCAAATGTGATTGCATTTAACTATATACGCATTACCTAAAGGTATATGGACTCGATTAAATACGTATTTTAATAGTTGTTGGGAAAAATATTAAGTATAAACTTTGCCTGTGATCACAGTCAAAAATCTAACTACGTAGTAATAAATGGAACAAGCTCACCGGATTCTCCAGTCTTCCATTGACTCTTTTCACACACTTAATCGATAGTGATACACTAAGATCTTAAACCCCTTCATAGATCCAGTCACTCCTAGCTCTATATCCCAGTTATCTTTTTTATTTTATTGCGCAGTTCCTAAAACACGACTCCCCGCCATTTTTTTTTTTTTTTTTTTTTTTTTTTATTGCGCAATTCCTAAAAAGCGACTCCCGCGCGCCCGCCGATCTGCCGGCTCCTCCCCTTTTTTTTTTTTTTTTTTTCTCTTCATCTAGTAACGTCATAGATTATCTCACCGAAGGGTAGATATTTCAATAATCAGATTTAGCCCATTATTCGAACTGAACTTTTCTTCAAATTCAATTTAATTATATGTTAATGTATTTTGGTATTTTCTATTAAATTGATTATCGAATTTATAAAACTTTAAAGACTCTCATAAACCTTATTAAACTGTGATGTATGCATCCTTTTTACACCTGATGATAAAAGGTAAACTATAATTTGGTTATATATAAGATATAATATATTTTTGTTTAATTTATTTAATTTTCTTGGGACATCCACTACACTTTGAAAACACATCAAAGGAGTTTCCCTTCTGTGTCAATATTTCATATATGGTAACGTCTTCTCTGTACGCTATTGTGAACCTTGACTTTAAAGTTTGTTTATATTAAATAGCTCAGCTTTCGCAGCGGTCACCCATAGGAACCCCTGTTTCTTTTCTATGTACTTATGGTATTAAACCTATTGTACTATAGGCGAACCGTCACATCCGGCCCCCTAATTATCAAGGAGTTTACCGGATTGATAATTACAACAAGATAAGTTTATTGTTACAATTTTTTTTTTCCACCCCTAAAAATGTACTTCACATATGTGTATATAATTTAACTTTACAGAGCTTAAGATCATCATTTAAATTTTTCATTGATTCATCGATACTAGCATAACACTCTGACATTCTTAAGACTCAAAACAATAAAAGTATCAAAAGGATCTTTAAACCCGAAGTTATGTGTTGTTGAATGTTATGTGTATGAATAGCCTTAAAATTTCTACTCAATATATTAATAATTAAGCATAATATTTATTTATGAATAGATT
The DNA here is from genome assembly GCF_026898425.1 of Galleria mellonella. Classification (NCBI taxonomy): domain Eukaryota; kingdom Metazoa; phylum Arthropoda; class Insecta; order Lepidoptera; family Pyralidae; genus Galleria; species Galleria mellonella. Next base: position 6,411,905 of record NW_026442039.1, on the reverse strand, counting down.
TGTAAATAATTATTTATAATTAATTTGCATACGCTGTAATGATAGAGTGAATCCATTAAATTTTATAATTAAAATTTTTATACTCGTTTATTTATATGTAATAAATTCAATGCATGTAATTACAATGTCATAAACAGCATAAATGAATACAATCCTAAATGTGTGTAAAGGAATCTATAAAACCTAAATATATGAAAAGCCTAAGTATGTGAGGAGTCTAAATGTATAAAACCTAAATATGTGAAGAGCTTCAAGTAAAGAACCTAATAGATACGTTATTTGTATCAGTAAATTTAGATAAAGTATCTATTTAAAAGATACGAGTTAAAACATCTAAATGGAAGTTCATAATTAAAAGCCTAAATGTATGAGTATAATGTATCAACAAAGCGAAAGAGCCTAAATAGAAAACCTAAAGCGAAATGAAGTGAAAAAATCTAAGCATTAAAATGTAAAAAAATGCAAAAAGGAATCCTAAAATAATTGTCTAAGTGTAAACAAATGATTAGATAAAATCCCAAGTTAATTAAATATTAAAATGAAGATGTTCAAATAAATTTGTTAAAATAAATTTAAACAATACGAATAAAACTTTATGAAGCGTCTAAGTAACCACAAATACATATTTCATCTAAGAAATAACCTAGTGTTCATTGAATAAAAAAAATACTAGTCCGTAACAAAATTCAAATAAATTTAATTTTTATTTATTAATCATAGAAGTAAAGCTTATATAAATAATAAATTAATCACCACCGGCCCCCCTGTCTGACAAATTTTGCACGGCCCCCCAATTTTAAGACTCCTATAAATATGTTGCATAAAATAATACAAACGGCCCCCATAGTTTAAAACTCTTATTATAAGAAATTCCTTTAATATACTTAAATTACCAATGACTATTTCTTAATACTCTCAGAAATAACATGATCAATAAGTTTTATAATAAAATATTATGTAACCACATTAGATAGGTAGATAGACACCCCCCATCGCCTCCTCCAAAAGATCACAACAGCAAACCCAACATAAATACAACCAACTATATTAGATACATCAATTAATTTATTTTGTACAATAAATTATTATTTCAAAAGATACAGATGTCTTGTGTTATGTGCAACTACAAAGAACTAAATAACTACGTGTGCGCAAAATCTAAGTATGTAAAATACTTAGGCATGTAAAGAGTGTACTTGAATAAATAACCTACAAAATCTCCCTCTGATATAAGTATAAGGGGTTTTTTTTTTTATATAATAAAGTGTCTAAGTCAAAATAAGTAAATAATCAAATAAAATCTGAACTATAATTGTAAAGTGAAATAAAGAAATTATGTGAAGAAAACTAAATAAAATATTTATAATAGCATCCTAATAAATTGTTGGAATTAAATTTAACAATATGAAAATACCTAATTAAATTTTCAAATTTAGGTAATCAAATAAAGTAACTAAAGGCCCTAACTAACCTTAATGATCTTTTATGAAACGTCTAACTTTCAATTTGAAACCCCTATAAAACATTGTATAAGCTATTTAAACATCCTAAATTAAAATCAAATCATAATTATATAATATTTGATTTTTTTTATATATATATAAAATCAATGTCACTGCATCATAAAAGTTTATGAAATAAAAATCAATTGGATATTTCCTCAGAAATAAATAATGTCATTAATTCATCTTAATTTATTTCTTTAATAATAAAATGAGATTAATAAATTTTATGTATAAGTCATTATAGCATAATTATTGTTTATAAAATTAATATAATGTTAAATTAATAGTTCAGTAACAATTGAGAATTAATGAAGCAAAAGAATAATAAATGTGTCCTATAGCATAAAATTAGATCAGTGTGAACTGAGTATAACGTAGCAAGCTATCTTTGCTGCTATTGTTATGTACCTATTAGTGTAGTTCTTAATATAATTTATTCAACTGATATAGAGTAAATGAGAAAAAAAAACCAAATTATGTAATTTGTTGTACAATTGACTTCAATAGGTAACGATTGAATGAATTTGATAAATTAAATCCTAATAACATAAAATAACAGTAAAATAGGCTATTTACCTATAGACATAGAGATCATGAAATTAGGTCCAAATCCTAGATCTATGACGGTATAATTATTTAGTCATAATCATCAAAGTTGGTTTTGAGTTATACTATTAGCAGATATTACTGTTTAACTTTATACTCCTTCATTTTTTAATAACCAATCCCTGAAGTCACAAGCTCCAATTGTGACCAAGTGCTCTTATTGATCTGATATGTGTAAATAGCCATGAACCAATTAAATCCTGGTCACTACGGCACCAATTGTGATGGTCCCCCCCTTTGTGCCCCTGTGTAAACCCTTATATAAAATAACTACCCTCAAAACTAAGCTACACATGGAAAACCTACAAAGCCTAAGAAGGCTTAACATAATGAAATCTATGAAAATATAATGAAAATCTACCCTAAAGAAAGGCCTAACACCCTCAATATAGCCCATACCTATATTACCTTATATACCCTAAACATCTTATGAATCTTAAAAAACCTTACAATAAACACATAATATTAAACAGATCTTATAGTAGAACACTTGATCATTTGGCCAGATAAATAAATGTGTGATCGTCTAGTAATGTAGGACCCATTGTGTGTGTAATAACCAAAAGGTTCTTTAATTGGTATATGATAGGAGTTAAATAATGAAGATGATTGACAAATCTTTAAGGATTAAGAATAATTAATGAATAATACTCATAATTCATGTAACTAGGAAGTTATGTTAATTTAATAGTAAATTACAGAACAACTGTAATAATAAAAAAATGGGGGAGCGGTCGGGCCCCTCACACGCCCGGACCAGTGGAAGACTTTCCAACTATCTATAACTCTTCCTCCTAAAAGGTAGGGAAGGGTATTACTATTTATTAATGCACTCTGATGGTAATAAGGGAATGAGTATTCTCAGTTCCAAACCAAACATAAGTACATTTACTTCAACATTACAGTGGCTCCACCAGCCCCACGATGCTTCCAGTATAAATTAGTGTTTGCCAGAGGCAAAAGGATCGGAACTGAAATCCCAGGATCACTCCGACACGAGAGCTTACTCATGGGCGATGACCCTTTCAGTCCTATATGGCGACATAGAGATCACCCACTAACAGTACGAAACTGTTTCCCAGCGTCACCCTGTTACGAGCTTACTCAATGGGGGTTTCCCTTCGGCTCCACAAGAGATCAGACCAAGAAGCGAGATCACCCAGACACCAGAACTTACTTTGTTGGGACATAACCCTTCGGCCCTATAATGTGACATTAGAGATCACCTGTGAAGACAGTCCGATAGAGATGAAGATTTGTGTGATAGGGGGGATACCTTCCACACCCTGGAATTGGCCAAGCCATATAATGTTGATAATTGCTATATCATAACATAGCATTGTCAATTTAATATTATTTACTTAATACCAAGAATACTCAAGGTTCAAGTTAAATCTGTTGATTAGGCCGGAGCCTAAAAACGAGTAGTCCAACCCATAGGTCGAGAGCTACTAAAAGTAATGAGTGCTATTGAATGAACTATAAGTCCAGTCAATTATATATAATATTATTGTTGATTAACCACATTGTGAATTAACCAATTATTTATTCAGAGAGATATATCTAAAGGAACTATAAGTCCTTTAAAAGACACTGATTAATCACAAGTTAACAACGTCTCGTGAAATAACCAGTTGGGTTTTCTATAAGTTTGAGGACACTAAGTCCAACAAGCTATTATTGTGTTGAGAGTAATAGAGATCTTTTGTAATATTTGTAGAGGTTTGATTAATCACATAGTGAAATAATCAGATTAAATAATTATGTAGCTTTATAGAGAGGACTATAAGTCCTAATTGGTTGTTGTCATAAGTACTGATAAATTACACATTAAAGTGCCAGATCAATTATTATATATAGGTATATAGGAAGGACAATAAGTCCTATTTGTGTATGTTGTAGTAGTAGAGGCAATATATTGCATAATTATAATGTGAAAGATATAGATTAAATATATATTTGTATAGAAAGGACAGTAAGTCCCATACAATTATTGTAGCTGTACTATAGTTATACTATATCTACTTCCTTTTAGTGTCTTAGTAAACCTATTTACTAAGAGGATTTCTCAGATAAACAAGTGTTTTAGTGTTTAAATCATCATGATTAAATCCCTAAGAAATTAGGTCTTTAAATAATTATCATATCATTTAACTGAAATTTCTCATATAAATAATTCCAATATTTCCCCTACAGTTATTATAAAATAATAGAAAATTATATAAATTTTCTATAGACTTAGATATAGAATCATAACGTGTATAATCTCCTTTTGTTTGACATCTGTCACATTAATGACGTATTGAATGACGTATTGATGTATTGAATTGAATTTTGAGAAAAAAGGCGGGAAACTCGAATAAGAACAAGCGGGTTTTTTAAATTTTTTTTATTAATTTATAAAAACTATCTCCATCAATTCTTATTATTGAATAAAATATTATATTTTCACTAAATTCAGTGACAGTAATATAATTAGCATTCATGGGGAAGCGCAGTTGTAGGAAAAGGAAAAAAAAAGATGACGATTCAGGTGATGTAGACCATGAACCTTGTAATGACAAGGATATATATTTGGAAGATACTTCTACTGACTCAGAATCTGAAATTGATAAGGCCGATAAGTATAAACCTTACTACGTCACAGATTATATTAGAAGATATCCCGAGGAATCCCCTGGGACAGAATTTGTTGTCTTTGTAGAATCCTCAGATAGTCAGAAAACCATTGGATCCAGAGACTTGCTCTCACTCTCCTCCTGTTTAAAACGTTTTAATAAAGGGGTAACTTATCTTAGATCTATAAATAAATTCAAAATCGGAGTATACTTTCAAAAGCCAGACTTAGCCAATGCTTTTTTAAATAATAAAACTTTTTTAAATGACTACCATTTTAAGGCCAGTATTCCTGCTTCTTCAACAGAAGTTACAGGCGTTATTAGAAATGTACCTACAAATATATCTAATAAAAAAATATATACTATGATATCGAGTTCTAAGAAAATTATTGCTATTAAAAGAATTTTAAGAAAAAATACCTTGACTCATGGATATGTGTTACAGCCAACTCTAACCGTGACAATTACTTTTGCTGCATCTGTATTACCTGAATATCTGGATATTGGAGGTTGGCGCCACAATGTCACTCCATATATACCACCAGTTAAACAATGCTACCGGTGCTTGAGGTATGGACATTTAGCTAAATTCTGTAAGAATTCTGAGCGTTGCAGCATCTGCAAAGGTGAGCATAATTATAAAACTTGTACAACTGGAATGGAAAACGCTATTTGTGTACACTGCAATGGAAATCACACAAGTGTATCACCGCAATGCCCTGTTAAACAAAAGAAAATTGCTGAAAATAGATCTAAATTCAGACCTGCTTCTTTTGGAGATATACTTAGCACTGAAATATTTCCTAAACTGGGTAACAAACCTAAAAAAAATGTAGACCTAATTTCAATTCTAAATTCTGATAACAAGAGTTTATCACTTTTAATAGAAAGCATAATCAAACTTATTTCACTACATAACACAAAGAACACATCTATTAACACTAAAAGTGTTTTGAATGTGTTATATGATACTTTTGGTAATACACCTATTTCACAAAATTCAATCGAGACCAATTAACTATCATACAGTGGAACGCTCAGAGCCTACTGAGCAATCGACTTATTTTTACACAATTTTTAAATGAACATCATATTCACATTGCTCTCATCTCAGAAACTTGGCTAAAACCACATTACAAATTAAAAATTAAAGATTATTGTATAGAACGAAATGATTGTGGTAATAACCACAATGGAGTAGCGATTATTATACATAATAGTATTAGATATAAAAAACTTCACTCTTTTTTCGACAATTCTTTGCAAACTATAGCTATTAGTATTGAAGTTAATAATTCTTGGTATTCAGTTGCCAGTATTTACTGTCCTACCAATAGTACACCTAGTTTTACTAAAGCCAAATTTAAGTTCTTTTTGGAGTCTCTTCCTAAACCCACTATCATATCTGGAGATTTAAATGCACATCATACTATGTGGGGTTGTACCTCCACTAATACAAGAGGTAAAGACATTCTTGATTGTTTAGATGAATGTAATTTGGTACTATTAAATGATAAGCAAGTTACTACTGTTGGCTCTCATATTTGGAGACCCAATGGCCTTGATTTAACTATGGTATCCCCATCCATATCATTAAAATGCGAGTGGTCGGTTCATGATGATCCGTTAGGAAGTTATCACCTGCCGACTTTTACTAAAATAAACACAAAGAACTCTTCATCAACTCCGTCAGGTGAACAACATGCTCCTATAGATGAAGTTAATAAACTTTTGTTAAATCGTATAAACCTACGTCTCGTTAATTGGGATCTTTATTCTGAAACTGTTAATCGATTACTTTTGGATTTCGAGTATGATGTCAATGAACCCTTAAACAATTACAATAGGTTCTGTAAAATTATTTTGACAGCTGTGGAACGTTCCGTTCCACGTAGGAACTTATCAAATAGCGGTGCAAATACTTCAAAGAGGCACAAACATATTGCAGTACCTTGGTGGAATAACAGGTGTGCGACAGCTGTCAATGATAGTAAAGCGGCTTACCTTAGGTTTAAACAAAATCCAACTCTCGATAATTACATAAATTTTAAAAGAGTTCAAGCTGTTAAAAAGTTAGTAATTAAGCAAGTAAGACAACAGGGGTGGCAGGAATTTTGTTCCAAATTTAATAGATTAACACCAATTTCCACTGTTTGGCAAAATATGAGAAAACTAAATTCAAAACATCGTCAAAATCATTTTAAAGATATATCATGGGTCAATGATTTTTTACGCAAATATACTCCTGATTTTGTACACTCACCTTTTGATGACAAACAGTTTAATTCTGTTAATTCATGCCCAAAATTTCTCACTGACCCATTCTCAATTGATGAAATATCCAGTGCAGTAAAATCTAGAAAAGATACAGCTAGTGGCCTTGATCGCTTAACATACAATATGTTTCGATTGCTGAATAAAATAAACCTTACTAAACTCTTACAAATTTTTAACGATTTATGGAAGGACTGTATTATCCCACCAGAATGGAAAATGGATTGTTTGATTCCAGTAATTAAACCCGGTAAAGATCCTACAAATTTCGACTCCTATAGACCTATAACATTGACGTCCTGTGCAGGCAAATTATTCGAACAATTAATTAAACAGCGTTTAGAGTTCTTTATTGAAAGTAATAGTATATTACCATCGAATCAATTTGGTTTTCGCCGTGGATATTCAGCGCGCGAAAGTTTAGCGAACTTCTATGTCGACCTTAGTACTGCTTTGAATAACGATGAATATGTTCTATCTGTTTTTTTAGATGTCGTAGGAGCTTTTAACAATGTAAATTTAACAGTTCTATCTTCGATTTTATCCTCATTTCTTCCAATGAAACTTATCGAATGGATTTATAATTTTCTTAGTAATAGAGAAGTGTATGTTAAAGTAAATAGTAAATTAATAGGACCTAGGTTAAGCTCTAAAGGAGTATGTCAAGGTGGTATTCTAAGCCCGCTACTATATATTTTATATATCTATAAACTTAATTCAATTTTAGGAAACAGTGTGAACAACTTGCAATTTGCCGATGATTTGTTAATTTATATAAAAGGAAAGAATATTATTGATATGCAATTAGTGTTAAATGAGTCATTAAAAAGACTTGAGAAATATTTTTCTCTTCTTTCCCTCGATATTAGTTTAACCAAAAGTAAAGTAGTTGTTTTTCATCAAGTTCATAAATATGTTCCATTAATGAATATTATATATAATAATCAAACTCTTCCAACAGACTGTAGCGTTAAATTTCTGGGGGTAATTTTTCATCAAAATTTAAAATGGGATCTATACGTTGATTGCTTAGTAGATCGTGCTTTAAGAGCCACTAATATAATAAGATCTGTAATTGGTCGTAACTGGGGAGCTGATCCTAAAATTATCCTTTTACTTTACAAATCTCTTGTTAGAAGTAATTTTGATTACGCTTTCTTTTGTTATGCCTCAGAACATAAATTAGTAGAAAAACTCGAAAAAATTCAAAATATGAATTTAAGACTTATTTTAGGTGCTATGTATACTTCTCCAATTATCTCAATGCAAGTAGAATGTAATTTGCCTCCTATCCTTCTTCGTTTCGAATACCTAAAACTCAAATTTCTCTTCAAAGTTTTTTCAGTTTCCAATAACCCACTCATACTCAAATTATTAAATTGCCCCATTTCTATGTTTTTGAATAAAACTATTGTCAATGATTTGAATTTACGAGATGAATATAACATCTATAGTAGTAAGATACTTCCTTGTTATAATGGCCTTTATGAGAGTAAGTTCTGTAAAATCAAAATTGTTATACGTAAAGACATAAAAGAAAAGCACGATATGTATGAGACTTTATCAGAATTTATTGACTACAGGCAGATATATACAGATGGTTCCAAAAATGCACTTAGCACTTCAGTGGCTTTTTACGATTTGTCAAATAGATTTGGTCACGGTTATAAAATTTCAACTTTGGCTAGTATTTACACAGCAGAAGCAAAAGCTATATTTTTAGCATTAGAATACATAGAAAAACAGGTACTATATTCGAAATGGATTATAATTACAGATAGTATGAGTGTTCTTATGGCATTAAAAAATAACACATTCATTTCATCATCAAACTACTTAATTCAAGAAATTCGTAATAAATATTATCATCTCTGTACTATATATGGAAAAGATATTATCTTCATCTGGACCCCTTCACATATTGGAGTGTTTGGGAATGAACAAGTAGACACTTTGGCTAAAATTATTAATTTAAGTGCTGCTCGTGTTCAAGATTTACCCCTTTGTTACTCAGATTGTAGTATTGGAATACATAAAATCGTTACAACTAAATGGGAGGAGCATTGGACTCAAATATTACAGACTAAAGGCAAATGGTACCGCAAAATTAATTGGCGTATTGGAAAACCGTGGTTCTGCAAAGGAAAGGACACAAACAGAAAATTTTACACCAATATTTGTAGATTACGAATCGGCCACGGACATTTCAACGAACACCTGCACCGAATGGGCATGATCGCTTCCCCATCATGCACATGGTGTAACTCAAATACAGCCCAATCTCTACATCACCTTTTTTTTTGATTGCTCTGAATTTGTCATTCAAAGACACATTATGTTTGACGAACTTAGGATTATCTTCAAAAAACCCGAAAATATCCCGCACTCAATCCCGATTCTCTTAAGATTTCCTTCTTGTTTCAAAGCTATTTTCACTTATATTACTACAACATTCAAGGAGCTATAAGAATACTTTTATTGAATTGCAAGACAATGATTTTTTATAATTATTTATTTTTAATTTGATAAATCCACTGGTTTAAGAAAACTCAAGAAAAGATATTTATGAAAATGTACTTACCGGATTTGACAAATGAAATATTGAAGATTATGACAATAATTGAAGCGACATTAGAAAAATAAAATTCCAGACAAATTATCTTTTTGAAGACTAGGCAGCATGGTCTCCGACCTTAGCCTGTTCCAAACGGAACAAACGTACTAAAAAAAAAAAAAAATGAATTTTGATTATCTATCACGACTGTCAACGTAACAAATACTAGCAAGTTTGTTTATTTGTATTTGTTTAATATAATTAAATATAAAATCATCATATATCAACCGTAACATACAACTAAATTATCAGTGACATAAATAATCATGGTTTACACCAGAAATAATTAATAGTATCCAGTAATGCTGCAGTTTTACATTCATATCAGTAGCCAAGCTTACTTTCAAATTCAAGAATGAACAGAAGATTAGAAGTTTAACATTCTTATTGCAATTGTACTTGCAATAATATATACATACAGTACTAATTCTCAAGAACATTCCTCAAATACATGTGTGGTGAAGATTTTCCCAATATGCTATCTATTTGATTTCTAACCTCTAATGTAAATTTATTAAAGAAGTAAATAATCGGTGTTAGTGTTTGCTTTATTAATATTTAAAGTAATTGTCCTAACTTGATATTAATAGGATAATATCTCCTTGGATACAGTCTGACATAAACATATAACTCAATAATTAAATTTATAAAATACTAATATTATATTTTACTACTTGTATATCTCCATACTATTCCCATAAAATATTCAAAACATGTATATTAAATATAAATCCAGTAAATATTCACTAATATTAACCCTGTCTGAACTTGTCTAGTCTATATAACATGAACAAACAACACACATACAAACCTTATCGCCGGGACAACTTCCTTTCTAAATATGAGTAAAATACATAGCTTCACAAGTATCATACAGTACCAATTTTATACTGAACCTCATACCTAGTTAAGAGTAACTATAGTCAGAGAATCTTTTAGTACTTTTATTACCATTAGGAAATAAATCCACACCTATAATATCAGCATAATTAAATATTATTAGTAATCAGTAATACACACAGAATTGTTATTATCAGCTTGTTTACTACAACAAAATCAATATTAAAGTTTATAATAAATCAAGACAAAATATCTATTTAAACAATACAGGCTTGTTTACCATAAACATCCCACCGTTACATGAATTTATCTACTAACACATTAATGTATTAAAAGTAATACATTCACATATAAAATCACCTGCAACAGCTAAGCTGTTTCTCTGTACATCTGGTGTAAAACAAATTCCCACATGTAATCATGGGTAATTAAAAGTATACAAAAGAATCATTAGTACAGTTGACCGAGCAATGGTATGAAAACACTTTACCATGAGACGTTAAGCATGAGCAGGTGTTCCAAATCAACACTGTAATAGTGTAATAAATACAACTATTCCATCATCATCATCGTCTCAACCATCACCAATCCACGACTGAACACAGGCAATTCCCCATAGACTGCCAATAGGAACGGCCCCAAACTCCTGCACCCACCGAGTCCCCATAATACACATAAAACAGTCACTCCAACCAATGGAGGCAGCCCTCACCACACTTGCATATACAGAGTCGCCACTCAATAACCCCTCTGTCTCATCAATGGTTGTTTCCCCAGCAATGAGACCAGACCACAGCCACCTCAGTCTATTTATCCTCAATAAATAAATAATTTATAGTAACTAGATATGAATTTAGTTAGTATTATAATAGTTTTATAGTTGATTCAATAAGTATTTGCCAAAACTGGACAATTAGAATATTGAGTCAAATCGATGAATTTCTATCAAACAGCCATATAATTGAATTTTGTATATGAGTAGAATAACGTAAGTATGTATTATTATTACGTAAATAATATTGATGTAGATCTTTGTTCAAATGTGATTGCATTTAACTATATACGCATTACCTAAAGGTATATGGACTCGATTAAATACGTATTTTAATAGTTGTTGGGAAAAATATTAAGTATAAACTTTGCCTGTGATCACAGTCAAAAATCTAACTACGTAGTAATAAATGGAACAAGCTCACCGGATTCTCCAGTCTTCCATTGACTCTTTTCACACACTTAATCGATAGTGATACACTAAGATCTTAAACCCCTTCATAGATCCAGTCACTCCTAGCTCTATATCCCAGTTATCTTTTTTATTTTATTGCGCAGTTCCTAAAACACGACTCCCCGCCATTTTTTTTTCTTTTTTTCTTTTTTTTATTGCGCAATTCCTAAAAAGCGACTCCCGCGCGCCCGCCGATCTGCCGTCTCTTTCTTTTTTTTTTTTTTCTTTTCTTTCTCTTCATCTAGTAACGTCATAGATTATCTCACCGAAGGGTAGATATTTCAATAATCAGATTTAGCCCATTATTCGAACTGAACTTTTCTTCAAATTCAATTTAATTATATGTTAATGTATTTTGGTATTTTCTATTAAATTGATTATCGAATTTATAAAACTTTAAAGACTCTCATAAACCTTATTAAACTGTGATGTATGCATCCTTTTAACACCTGATGATAAAAGGTAAACTATAATTTGGTTATATATAAGATATAATATATTTTTGTTTAATTTATTTAATTTTCTTGGGACATCCACTACACTTTGAAAACACATCAAAGGAGTTTCCCTTCTGTGTCAATATTTCATATATGGTAACGTCTTCTCTGTACGCTATTGTGAACCTTGACTTTAAAGTTTGTTTATATTAAATAGCTCAGCTTTCGCAGCGGTCACCCATAGGAACCCCTGTTTCTTTTCTATGTACTTATGGTATTAAACCTATTGTACTATAGGCGAACCGTCACAAGCTGAAGTGGCAATGAGCTGGTCACATAGCTCGAAGAACCAACCACAAATGGGGAAGTAAATTTAAGTTATCCATACGAACGAATACAGTCTAGAACGACCCGCTACTGGGTGGAGTGACGACCTCAAATGCATTCTAGGGGGTGCAGGTGGCTGAGTACCGTTCCTTATATTTGATAGACAGTGACGAAATACTTTAATAAATAAAATAAATAAGGGAGTAAGCAGATTATTATAATATATTATAATAATTAGTTTTTTGTACTGTAAAGTTAAACTATAACTTTAATCATCACAATATTGAGTAACAGTTTTAAATATCGATAACAAACAAATAATTTATTTGAATAATCCGATAATAAGTTAAGCATTAATATTATTTTAAAATAAATGTAATTAAAAACAGTATAAACAAAAAAGAATATAGAAAAAGATTTTGACCCATCTGCACTCTTGTTTAGTCTATAACCACGGATGTCAGTTTTAATTAATATTTCTTCACTAAACCGGGAGTTTTGAATATTTAAATTATTCGATGTTGTTATATTTGAATTTAAACATGATCGATCCCTGCAGAATTTAAAACTTAATCGATAAGAAATCCTATGCTCCACCACTAAGATCTGTGCTGTGATCGGGATACAGTGGCGCACCAGTGAGGGATGTCAGGTGAGGATGAAAAGGCAGGTCAGTTAGCCCATCGTGACGAATTTCACTAGGATTAACCAAGACGGTTTCCATTGGAAACCGCGTGTAGGTCGACCTGATAGGGTGTATTGCTAGAAATTAGTCAATTAGACCTCATTGCTAACAATACCTTCCCCCCCCCCCTCCTCCGCAGAATATACAATCATATAGGTGTTTATTTAAAGTTTAACAATATTTAAATTAGATGGCTTAGAATTCCAGTCACACTTGCCTCATTTGCTTTATGTTTAATTAATAGTGATTTTACGATCACTTAACCATGTTTATTTATTAATATATTCGTAATAATATATAAATTTTAATAATGGCAACATCGCAAATAGTTTGTAATAACATGCGCAGGCGCCGGTTTGCACTAAAGGTAAATTAACCGCTAATTTTATTGAACTATAATTTAATCCGGTACCCTTAAACATTAACCTCTATTGCTAATGTAATACAGTTGAAAATTAAACGTTATCAGTTTTTATGAAAGCAAATTATTTTTGCATTTAGTACTTTGGTGTAAACGAACCATTTTTAGAGCGTAAGCGAAATCAACCCTTCCGTGATGGTGTTACGGTTGATTTTTGTGTGGAGGGAAACATTTTTAAAGTTGCTCATACCTTATGAATAGGCAATAAGTTTGCTCGCGGCGCCTGCTATGCACTAGTTAATGACAGTTGTATGGCCAAGTTATGTAGATGAATGCCGATTTTGCTGTACATTTGTGTAGGTTTGTGTAGTGTAATAGATAATTTAACTTGAAAGGACCACTGTAAGTAGAGTGGTTGTGATAAGCTAAAATAACAGCCTGCGACATAAACATTTCTCAGGGTGAGATCAAAATGATTGACTTCCTTTCAATGGAGTCATCATCATCATCATAATTATAGTAGCTGTTCATTGTCCACTGCTGAACGTAGGCCTCTTCCAAGCAAGATGCAGGCAAGTTGCCACGTTTGACAGGCGAGTTGGCAACCGTAGTTAGGCTTTAGAGGTGTTTTAAGATGGACGCTGTTGCACATCCTTTGATTATTAACCCTTAAATACCTGAAATTTCAAATTTGATACCGTGGTCATAAATGGTATTGGACGCCTATAATCGATTTTATTTTAATATTTGGCTGTTATCAAATGTTTTTTAAAAATAAATATATAAAAATACCGTTTTGTTTTTTTTTTACACGTAAAAACACAAGTGGGACAGAGGTACCCAAGCAATCGACTTTTGTACAAAGTCTCCCTCTGGTAAGATATTAAAATTGTAAATACTAAACCGTGCTTTGAGATGTATTTTAATTTCCTACTTGAGAATAAATTTATGAGCATAGTACAAAGATATAAAGTAAATGTATGGAATAGAAAGACAAACGTACTTTTCGTTTAAAATAAATCTTTACACAGTATAGTTTACTAGCTTTTAGACCGAGATATGTTTACTGATCGGGATAAAAAGTAGTCTATATCTTTCTTCTTCACATGTAATACGTATATACCACGTAATGTGTCTATAGGCGACGGTTACCACTTTCCATCAGGTGGGCCGTCAGCTTGTCTGCCATTCTAAATTGTATAAAAAAAATGTATGTATATCAATAATTACTAGTAGCGGTGTTCATAGGCTACGGTAACCACTTACCATCAGGTGGGCCGTATAATTGTTTGCCACCTCAGTGGTGTAAAAAGAAAATTAGAGTATTCTGAAACTTCCTTATGGTTGACTGGGAGAGAATGCTTTTAGCATTAAGTCCGCTGTGTATACATATCGTCATAGTCGTAGAATACTGACGGATCTGACAAATATTACATATAAAGATCCGTCGGTATTCTACGACTATGACGATATTTGTACTAATGTATAAATAAATAAATAAATAATCTGAATTAATACCTACAGATGTGCAAGATAGTACAAAAGAGCCGCTACGGATGTAAGACATGACGGTCCATTCCAGTGCACACTTCATTGCGTACAAATGACGCGACAAACGTCTCAATTCCCTTTGTAGACAATATTTATTTTTCTTAGAACATCTTATTTATATAAATGACATTGTCCTGTATGCTTTAGTTAATTTCAAAGAGAGTTCGAAATGAATAAATATTAATATGTAATGAAAATATTTAACGTATTTTTTCGCTGGTGTTTTAACTACGTATTAAACTTGTGATATATAAAAATAACTACGTAAATTATTAGTTTATAATTAACTAGCTATATCCCTAACTTGTCTGCGTGAATTACTACATTAAGAATCTTATGTTATAAGTTGGCATATGACCTATCCATGTACTAAATTTTATTCAAACCCGTCCAGTAAATTTTGACGTACAGCAGTAACAAACATGCATATATATATATATATATATATATATATATATATATATATATATATATATATATATATATATATATATATATATAAAATAATGATTAGTATGAATATAATAATGAGTATGAGTTTGATACATTATTACATGTATCACATCTCCATATTTAGAAATAATAGAATTTTCATCGTGCCTCCAGTCAAACTGTTTATAATTACTCCTCTCCATCCAAAGGATGCCTGGAAGAGATCGCTCTTAGCGATAAGGTCGCCCATTATTTTCTCATTGATAATATTTCTTGTAATTGTTTGTATTTATAATAAGTCTATTTCTGTAATCTTTTGGAGTAATCAATAAAGAGTACCTATCTATCTATCTAGACGTTTCTAGATAAATCTATATCATTGATATCTCACGTAGAGAGCGCAATAAAACCACGCGAAACTGGCCACATAACGTGATTTACCTATTACCTTAATTTATTTGCAATAAATTTACAGTTACTACTTTGCATGTAAATATTATATACGAAATAAATAGGTATTTTATAATAGCGCGGTCGTAAGGTTGTTTCTAGTACCAGCTGACTTGGCATATAAATTCCCTTCTGCGATGTTTTATTGTTAAAAATTTCGTAAGCAAACATTATAATTTAATGTGATAACTACCAATTTAACTTATGTATAATTAAATCGAGTAAACTCGACTAGTTTCGGGACCAATTCGGGACCCTTAATCATGAGCAGCTGAAACGCGAATGCGCGCTTTAGGTGTTCGCGTTACACGTGACCTAAACAGGTAGTAATTACATAAAAATACAAACACAGTGTAATTTAACAAAATTTTCAACATAATATAAAAAGAGATAATAAATAACCAAGATGTTTTGCATTTGAAAAGATTTTTATAATTCTTTTTGCAAACGATAAAATTTGCTTCTATGTTTGTGTCATAGGAGGGGGGGGGGGGGGGGGAGGCAGGAAGACCGTGCCCACTCTATAATCACACACACACACACACACACACACACACACACACACACACACACACACACACGCACGCACGCACGCACGCACGCACACACGCACACATAGTCTGTATTTTGTTTTTTGTTAACTTTGCCTAAGTTATATACTAGAAATAAGTTTTAATGTTAAGTTTATTTTTGCACTTTATATCTTATTATTGTTATCTGTGTATTATAACACTAATTGGTTGCCTTGTATTTGTGTAGTCCATGGAGATGGGGCACTGGTGACTTGTAACACAGGTTCTCACAAAACTGGTCTTCATATCAAATTGTACCTCATGTTGTTACTTTATTCCACCTTTTGTGAAGAGAAAATAAACCATTCATCCATTCATTCATTCATTCAATCAGAAGTAGAGCTTTCGACATTTTAACCGATACATATCATAGATATATCAACTATATATCATCTCTCTTCTTATTTAAGAGTTTCCTCTTGTCAGCGCAACTAATTTACGCATTCTCTTCCAGCCAGCTCTATTCCAGATCATATCTTTGACCTTACTATACGACATGACACCTAGTGTTTCCTATCACATATCATTACCTTTTATACATTTATAAATACGCCAGCGTTAGGGGGAAAGGGATTGTTAGTAATGGAGACTGAGAATCCCATTGCTAGCAATATACCCAACCAGGTCGACCTCCTCGCGGTTCTCCCTGGAAACTATCATAGTTAATTTCTGATGAATTCATAATGATGGGCTAACTGACCTGTTTTCATTCTCATCTATCACCCTTCACTGGTGCTCCGCCAGCGTATCTCGTTAGCGCAGGCAGGGTTACCATACCATTTTCATCCATCAAAAAAAAAAAATACGCCAGCGCCCGTATTATTCTAGCTACAATCGTTTTTCTCTTTCTAAGTCACCTCATGTGTGGTCCCGCCATAGAATAGATCACATCTTCCTTTCCTGTTGGTGCCATAAGAGGTGTCTAAGTAAACTAAACGGTCAAGATATAGGCAGTAGCGTCCCTGGTCTTAAAACACCATCAAAACCTAACTGTAGTTGTCAATTTGTCTGTCAACCATGCCAACTACTGGTAAACCCTCCTTATGTGGGAGGCCTATGTACAACAGGACAGTAAACGGCTGATATGATGATGATAAAGTGATCACCTCTTGTGATATACAAATTTCCATTCAAGCTAAAAGCAAATACCTTTATTTAGAACAGATCGAATCGCTGTGTAAGCGGATAGAGAGTTCCAATTTATCTCGCCCTAAACTCAGAAAGATTTTCTGGCCAAATAAGCAATATCCTAGTTTGTCCAAACACTTGTGAAGCAATAAAGAGCACGTGTCATCTCGTATCTCAATTTGATCGCCACTTATTGCCCTTCGAGCAATATTTCAGTCGAGCGATTTATGATCATAACACGCTGCAATAAGGGTAAAGTTTGTATGCGAAAGGGTGTTTCACTGCTGTGCTAGATGAATTAATACTGAATAAAAGTGACAGACCAAAGTTTGATAACAAACAATATATGAATATTTATATTAAATATGTTTTTTAGATATTTTTTTTTTTTTAGTTTGGATTAGAGAATACATATATTATAGTAATATTAGCAGTAATCGCATTATATCATGTCATAAAACAATAATTACACACACACAACCACACACGCACACGCCCACGCACACGTACACACACGCCCACGCACACGCACATGCACGCAAACGCATACGAACACAATTTCAGATTTGTGACCACTTTCTTCTCAATAAGGAATATTTTATAAAGTGTAAACCATTAACTATTAAGCATAGCTAGTCACTATATATGAGTATGTATAAAATTTTCCAAAAATCCTATTTATATACTAAATGTAATCTACCTTCCAATTTTTTGTTATGTCGGTAAAGTAGTTTTTAAATTTTGGAATTAATATAGAAAGATAGATAATTACTCTTTATTGTTTTTTTCCAAAAGATTACAATAGGAAACTTATTATAAATATAAACAACTAGCGGCCCGGTGCGTGCTTCGCTACGTATAAAGTGAAATAATAATAAAAAAAAAATTAACATCAAAGCTTCGAGAGCCCGTTCTTGAGTTATAAAATTACAACGAAAAGTGGGAATAATTTTTATATATGTATACAGATTACAAGAAATAATCACAATGAGAAAACAATGGGCGACCTTATCGCTAAAAGCGATCTCTTCCAGCCAACCTTTGGATGGAAAGGAGTAATAATACGTATAACATACTTTATTCGCATTGTATAATGCAGGAAATAAGCAAGACTTGACTATATATATATATATATATATATATATATATATATATATATATATATATATTCTTTTTATGGGATAAGTCCATCATTGTACTAATTTTTTTCTTAAGAATCCTGTATCCTATAATTTAATACTTTACTCTAAATTAAAGTGTTACACAAACACAAAAACAAACTTTCACATTTATAATATGAGTACACTTCCAACAGTTACCGGTGTTTAACGATACATAACTAACAACGCACAGTCATTAGCAACAAACCGATTCTACACATACATATGTGGAGTTCAAATTAATTGGCTTGCAGTAATTGACGACAATTAGTGTGTTACGAAGCGGTCTCGATTGTGCCAGAGACGTGATTTGCTGTCTGTGAATATATTATGTACTAGTATGTATTACAAATAGTGTTGGTGAACTGTTAGTATTCGTAACTGATGTTGAATATATTATAGTGTATTTAAACATTCATATAGTAGGATATTTGATGAAGAGATTTTGAGTTGCTTGCGAGTTCTTCTCAACAGATAGTAACATTCCAAACTTAGCAGTACAAACATAAGTGAAGGACTATTTTTTGAAATAGTCCTTCACTCTTTGGAGTGTAAACAAATACATTTCTTTTTTTATGCAATTTAGAATATCAAACAAGCTGACGGTCCACCTGATGGAAAGTGGTAACCGTCGCCTATAGACATGAGCTGTGCCATGGATATAACAGATACTGTTTCGCCCATGATACCCCCTATGCGTTGCAATTCCTGAGGACTCACATGTTATTCCTCTGTGCCCTGTAAATTCACTGCCATATCCCACCCTTCAAAATGAAACACAGCCATGCAAACAACACGAATGGGACAGAGGTACCCAAGTAAATGACTTTTGTACAAAGTCTATTTAATTATTATTTAAACAAAGATGACTTCTACTTTGTTTCTGTTCTATCCTACGCTATTCTATTCTATCCTATCCTACCTATTCTATGCTATTAAGCTTTTAACTGTTTAATTTTCTAACAGGTTTTGTGTTTTAGCAAATGAGCGGAAGAGACTTATTTTGTTATTTTTTTTTTATCTTTTATTTTATTTTTTCCCTCTATTTGATTTCGAATACACGTTATGGTTTAGGAGGGATATTTTCTTTATTTATTTTGTAATATAAATTTTCATACAGTAACATTACAGTTTTAGATTTACAGTCATTTACAGTCAAATATTTGGAATGAGGGAGGCGTTTTGGATCAAATAATACCAACAAGAACTGTAATAAATTTTCTTTACTAAATATCAATTAAATTGTGATTGAAAACATTTCAATCATTGCTGAACTGATTTCAAATATATATATATATATATATATATATATATATATATATATATATATATATATATATATATATATATATATATATATATATATATATATATATATATATATATATATATATATATTATTATATTATAAATATAAACATAATGATAAATCATTATGATTAAAATTAGGTAACTTGTATGGATGTAACACTTAAAAGATACTAGGGAACAAATTAATCTATATAGAGCCACCATTATAACCAAGTGAAGTTACGAAAACTGCCACTTAACGGTGAGTGCACATTAGCGAGTCATCTTATTGGATGATAGTCGTTAATCTTGTCATATTTTAGTGATATTGATCTTGTTACATCACTTTTGGTAATGTATAACTTTCTTACAGTATCGCAAACTTCATATATTTTTCATATAAAGTAAAGCAAAAGGGTTTTTTCCGGTTAGCGGAGGCTTACTTTCCTTTATTTTTTTATGTCCTTATGTGTTTCTTTTTTTTCAGTCAGATACGGAATCATTGTCATAATTTTCATCATTTCAGCCATTATCCGTCCACTGCTGGACATAGATCTCCCCCATAAACTGCCATAAGTATTATTATAAGGTATGTGTATAAGGCGGACTTAATGCTAAAACCATTCTCTCCCAGTCAACCATAGGGAAGTGTCAGAATACTCGTATGCGGTACTAGTAATTATTGATATACATACATACTAAAATTTACATATATAAACAAGTAAATTTGTATCATATAATAATATTTCCTTATGTTTGCTATGTTATATATTTATATGTGTATGTATATGTAGTTTATATTATTTGTATTAATACGTATTTTAATAAATAATACGTATATTATGTTTTTATGCCTATTATAGGTTTTTGTATTTTATGTACGTAAAAATTATTAATTCACTCTTGCGCCACCTATCCACTTCTATATGTTCTCCTTTAACCAAAGGTTGTCTGTAAGATATAGCTGTGGCGATAAGTCCGCCTTTTTTACCTTTATGTATATATTTTAATCTGTACTTCATGCTACTGTATTTCACTTGAATTGTTTATATGTCATTGTTTATTTTTATAGTTTTTGATTCAATAAAGAATTAAATAAATAAATAAATAAATAAAAACAAATAACAAATATTGTGTACGAAGATGAGAATAATAGATAGTAGTTAACCCTTCTTTGCATGATTTTTTTTATTGGTGAAATAAATCGAGGTGATATAATTCATGTTCAAAATAAAAAGAAAAATGTTTAAAAAAAATAAATTTGACAGCTATGATTTTTTTCTGCAATGGACATTAAAAAGGTATCCAGACACGATCAACTTAAAGCGAACTTGTCTTTTTATAATTTTTGGGCATTCAATGTTATGATGGAAATTTCCACCAGTATGCAAAGAAGGGTTAAAATCTTGCTCTCTTTATAATATAATATTAGTGTAAATATAAAATCATTATGAGGGAAACGAGTTTTATTTATGTACTCGTATATGTACATATGTTAGTCACCGGAAATCTTAAAAAGCAACAGCTTCTAAGAAACATTTGGGAGTGAATACTTTAAAATAATTTCGCAGTCCATTACAGTATGACACGACTGGGTGTCAGAAGTGGGGAGCAATGGGGTGTGACTGTTCCACTGATGTGTTGACAGAGTGACTGCCTGACTCATTGCGTTATTGTCGTGTGACTGAGTTTTCGGAAAATAAACTCACTGATGCAGAAGAGGGGCAATTTGATGACGCAATATAGTCACCAACTAGTCAATGCAGTGGGTACAGTTTTCTCCGTAAATATAGCGACTTTAATTGAAACAAAATCAATTTATGACCGAAGAATGTTTTCATAGGCGATGTGCCATATGTGTGGTAAATATAATATCTTTCAACAGATCTTAATGAAGATTGATCTGACCATAAGACAGTTTACTGGTGTCCAATGAAAAATAGTTTAATTAAAATTTAGAGATTAATTAAACTGTGCTTAGTGGAATTGTTCAATGTGATGTCCACGGCAACTAGAAATGATCATTTAGAAATTTCCTTTTCAAATTCGAATTTAGAAATGATTATTTTGAAATTTCCGTTTTAAATTACACTTTAGAAATGATTATTTTGAAATTTCCATTTTAAATTACACTTTAGAAATGATTATTTTGAAATTTCCGTTTTAAATTACATTTTAGAAATAATTATTTTGAAATTTCCGTTTTTAATTACACATTAGAAGTGATATTTTGGAAATTTCTCTTTCAAATTCTACTTTAGAAATAGCCACTTTAAATTCTTCTTTAAAAATGATAATTTAGAAATTGCCATTTCAAATTTTACTTCAAAAATTACACAATATTCTATATTTTTATTATATATTTTAAATTTATACTATTTTTCCTAGATAAAAATCGCTGTTTTCTTGAAAAAATTAACTAGTACCTTTAATATAATATCTAAAACTCTGCTCACAAGTAAAGCTGATGAGAGTGATGCGTCTATCAAAATTTTCACTGCTTTGGTGAAGCTGTTATGCTCACATATACTCGTGTATACGTTGTACCGGGAAGTAAGTTTCCTTCGCCCCATTCAATTTGGGTCGCCACTTCACAAACCCTGTTATCTAACCAAAACTTGAAAGGAACCACTTCCACATCCATATAAGAGAGACCGTTTGATGTGGAACACATTTTTCGATGTACACGGATTGTCAAATACAAAGTCCTTACTCACATACGATATTGTGATTGTACTGGAAGAGTAAGTCCAATTTTTATTGGTTTTATTTAGAAAAGAAAATACTCTTTCATAGATAGAAATACATATAAAACTTTATATTATTTTCAATAGAAGCCTAATTATTGGAAATGACAAACATAATAATAATAATAAGGTTTTATAATATCTCAACCTGGCTCACGAGGTGACCGAAATGTGGGGGGTGACGTCCACCGAAATCATCCCAATCGTATTGTCGGTGAACGATCTTATCACAACCAGTCTGGAACAACATCTCAGACGGTTGGGATTCCGAGGCGGCTTACTCCCGGGAAAGATGCAGAAAGAGCTGCTTTTAGATTCTGTCCGCATTGTACGCCGGTTTCTCTCCCTGGGGTTCTAAACCCGGGTCGACAGTGTGTTTGTTGCCATCTCCTCTCCTTAAGAGGGGAGATGTGAAATTTGTAAAGGACAGTAAACGACTGATATTAATAAATAAATAAATAAATAATAATATATTTTAATAAATTCATTAAATAAAGTTTTCTGAAGGAATGTATGTTTTTTTTTTATACAACTTAGAATGGCAAACAAGCTGACGGCCCACCTGATGGAAAGTGGTAACCGTCGCCTATAGACATAAGCAGTACCATGGACATAACAGAGTATACTGTTTCGCCCATGATACCCCCCATGCGTTGCCATTACTGGGGACTCAGGTGTTATTCCTCTGTACCCTGTAAATTCAAACCGAACCTTTAAACCGAAACACAGCCATGCAAACACAACTGCTTTACGGTTGAAACACGAATGGGACAGAGGTACCCAAGCAAACGACTTTTATACAAAGTCTCCCTCTAATGCTATTTATCACTTTGTTCATTACTATAAAGAAAAGGTTATTTAAATTTGTTTTTTCTCTAAATTCAATAATATTTAAAATGGAGATAAACAAACAAATATGCATAAATAAACATTTTCATAGAATGTTATAAGCAAGTATTTTCAGCTCTTCACATACATATCCCATATTATTGAGACTGTCTCCGATGTTGAATACTGAAGTGCTGTCGAGTGTTTTCTTTGTATCGGACCCTTGTGGGCACTGACCGGAATAAAACAAAAAATGAGAATAGATAATATTATTGTACTAATACAGACATACGGGGTAGTAAGTGAGGTATATTTAAAATGATGTAATCGACTATTTATAATAGACAGGTAATCTATCTATGGTAAGAATTAATATTGAATCTATGGCAAGAAGAAATAATAAATCTATGGTAGAACGAAGTTAATTTTGTTGTTGGTTAACTGTTATATTATTAAGTGGATTTGTAAAACAATTTAAATTGCTTTTTTTTTTTAAGAAATATAAAAATGCTGTTTGATTACTTAATTGTTTTTTTATTCACACGGTGTAACGGACGGCTCGGACACTACAGTAAGGATGGTAATAAAGCAAAGATTTAATTTAATATCAACTTTATAGAATTAGGTAGAATTGAAGCAACAATCGATATAAATACTGATGTAATAATCTCTCTAATCAATCTTTAACCATACACTCTTAATAGAGCGGTCGTGGTTTACATGATGGCGATGGTGGATAGTTTATAGGGTGATCGAGGTTCTTGCAGTATGCCCCCATCTGTGTCTGTTCCTATAGAGAAAGTATTCTGAAGTTAATTACTCTGTGGCCGTTTTGATGAGAATTGTCTATTTTATTTATTTTTTATTTGTTTTCTCCACAAATTTTACAGAAAAATACAGTTGCATGAAAAAAATACAACTATATCTGTATAATTAAAATGGTCTGTAAAACTTGTGGGAGATTGGAGCCTAAACTAGATCAGAGATCTGTATCTCAGGAATCCAGGCCCAGGTCTATCATGTTGATGATGTAACTTGGTTTTTTTTTATTTTTTTTTTATTTATTTTTTTACTACACAGGGGGCAAACGAGCATGCGGCTCACTTGATGGTAAGTGACTACCGCCGCCCATGGTCACCCACAACACCTACGGCATTGCAGATGTGCTGCCGGCCTTGTAATAATAATGATTAAATAAACAAACGACCAATTCGATTCACTGGCATTCTGGCGTCTTTGTGTGTATTTAAGGGCATATACTATGGGGAGTGTTCAAAGAAATGATTTAGATTAATACCAACAGCAGAATTTCATCATGGTACAAATTGACGCCACAAACTAAAGTCCATTCTGACCACCGGCACCGTGATAAATGGCGAACCACTTCCATACATTTCTGTAGACACTTTCTTCCATGCACAGCTAAATTATGTATCCAACTTTCAGTAGTAGTATTTCCAAACAAATACGACATTGAAACATTCAAGAAAAGAGTATATTCCTTCCTAAAATGATAGTAATACATCTGCAATTTCTTTGATGTTACAAATGCCTATAAGTGACGGTAATTACTTTACCATCAGTCGAGGTAATCCACATGTTTATTTGCTTTCAACGTCGTAAAAAAAATTAACAAATCCTATTTATTATAAAAATAACCATCAAAACACCACATAATCCTTACAAAAATGTTTAGACGTTCTAAAATTAACACCTCCGTTGTTAGGATTTTTATCACCCGAGCGTAATCAAGAGCAAAACTTGATACAACATAATTAGCGAATAAATTACATTTATTTTTATAAATATCAAAATTCGAAATTCAAAACGTGAGACTGTAACAGGAAATTATCAATATCGACAATAGAAACGAAAATTTTAACATTTATTACATTTTATTTCCGTTGAATGCAATATGAAAAGCCAATCTTGCCGAATTCTCGTCAGGCACGGCCCTCCCCTATTTTTCTACAAAACTCGTTTCACCCATAAAATTGTGTTAGCGCACCGCTTAATACTTTTGCCAAACATCTCCATACAGTACACGGTGGTGTTTTCCTTCAGCCAACACGAGAGTTTATTGTGTTTTTGTGTCAAGTGAATTTCCTTATTTAGGTTGAGGTGGGTACTGCTTTCTGTTGGATTAATGGCGTGTCTATTTAAAAGTGTACGCTATTCATCTATAGTATGTATGACTGGAGAAACAATAGCGTTAAAATAGGATTGTTGATTCACATGTTTTCTTTTTTTTTTATACAACTTAGAATGGCAAACAAGCTGACAGTACACCTGATGGAAAGTGGTAACCGTCGACAATAGACATGAGTAGTACCATGGACATAACAGAGTATACTGTTTCGCCTATGATACCCCCCATGCGTTGCCATTCTGAGCACTCGAGTGTTATTCCTCTGTACCCAGTAAATTCACGCCCTTCAAACCGAAATACAGCCATGCAAACACAACTGCTTCACGGTTGAAACACGAATGGGACAGAGGTACCCAAGCAATCGACTTTTGTACAAAGTCTCTCTCTGGTAAATAGCAGATGGGATTACCATTCCATTATCATCCATTAAAAAAAGTATGTTTCAATAGAACTTCAATAGATTTTAATAAAAAGTCTTGCTCTGGTATATTAATCTTCATATAAGTGCTTAGAAAAGTACTCTCCGAGACCTTTTGTCCATACGGGATCGCTATTTGAGACTCCAAAAAAATTCCAGACGTTTTAACTCTATATTTATTGCAATCAATAAATATGTGAATAAAAAGTCCTCATCACCGTGATTTTAATCAAGATGAGGTTATTAAAATTTATACAGGATGATTTCTGAATTGGGCTATAATATTAGGTCCATATATTTAATCGCCGTGTATGCCCCAGCATAGAATGGGCTACCCCTTCCTTTCCCGTGGGTGTCGTAAGATACGACTAAGTGAGGGCGAGGAAGAACAGCAGCGTTCCTCCTAAAACATCTCCAAAAGTCTAGCTGCGATTGCCGGGGGGGGGGGAAGGGATTGTTAGTAATGGAGTTTGACAGCTCCATTGTTAGCAATTTCCCCCTGGAAACCATCGTGAACAATTCTTATTGAATTCGTCACGATGGACTAACTGACCTGCTTCATCCTCACCTATCCTCCTTCACTGGTGCCCCGCCGGTGTATACCGATAGCGTGAGTGGGGTTAACATTCCATTATTATTCTTAAAAAAACCTTAGGAATGCATTTGGTGGTAAAAACCAGCCTAATACGTCAATAAATTCTATTGATTGTAAAAGAAAGCGAAAATCGCTTCACAATTGCTGACGTAATCGCGTAATATATTTATAAAAAAAAATACACAAGAAATCCGCTTGAACACTATAAAAATCATCCTGTAGTTCCATATTACAAGTGTCGATATCAAACAGCCAGTGCAGTGCGATCCGAAATTTACATAAAACACAACATGTTCAATCTATCGAACAATTCAATCCGATATCAATTAATCGAATCAATAATCAGTATTGTGCCCTTACAAACATCGATATCAAACATCGAGCGCTGATTAACTGTCGCCCATTTCGTAATTAACTGTACGTTTGTATTTTACATTAAAACATGTGTTTGTTTACGTTAAAAGTATGAATAATCGGTTGGTTTTGTGATTAGATTGGTATTTACGTGAACTAATATCGAGATCATTATAAATTCGATGGACGTTAGTCAATCGAATAGGACATTAGCAATATATACGTATTCGATCATTGAACAGAACTACTCTAGTGATTGAAATGGATGAATTAGTACGCAATTAACACATGAGTTTTTTTTATACAACTTAGAATGGCAAAGAAACTAACGGCCCACCTGATGGAAAGCGGTAACCGTCGCCTATAGACATGTGCAGTACCATGGACGTAACAGAGTATACTGTTTCGTCCATGATACCTCCCTTGGGTTGTCATTTCTGAGGACTCAGATGTTATTCGTCTGTACTCTGTAAATTCACGCCATATCCACCCTTCAAACCGAAACACAGCCATGCAAACACAACTGGGCTAGAAGAACCCAAGCAAATGATTTTTGTACAAAGTCTCCCTCTGGTATTAATAATAATAATCTCAACCTGGTTCACGAGGTGACCGAAATGTGGGGGGTGACATTCACCGAAATCATTCCAATCGTTATGTCGGTGAACGGTCTTATCCCAACCAGTCTGGAACAACATCTCAGATGGTTGGGATTCCGAGGCGGCTCACTTCCGGGAAAGATGCAGAAGGCGGTGCTCTTAGATTCTGCTCGCATTGTACGCCGGTTTCTCTCCCTGGGGCCCTGAACCCCGGCCGACTGTGCTTCTACTGGGGGTTAGTTTGCCATCTCATCTCCTTAAGAGGGGAGATGTGAATTTTGTAAAAAATTAAATAATAATATATAATAATAGTAATTGATTTATTGTGAAATACAAATATTCGCCTTGCATTTGCATGATGCAATGACCCAAAACAAATTTGCATGCTTTAAACTTAAAGTATGCAAATTCATTTATGGGTAGGCACAAGTTATTTTCTTAACTATTCCAACATTACATCAATTATTCATACGGATATTAAATAAAAATGGACCCAAGGGAAACCAATATTTGCCAGGTCAGCTGCAAAAACCTGATTTCGAATACACCCTGTACATAGCAATAAAAACAATAAAGCTAATAACATTTTATTACAAGAAATAAATATTTGTCGCTATATTTATTTCAGTGTTCAGTAAATGACCCCTGAAACGATTACAGCTCATTTCCAGCCGGTCTCTAATGGGTACTGGATGGACGTCATCGCCGACCCTTTGTGTGGCTTGACGCTTATTGAATTCCCACATAAAATACTAGTTTGATCGTAGACTTAGTATAACTTACTCAGTATATTTTTAAAAGTTAATAGTGTTATTTAAAAATTGTTTTTGAATATTTTAAACCATTTTTTTATAAGGAATTTTTTTTTTCAGTAACAAAGTCTTCATTATGTACACGTACATATGGGCATAGAATAGGCCACCCCTTCTTTTCTCGTGGATGTCGTGAGGGGCGACTAAGGGAACTTATAGTCGAGAGATGGGTAGCAGCGTCCTTCTTAAAACATCTCCAAAGGCTTGACTTCGGTTACTAGTCCACCTGCCAAGCGTGGCAACTACTGGAAAAGCTCCCCTTATGGGGAAGGCTACTAATAGAAGGTGGGGTCTATTCGGTAATATTAGTATAGATTATAAAATCATTTATAGTTACAAAAAAAAAAATCTTTTTAAAAAACATTTACGTATAATTATTATTTCAGCCCTTAACTGTCCACTAGTGAACATAAGCCTTCCCCATTGGATCCCACCCATCCCACTTTTATGTATAATAAACACAACTAAATCAATTTTCTATTTTTCCATTTTTCGAATTTTAAAGTACTTTTAATATGCGTTTAAATATTACAAAAATGGCATTAAAATATAATTGAAATCTTTCAGTATACGTGGCCTTTATTTTCTAAGCTACCGAAACTTGCTGCGTTTGCTTTGCTTCCACTCCATTACCTGCTCAAAGATTAGTTCCGGGTCCACAGTGACTGCGCGGATATTAGCTGCCACATTATCAGGCACTCGAACTACTTAAAGCTCAGGTTTCAGCTAAAGCTCATTGACCGTTGGACGCACGAACTGAGACAACCTTTATAAAATCATGTCAAGAAGTAAAGGTAAGGTAAATGTCGTTATAAGGAAAGATTTTTATAAACAATGTTGGTACAGCAAATAAGTTGATAACTCGCCTAATGGGACATAATAACTGGTGACTAAAGACATAAAAGGTACCATGAGTATCACAAACTTTTTGTAATATATCGTTTGATGGTAAACGGGATTATCATAGCGTATGGTAATTTTTTTTTATACAACTTAGAATGGCAAACAAGCTGACGGCCCACCTGATGGAAAGTGGTAACCGTCGCCTATAGACATGAGCAGTACCATGAACATAACAGAGTTTACTGTTTCGCTCATGATACACCCCATGCGTTGCCATTCCTGAGGACTCAGGTGTTATTCCTCTGTACCCAGTAAATTGACGTCATATCCCACCTTTCAAACTGAAACACAGCCATGCAAACACAACTGCTTCACGGTTGAAACACGAATGAGACAGAGGTATCCAAGCAATCGAATTTTGTACAAAGTCTCCCTCTGGTAAAGTGTAGTCCATGGAGATGGGGCACTAGTCACTTATAACACAGATCCTTTTAAAACCTACTGCATGCACCAGTCTCATACAAAACAGGTCTCACGTGTTTAATTGTACCTCAAGCCAATACTTGTAACTACCTTTTGTGAAGGGAAAATAAACCATTCATGGTATGAGGATTAAGATATCTGCCTGCCTGTTCTTATCCCAATTATATAAAGTTTTGGCTTTTTGTTTCACGACAGACCGCCTGCTTGATGAAAATTCATCGTGGCAATGCATTTGTCGATGGCATCTGCTACTTTACTGTATGAAGGAAAGGATTAAAGAATCTGGAGTGGAACTTTGCGACTGCGTAACTCAACTACTAAACCAATTATAGTCACATTTTGTCAGATATGAAAAAAATAATTTTCTACGTCGCTATATAACTGACAGAGTTCTGTCTATCTATCTATCCATTTAAGAGCTGCGCTCTTGTTGGTGGAGCTCTTGCCAATCACTACGATTTTCAGCGAGTCTCTTCACCTCTTGATACGACACGACACCAACTCCTTCCTTGATCTGCCTGATGTAACTATGTCTCGGTCTCCCTCTCCCCCTTCTTCCTTCTATCTGACAGAGTTATGAGGTAATAAATATGAAAAATACCACAAAACGGAGAATACCCTCCTTTTTGAAGTCGGTTTGAAGAAAATTAAAATTATCAATTATATTTTCTACGTAATAGAAAAATAAATAAAAAAAAAAAAAATTGCACTTATTTAAATGAGAAAAAAAATATATTTAACATAATAACGGTAGTATTTACCAATAATAATCAGCATTATTCAACTATCCAATATAAAAATCCTATATTAAAATTTCTTATAATAAAACATTTAAGAAAGGCATAAAAACTAAATTACAACAATAATTTAATATTGTCGAATTTCAAAGTCTGGAAATTCTCAATACGGGGTTTAAACCGATTTTATTGAACATTCTACTGCAAGGTCCTTCCAAGAGACAGAGTCAATCCTAGCTTAAATCATAATTCCTACTCTGACACAGCGTTTTATTATTAATATTTTAATTTAGGCCCGTAAATGGAAATAATGTGTTTTACGCATAGATATACAAAAGACTCTAGATTCATTTTACTGCTCTTTTAAAATATTTACTTAGAGTTAAAAATAATAATAAGAGTGTTCTAAATTTAAATCCTTATAAATATTATACATTAAAAAGTAAGACTTATTTTTTTATATTAGCGTCATTAAAATTAATTTTAAAAAGATAGTAGTAATCGAGGTTCCTATAAAATCTGGTGAAACGATATTCAAAATTTTTTTGACTTTTAAAAATTTAAAAGACAATTAATTTTTTTTTTTGCTTTTAGAAATATGGGTCATATTTCTTGAGGAGAAATGTTTAGACTCATTAGTAGAATACTAATACAATGCTAATAATGATTTGTTTTTTATTCTGTATTAAATCTTGATGTCATCAACAGTCGTCATAAATTTGCTACACTTATATGTAGTTTTAAGGATGAAGAAGAACACCTTTTTTTCTATTCCTTTTTCATCCTGACCAGCTAACATAACATATATAAAGTCGAAGTCGCGACTAAGAAATAGTTAAAATATAAATACGAGTAACGTAGGGCAAGACCAGTGAATTTATCCTAAATATGGAACTAGATATGTAACGTTATACATATTATATATTAAACATACAGATGTATTTCAAAAATATATAAAGATTAATGGACTGTTGAAAAATGCGTGCAAAATTTTAAACGCGGTAATTTTTCTGTAACGCTTTTCAGCCTCCGATTGTGGTATCTAGATTTTTCTATTTATCCATGGTTCCACGTCATTACATTTGACAAGACGACACCGGGATTAATACGGTCAGTGTAAAACGGTCGGCACGGTAGGCTTTTTGTAATGAACATTAATTAATTAAATGGGTTGGAATGAAACTATGGTAAGGGAGGGATGTGGGTACTGACCTTTGGCCCCACTAAGGGATATTGTGAAAGGGGTTCTATTTTCATTATTCCTAGCTACACACGTTTGAAATAACATAATAAATGGTGGAAACAAAATTTTAGTGTTCAGACGTATCAATTACTATTTTAATTAGTAAATTGTTTCAAAATAACAATGTTATGTTAAAAGTTTATGTAAAGAATTTTAATAAGTTTTTTGAACAAAGAAAATTGATGGCCCACCTGATGGAAAGTGGTAACCGACGCCTATAGACATGAGCAGTACCATGAGTATAACAGAGTATACTGTTTCGCTCATGATACCTCCCATGTGTTGCCAGGTGTTATTCCTCTGTACCCTGTAAATTTACTACCATATCCCGCACTTCAAACTGAAACACAGCCATGCAAACACAACTGCTTCACGGTAGAAACACAAACGGGATAAAAGTGCCCAAGCAAAGGACTTTGGTACAAAGTCTCCCTTTGGCAAAAATCCCAGATACTTATTGTTACTGATAAAAGAAAAATATGTTAAAAAGGAAATACTATTATTTAAAATTAAATATGATTACAATTTGGATATCTCAAAAATGACTTTCAATATGAGGTGGGGAAGAAAATGCAAAAGCAATAAATTTCAAAGCCACAGTGCCGATTGTAAAATATATTTCCTGAAAAACAAAAAACCTAACCCTTTTCTTTGACAGTCGGTTAAAAATAGAACAGTACTAGTTCAAATATATTGTAATATAAAAATACGTAATACATAAAACGCAGCATGGCTATCAACAAACAAATATGAACGTTTTAATCATAGTGAATCTTTCCACGTTGACAGCAGTGAAATATTAAAGTAAAACAAAACCTTTTGTTTCCTGCCCACCCCACTACGCATTGTCATACGAGCCTTTTTGTTTGCCCCTTCGCCTACAATGTGTAATTACTTGGCACTTTTTTTGCTGACTCCGCCTTTTACACCGTACGTGATTTTTTCGGGGATCCTTTGGAAAATCATAATAATTTGTCTGCAGTAGGAAAACAAATTGGAAAAAAAAATAATGAAAAAAGATATATATAACTAAAGACATTATTAGTGTTATAGTCAATTTAATATTCGACTTCACCAGAGAGAGACTGTACAAAAGTCAAGGTCAAAGGTATCATGGGCGAAACAATATACTCTGTTATGTCCATGGTACTGCTCGTGTCTATAGGCGACGGTTACCACTTTCCATCATGTGGGCCGTCAACTTGTTTGCCATTCTAAGTTGTATAAAAAAAAACTAAGGGTGAGGAATGGACAGCAGCATCCCTTTTAAAACATCACCAAAGTTTAGCGGTTGCCAAGCGTGACAGCGATTGGCAAAACTTCCCCCATGGGGATGGTTTATAAGGTAAGTTTTGCCTCTAATAGTAGTAGAATCAAGCAAAAATAAATAGTATTATATTATTTTATTATTATTGTCATCATAGCCTCTAACTGTCCACTGCTGGGGGTAAAGAATTGATACTAATGGGATTTAACTGTCCCATTGCTAAAAATATACCCTATTCAGGTCGACCTCCACACGGTTTCTCCTGTAAACCATCATGGTTAATTCTTGTGGAATTCATCACGATTGGCTAACTGACCTGTATTCATCTTCACTTCTCATCTCTCACCGGTGCTGCGCCAGCGTATACCAATAGCGCAAGCGGGGGTACCAATTCATTTTTAACCATAAAAAAAACTTCTGAAAATAGGTCTCCCATTATTAAGGATTTCGCCAGTAGTTGCCATGCTTGGCAGTTGTTTTAGCAATTGATTTGGCTTTGGTGATGTTTAAAGGGAGACACTGCATCATCCAAATCCACCTAAAAAATCACCATCAAATTAAGCATATTATATCTAAAAAAAATTTTTTTTACAACACGGGGCAAACGTGCATGCGGCTCACCTGATGGTAAGTGACTACCGCCGTCCATGGTCACTCACAACACCAACGGCATTGCAGGTGTGCCGCCGGCCTTTTAAAAAGGAATATGCTGTTTTCTTGAAGGTTATGTTGTCGTATCGATTCGGAAATACTGCTGCTGGAAGTTGATTCCAAAGAGTGATTCTATTATTATTGCATTACTATTAAAACTAATGAATGTACAGAAATACGCTTATAAAGTCTAGGTGTAGTCCGACGTCGAATAAAATGCTATTATTGCAAGAGCAAACTTCCTCTGCATTCGCAATATCAATCTTATGAAAAGGTAATAAGGTTTCATCGGGGTAATCATTTAAAATTGTGAGCCTGTTCGCAGCCAGTCTTTGTTAGGTACTTTTGAAACAAAGTGACGTTCCTTACAGCGCACAAAAGACAGTCTTTTGATACTACTACTCGTTTTAGATTTCAAAAGATATTGCTCTGTGTTAGTAGAATGTTCGCCGGCAATATTAAAGTTGTATTTTAAAATCCATCTGACAAATTAAATTATGGCTTCCAAAATGGCGCGCTCCGAGCTTCTTTATTGTCGACGCCAAGGAAAATACTTGTACAGTTATAATCTTAAAAGGGCTAATGAAATCTCGAGTTTGATTAATCTCATTAATGTTGACGGAAACTAATAAAATTAAATAATTAATAAAAACATTAGGTAATCAGATAATGGTAGAATTCAATTTTATTATTTATATTATTGGAATGTTTTTTTTTTAATAGATGATAATGGAATGGTAGCCCCACCCGCGCTATCGGTGTATACCGGCGGGACACCAGTGAAGGATGATAGGTGAGGATGAAGTAGGTCAGTTAGCCCATCGTGACAAATTCGACAAGAATTATTCACGATGGTTTCAAGGGGGAACCACGTGGAGGTCGACTATCAAACTCCATTACTAACAATCCCTTTCTCCCATTATTGGAGTATTATTCAGTTTGCCGTGTGGTCCTAGCATAGAATTGCTGTGTGGTGCCGACATAGAATAGGCTACCCCTTCCATTCCCGTGGGTGTCGTAAGAGGCGACTAAGGGGACTTATTGTTTGAGATATGAGCAGCAGCGTCCCTCCTAAAACATCTCTAAAGCCTGACTGCGGTAACCAATTCGCCTGCCAAGCGTGGCAACTACTGGCAAACCTCCCCAAGGAGGAAGCTTATGTTCACCAGTAGACAGTTAAAGGCTGATATAATGATGAAATTTTTTTTTATTCGACTTAGAATTTATACAGAAGTACCTATTCCATTAGTTACAGTTCTGGCAATGTGCTAGAGTATTTATAAAATAATGTATTTTATAAATACTCTAGCAATATTCTAGAAAATTGATGGGATCAAATAACATTAAAGTTTGACTATTATTACTTTAACTCGAAAAGAAAAGACTCGAATCGAAAAGAATATAAAAAAAGAACATAAAAATGTAAAAAAATCCAGCTTGCTAAATTTCCGCCAATACATACATTTACCTAACCTGTTGATAGGGAAGGGAAGGGATTGTTAGAAATGCGGACTGCCAGTCCCATTGCTAACAATATACCCAGTCAGGTCGACCTCCATGCGATTCTTCCTGGAATTCATAGGGCTGAATTCTAGATGCATTCATTACAGTGGGCTAACTAGCCTGCCTTTTCATTCTCACGTATCATCCCTCACTGGTGCCCCGTCAGCGTATACCGTTAGCGCAGGCGGGCTGACCATTATATTATTATTCATAAAAAAAGTGCTGATAGGTTGACGTAACATAATTGTATAGATTCAATTCCTAATTACAATATAAGGACAGTACGAATTAATGGGGGGGGGGGGGGTGTTTTATACAACTTAGAACGGCAAACAAGCTGACGGCCCACCTGAAGGAAAGTGGTAATCGTCGCCTATTGACATGAACAGTACCATGGACATAACAGAGTATACTGTTTCGCCCATGATACCCCCCATGCGTTGCCATTCCTGAGGACTCTGGTGTTATTCCTCTGTACCCTGTAAATTCATGCCAAATCCCACCCTTCAAACCGAAACACAGTCATGCAAATAAAACTGCTTCACGGTTGAAACACGAATGGGACAGAGGTACCCAAGCAATCGAGTTTTGTACAAAGTCTCCCTCTGTTAAAGCGGAGGGTAGGTCTGGTAGTGCTTTTCCCGTTTTATTAATAAGTCCCTTATTCGTTAAGTATATCACAGGCTCAGTTATTGTTAACTAAACTATAATAAACGTAATAAAAATTTACGAAATTAAATTAAATAATAACATAACTAGTAATATTATTATAGACTATTAAAATTATATCGTTAGCTTGGAATTTATTTTTCAACTTTCAATGTTTCCGTATTTTCCAATTACTGGGAAGGCGTGTAATGTTGCCATGTTCAGATGGAATTTCCCATAATTATAGGTGGTATTACCCTCCCGCGGAATTGTACTGTCCTTTACACAGAGTTAAGCTGTTCTAGAAATTCGACATCATTTATTTATTTATTTATTTAATACTTTATTGTACACATTAGTTATAAAAATATGACAGAGGTAAACAAAAGTACAAAGGCGAGCTTAACTCTGATAGAGTTTTCTTCCAGCAAACCCAAAGTGGAAAGGAGCATCAATGTCAGCGGATACAGCAGTGTACAATTTTTAAACAGCCAAAATTAAATTAATTAGATTATATTTAATCGTACAAATACACACATACATATACATAAATATATACCTACATCTATACATATACCTACATATACATACATATATACATACAATATACCTACATATATAGATAAATAAATATATATTCATAGAGATAGAAGATGCTCTTTAAGTCTACTCTAAAAAATATTTAGGGATTGACTCTCACGGATAGATAACATATGGGAAGAGAATTCCACAATCTAGCAGCATGGACGGTAAAAGATCCACTATAGCGCGTAGATGAGTGTGAAGGGAGTTTGAGGATAAGAGATTTCGTCGAACGGGAGGACACGTCATGGTTTGAGTAATGGATAAAAATAAAATAAATTACAATACTTATGAAATAATTAATTATTTATCGTGAATATGCTTACGACTGTAACCTCTGATGGGATAGTTAGAAGCATTCGTCAACCGTTACCGTTTTGTTACAGGGTATTTTTGATAGGTGAAAATTGTAATCTATATTATATCATATATATATTATATAATCTAATTCTATCTGCGTTATATGGTGTACACTGGTAGAGTACAAGTATGTGATTAGTATGTGAAAAAAAAGGTCACTCGGCTCTTCGTCTTCGGAATTAACCAGGACGGCTTTAAGGGTGAACTGCGTGAACGTCAACCTGACAGGGTACATTATGAAAGTACAAAGATTTTTTTATGCATCTTAGAATAGCAAACAACTGACGGCCCACCTGATAGAAAGTGGTAACCGTCGCCTGTAGACATGAGCAGTACCATGGACATAACAGAGTATACTGTTGCTCCCATTATACCCCCCATGCGTTGCCATTCCTGAGAACTCAGGTGTTATTCCTCTGTACCTAGTAAATTCACGCGGTAAATTTACGGTTACCACTTTCCATCAGGTGGGCCGTCAGCTTGTTTGCCATTCTAAGTTGTATAAAAAAAAAAAAAATTATCTAAATACAAAATACTAAGCAGTATTAGATTATAAAATTTAAAATACATTTATTTATTGCTAGCAATGTGGACTAATCTCTCCATTACTGTCATTCCCTTCCATTACAGGGCTTAATTATTAATTTTGAATTTAATATGGCAGAAAACGAACCTAACGATATCATTCGGATTAATTTGATTCATTAAGAGTATTTCCATCATCTTAAATCCTATTCAAATATTTTCATACTACAAAATATAAAAAGGAGACAATTAAATTAAAAGAAAATATAAATAGTTATTTAAATAATCATAGTAAGTCATTTATTCATCACTGTCGAATTATTTATTATTTATTTATTTATTATACATTAATACACCTAGAAAATATAAATGGCGGACTTCACACTATATAGATAGATAGATAGATCGATACTCTTACGATACTGTTTCCTCCAAAAGATTACAATAGTTCTCCTTTAACTAAAGGTTGTCTGTAAGAGATTGCCCTAGCGATAAGACCGCCTTTTGTACCTTTATGTGTATATTTCAATGTGTATTTATGTTACTGTATTTCATTTGAATTATTCACTTGTCATTGTATATTTATATTTATGGTGCAATAAAGAGTTAAATAAATAAATAAATAGTAAACTTATTATAAATATAAATAATTACATGAAATAATCACAATGAGAAAACAATGGGCGACCTTATCGCTAATAACGATCTCTTCCAGGCAACCTATATGGCATTATGTACCAGTCAATCGTAAACAGGCATAACAAAATAACATTTTCTGTTATTCCAGTCTTTGTTTTGTTTGACGATGCGACGTAATGAACAATATTAAATCAAAACATTATTAAAAAAAAAAAAAAAAACTATTTAACAATCATACGAAAGTAATAAATAGTTGGTAATAGTCAAAATAAAGTACATAATACCCATTATCTTATTTTGGAGCAAGTAATTTGTTTTTAAATTGCCTCATCGCTCTATTCGTCATTATCACTTTTTCTTCAATTATGAACTTGGATACTTTGGAAAAAAAATAGAATAAAAAATATATTACACAAAATTTCAGGTACATTTAGTAAGCTATTCCATCCGCGGTTAATTCTTTCGTCCATTAAATATTTAAAAACTTATAGGTCACAGACAGAATACGGTATAAATTTTTCACTAACAAAAATTACAGGTTTGCGGTTGGATAATTTTGAAAGTTTAATAAGTTACAGAAAGGGAATGTGTGCTTTGTAAAAAAAAAAAAACTGAAATTTCATTTATTCTTTATAAAAATAAAAATACTTCATTATTCAAGTAAGTTTTATTATAAGTGGTTTTGGACAGTCATGTTTTTTTAATGAATTTACCGTCCAGTTCGAATTGCAATTTCAGCTGAGAAGAATGGACAAGAAACTCAGTTATTGCTTTTGCTTTAATAAAAACTGAGTATAAACTCAGCTTTCATTTGAAATACTTTGTAATTTTCACACATATACTTACAATAATTTCATTATTTAAAGATGTTTACTGGTGTGTGTTAATTCACTATTCAAATTGTTAACCAATATTGAATACTTTTTTTTTAATAAAGGGTAAAAAATAATACAACCTGCTTTTTTAATAGCATACATCTGGGGGAAAGAGATTGTTAGTAATGGAGACTGAGAACCCCATTGCTAGCAATATACCCAACCAGGTCGACCTCCTCGCGGTTCTCCCTGGAAACTATCATGTTGGATTCTTGATGAATTCATCATGATGGGCTAACTGGCCTGTTTTCATTCTTATCTATCACCCTTCACTGGTGCTCCGCCAGCGTATTCCGTTAGCGCAGGCGGGGTTACCATACCATTTTCACCCATCAAAAAAAAAAATAGCATACATTTTTCTCTTATAAACAAGGTATAGAGATGCAGCTACCATATCAACTGTAAATTGTCCCCCATATATATTTTTTGGTTAAATATCTCCCATGTACGAGCATCGATTACATAGAATTTTATTATGTAATTAAACTAACACATATTTCCAAGAAAATAATTTATTAAGCTAACACTCAATATAAAATCCGCTTTAAAATATCCCAATCGATCTTCGAAGTATATAAAATTCGTAACCGCCCTGTACAAAAGTTGAACACCAAAAGCGAAAGTTTGGAGCGATTGTATGTTTTCCCACAAAGAAAATACCAATTTATTTCCTTTATCCCCCCTCCCCCGGCCCCTCTGTCGGCAACTTCCCGTGAGCAGTTGGCGTTGACAATATTTCTTGTAATTTACTCCTTCAGGGCCAGAATAAATTTGTTCACAAAATTCTCAACTCGGATCCGGTGTCCGCAACAGATGTGCCGTTTGGCTTACTTCGACAATTTTTGCTTTATTCTCTACTTGTGCAGGTTTGCGTATATACGTGTCATTTGCATGCTATCCGTATGGATATTCCTTAAAGGCTTCGGAGGGTTTTTGTCGAGTTTTTCCTATATCGATTTATGCTTCGTAATTTAAAGAAGCTATATCTTAATATACATCATATAGCTCGAAGAACTGACAACCGATGCAGAAGAAAGGTTTTGAGTGGCGACTACGTACGTGTAAGCGCAGTATAAGACGACCCACCACTAGATGGAGTGATGACCTGAAATGCGTTGCAGGGAGTCAGTGGATGCAGGTGGCTCAGGACCGTTCTTTATGGCAGTCTATGGGAGAGGCTTATGTCCAGCAGTGGACGGAAAACAGCTTAAATGATGATGATGATGATATCTTAATATACAAAAATCCCGTTGCACGATATTCGTCCACGCTGAACTCAAAAATAGCTCAACTGTTTTTTCGATTTTTGACAATGGCTAATCTGAATTTTGAGGAGGAAAGGAGTTGTTGCTAATGGGATTTAATAGCGTCATTTTTAGCAATATACTATCTACAATTACCAAGTCGACTTTCACGTAGTTCTTCCTGGAAACTGTCCTTGTTAATTTCCTTGAATTCGTCATCACATGACGCTAACTGACCTGCTTTCATTCTCACTTATCATCCGTCATTGGTACACAGTCAACGTATACCGATAGCACAGGTAGAGCTACTATTTCATCTTTTAAAAAAACTTAAAGGAAAATCGGTTAGTACTGAAGAATTGTTAGTAATGGGGTAAATAGTCCCCAACGCTAGCAATATACTTCGTCAGGTCGATCTCCCTGCGGTTCACCTAGAAACCTTCATTCTCATCATCCACTTGTGCCCCGCCATTGTATACCGTTAGCATAGGTGGGCGCGGTTCTCTTTGTCCGTCATGGAATTTTTTTTACAACACAGGAGGCAAATGATATGTGACTACCGCCGCCCATGATCACCCATCACCCACAACACCAGCGGCATTGCAGTTGTACTGCTGGCCTTTTAAAAAGGAATATACTCTTCTACTTCTTGAAGGTTTTGTTGTCGTATCGCTTCGGAAATACTGCTGCTGGAAGTTGATTCCATAGAATGGTTGTGCATGGGAGAAAATGCCTTGAAAAACACACGGTGGAAGACCGCCACTTGTCTAGATAATTGAGATGAGATAATACTGCCATTCCAATAACACCTTTTTTTTAATTTATTATTTCTTAACTAGCTTTTATCCATAACTTTATCTCCGTACCTGAGACGTTCGTTGACTAGATAGGTAGCCTTTTTTTATACCACTGAGGTGATAAACAAACATACGGACTACCTGATGGTAAACGGTTACCGTAGCCTATGAACGTCTGTAATTACTAGGAACATCGCGCGCGCATTGCTGACCCTGAAGAAACTTCTTTAATCTTTTTTTAAAGAACCTCAAAGTCTAACCCTTTTTCATCCCTAATAGTATGCGTGTACTCGATTCTCAATCGGACCAGTTTTGGAAACGAATTTTTCTGAATTTTCTCAAGTCTGAGTGTTTTAGGTTTTGCCCCAGATATTATTTTATTTTTTATAACACAGAGTAGTTTGACAGTCAGGTGATTGGTGTTATCGTTTAGCCCAAAAACCTTGCAGAGTGTATTTATGTACCAGGCGAGTCACTAGTATTGATACCTACAATAATTACTATGTATATTGATAAATATAATTTACGTTAGATTGTAAAAAAAATTAGCAACGCATGGGGGGTATCATGGATGAAACAGTATACTCTGTTATGTCCATGCTTCTGCTCATGTCTATAGGCGACGGTTACCACTTTCCATCAGGTGGACTATAAACTTCTTTGTCATTTAAGTTGCATAATTTTTTTTTTAATTATGATTACTAACTACTATACTTATTACGATATTTTTTTTTATTATAAAAACTACAGCCTTTAAAAACTATAACATTGTTGTATTATTTTTATTATTCATAGCCAATTATGGATTTATTTAAACTATTTCCTATTATGCAGTTAAGTAAATAAATAATATATAATAAATAATAATAAATAAATAAATAAATATTCACAATGCTCAAAGTATGTATATGAGTGTGTGCGTATAGGTGTGTACGTGTGTGTACATACTTTATTCATGTAATTGTAATAAATCGAAGTTTAACTAATGTTCATAAATAAAACTTGTACAAAACAACAATAGAGTGTACTATAGTCATAAAACAAAACCGCGGCAAAACCAATAAACTATCCAGACGAAAGTTTAATTAAATTTTGTATTGTCTTTTATAGTCACGGCATAATTTACAAACGCAAGCGATTAATATTTTTTTTATATCTAATACTGTCTATATATCTATATTTATATTCAAACATGCTCCTTATAGTTTAAACAGAAGTAGTAAAATGCTTTGGCACACACATTTGTCACATAATTATGTCCTATTTTATCTTTAATTCCATGTAACTAGTTCCATAAGTGCAAACCGATTATAGATTTTTTTTAAAGGGTGAAAATGAAATGGTAACATCGCCTGCGCTATCAGTATACACCGACGAGGCACCAGTGGAAGATGATAGGTGAGAATGAATACAGGTCAGTTGGCCCACCATTAATTCAACAAGAATTAACCATGATGGTTTCCAGGGGGAACCGCGTGGAGGTCAACCTGAGTGGATATATTGCTAGCTTATTATAATGGGGTTATTAGACCTCATTACTAACAAACCCATTCCCCCCCATTATAGAAATATTTCATACGACAACAACATTTATGCTAGTGCTTGAAGTCCAATTAGAAATTAGTATGTCAATTAATTTGACGTGTGGTCCCGGCATAGAATAGGTGACCCCTTCTTTTCCAGTGGATGTCATAAGAGGTGACTAAAAGTATTTAATGGTTGAAGAATGGGCAGCAGCGTTTCTCTTATAATATCATCAAAAAGCTTAACTGTGCTTACCAACTCGCCTGCCAAACGTGACGACTCCAAAAGGTCAATGCCTATGTTTAGCAGTGGGCAATTAATATTTAACTTCAACATGTCTATAAACTCAATCCATCGAAAAAGGAATCCATTGGAAAAAAATCAGATGAATTGAGAACGTCTTCCTTTGCCCTCGTGTTGGTAAAGGTCGAAGATTACTCTTTATTTTAATGCAAGGTTGAGGGGTGAATTGGAACGCTGTGTTTGTATATTCATTTTCTATATAGGAGAGTAGGAGCCATAAAATCATAAATGAGTGTATGTTACGTGAAATTATCGTAAATTCAATACGCGGGATGCTCTTTGATGGCTCGTTATTTTTTATTATTCTACCTCCCAAATTTACATATGAAGTGACCTTCAAAAGAAATAAAAAATTAATCCAGCGTATTTCAAGACCAAAATTGTCAATTTTATTACAAAAAATTAGACGTATGGTCCCGGTATAGAATGCCACTCCTTCCTTTCCCGCGGGTGTCGTAAGAGGTGACTAAGGGAACATAAGGTCCCTTAGTCACCTTGGTACATTATTTTTTATGTAACTTAGAATGGCAAATAAGCTGATGGCCTACCTGATGGAAAGTGGTAACCGTCGCCTATAGACATGAGCAGTACCATGGACATAACAGAGTATACTGTTTCGCCCATGATACCCCCATGCGTTACCATTCCTGAGGACTCAGGTGTTATTCCTCTGTTCCCTGTAAATTCACACCATATCCCACCCTTCAAACTGAGACACAGCCATGAAAACACAACTGCTTCACGGTAGAAACACGA
Organism: Galleria mellonella; assembly: GCF_026898425.1. Taxonomy (NCBI): domain Eukaryota; kingdom Metazoa; phylum Arthropoda; class Insecta; order Lepidoptera; family Pyralidae; genus Galleria; species Galleria mellonella. Next base: position 6,368,348 of record NW_026442039.1, on the reverse strand, counting down.
ATGGGACAGAGGTACCCAAGCAATCGACTTTTATACAAAGTCTCCCTCTGGTAAATATATACATATGTACATATGGACGGATAATGGCTGATATGATGATGAAACAAGAATAATTTTCTTTAGGTAAAACCCGCTCGTCTCTCATCACTAATGGCACACGGTAACTTATCGCTTTTCTCGTACTTTGAAAAGTTTGAGCGAACTCTTTGACTCGAGCACGTCGCTTCCAGCCAACTGGAAGCGCTAAAATTTAATTATTAATAACTTTCATGAGGGATAATAAATATCTATAAGTGATATATTAATTGAAAAGTTTTTTTATTGCTTTACATATCCCTTTCAGACCCAAGATTTTTTTTCTTTCAGATTAAATATATTTTCGTGTTTTGGAGCCGAGCCATCTTGCCGGCACGCACAAGACTACTGCACCACCTAACCGCTAAAATGATTTCTTATTGGCTGGTTTAGAATCTCACTATCATGTTATTTCAGCATTGTGCGTAAAAATGAATAGCGCGCGGTTTTAGAATGTTTTAAAGTTACAATTCACGCCCTTATCGTTCAGGTCTGAAAGGGATGATGATTACCTTAGAATGTATAAAATCGGGCGTTAAGTTACGAAAGTAGTTTTTTTTATGGGTGATAATGGAATGGTAACCCCGCCTGCGCTATCGGTATACGCTGGCAGGGCACCAGTGATACATGACAAGCGAAGGTGAAGGCAGATCGGTCGGCCCATCGTGAAGATTTCAACAAGAATTAACCACGATGGTTTTCAGGGGGAACCACGTGGAAGTTAACCTGATAGAGTATATAGCACTGGAGCTATTAGAACCAATTACTAACAATTCCTTTGTCCCCTACGCAAGTAGTTTGATTAAAATCCTTGCTTTGCTACTTAAATATGGATTTTAATTAAAGAACACAGGAATCTTTTTTTTTTTCTGTTATGAGTATAATTTTATTGTAATAATAGCTTTGGATAGATATAAAGAAGATAATATATTTACTGACCTGGATAAAAAACCTTCAGCCTTCTTCATCCCATATACAAAATTTCATAGAAATTTGTTAAGATTTAGTCTTTTAGGTAACAAACAAACAAATTTACTTGCATATTTGTAATATTTATAAGGACTTCAATTAGTGTATTCACGTTTACGTTTATGAACATTGCAACTGCCATGTTTTTTTATTTTTATTTTTTCTAATTGTAATAACATAATTATAATATTTCAGCCATTATCCGTCCTCTGCTGGACATTATCTATAGACTGCCATATAGAACGATCCTGAACCACCTGCATCCACTGACTACCTCCAATGCATTTCAGCTCGTAACTCCATCTAGTGAGGGGTGTTGTCGTCCTACACTGCGTTTGCCTATACGCAATATTTCTAATTCTATGTTCATTAGAAAAAAATATAATTCGGCGTTCTAAATTTAAATTAAATATGTTTACGAACCAATTCGTCTTTTATTAGTGTGTATTGAGATCACTTGTCATTATTGATTTGTTTAAACGCTCAATAGTTTTCGACGCAAATCTACTGGATGTAGATATCGTTCAAGTTCATTTCCCATCAGGTGAAGCCACCACCGTCTCTTCCTTTTTACAGAAAACATTCGCGTTCAATCGTTCGTATGCGGCGTCCGTTGGAGCTCGTGACCAGAATTAATATGGACGACTTCATCTGCTTTCCGGGGACACGGGCGACCTTGTTTTTCGGGATTTTCTTCCGGCCAACAAATGGGATTGTGTTTTTTGCGAGGAACTTTTGCTGCCATCTGATTATAATGGGATATTGTGAAATTGTATTGGGCCGTTATCTCGTTAATGTTCAATTTTGTTGGTATAAAATGAGCTATAATGTTCAAAATGAACGTATAATATATGCAACTTTGCAAGACTATTCACACTCACGCGTTCGTGAATATACACATTCATGCACGCACACAAGCACACCCTCTCGTTCTGGCATTATTGTTAGAGGATTGCCTTTCCAATTGTGAAAAGATTGCTTTTCCAAGCAAGAGTTAATACCTTCTTTATATTAATATTTTAATATGTCAAACACTAATTACCGAACTAGCAAACGAAAAACACGGAAAAAACAAAAAAAATAGAATGAATATTAAAAGTAATAATAATTCTAAATAGGATCTTACACGATCTCCGAGCATGAATCGGAGAGGTGAAGTGAAACTACCGACATCTTTATAAACGTCAGTGTTTCCAGCTTGAATATGTTATCACACTTTTGGGTAAAAATTTGCATCTTAAAAATATTTTGTACAAATAGAATTATTAAATTAATATGGAAAATTTTGAATAGTTCATTCCTACATTTTGACGTTAGAATAATAGTAATAAATATCATGAAGGTGGTAAATAAGCATATAGCCTATATGATGGTAAATTGTTACTGAAGCCTATAGACATCTGTAATACCAGAGGTGTCAATTTCGCAATGGCAACCTTGATGAAAACTTAATACGCTCTTTTTTAAGAACCTCATAACGTAACATCAGCAAAGCTAAACGTTCGCGAGAGAAAACTTCTTTGAACTGTAAATTTAGAAGAAATTAAACAATTACACATGGCAACACTAAGAAACTAGTATCGTTCGAGAAACACCGTTGAACCTAGGTCAAATTCTAGTTATTATTACCAACACGTACATTCTTAATATCATGTTGTTACGTGATACAAATACCTATACAATTTTCCTTATTTAATAACACGTGTCTTAGTTAAGGTTATTGAGTTTTGTATTCCTGAACGGAATACATTCTACAAGTTTGCTGTATTATAAATATTGGCTGTATTCTGTGGCTCCGCTCGCGTGTATCAGTACATAAAGTATCCTATGTGTTAAATTAGGATATAACCTACCTGTGGATCAAATTTCATTCAAATCCATTCAGTAGTTTTTGCGTGAAGGAGAAACAAACATTGTTTTTTATACTACTGAGAATGGTAAACAAGCTGATGTAAAGTGGTAACCGTCGCCTATAGACATGATCAGTACCATGAACATAATAGAGTATACTGTTTCGCCCATGATACCCCCCATGCGTTGCCATTGCTGAGGACTCAGGTGTTAATCCTCTGTACCCTGTAAATTCACTGCCATATCCCATCCTTCAAACTGAAACACAGCCATGCAGATACAACTGCTTTACAGTTGTATGTATTTCTTACCTAGATTAACGCGAGTAATACAAAGGGATACAGTTAGTGGTAAATAATTATCACAGCCTTTATTGGCAAAGTGTAAACTTGAAGGTACTGCAAACGTATGGACTTTTGACAGTATATACAGTCCTGACAAATCACACCGATACTCAACGACGTTTCATAGATACGTAATACTTAAATTTAGAATGTTGGAAACATTTGAATTTAGATTACAGAACAGTGCGTGTTGTAAGTTTGAATTATAATTCTGAATTCCATCTTTTCGAAAATGGAACATACAATTTTTATTTATATCTTATATACTCGTAAGTGTAAAGAATTTTATTATATACAATCAAAAAATAGATATTTGAGTAGCCGTACCCTTTGGGAATGTATAAACAAAGTAAAGTATAATCCGTCAACAGAAATTGAGACAAAAATAAACCATGTAACAAATATCAGAGCACAAGGAAACTAATTCAATCGTGGTAGTGTGTTACGTCCCTGAGGGTTGAAACTTTGCGGGCGTTTTATTCTTTCTACTTATCTATTGTTATGAAATTGATACAAATTGCCTGCGGGGATTCCACGGTGTAATCCCTTTGCTGCCTCGTTTTATTGTTGTTGTAGTGATTGTAATGGGGTAAAGGTGATACATGTAGAATTCGATTGTTGACCGAAAGTACCCCTCGTCATCGGCAAAATTAAGTGACAAAGTCAGTAAAATTACTGTTTTCTTATGTAACTTAGAATGGCAAACGAGCTGACGGCCCACCTCATGGAAAGTGTCACGTATTATTTGTCTTGCAAATTTTCTATGTTTTATAATGCAAATAAAGTATATTCATTCATTTATTTAAACGCTTATAAGAACTAGACTTTCAATCTTTAAAAAATAGTTAATAATTTAACGTTTCTTAACTAAAAGACTTATAGTTCCTTAAAACAAAATAATACAGTTAGGTTAGGGTAACTTAAATCAATAGGTCACTAATGAATACCACTAAAAAAACCCTTTTTTTTTTTTACTTGTGGAAAATCTTCGGAAAGACCGTCCCATCTGCCGAAGGGAGGGCAGCTGGGGTGTGTGGGATTCGTACCCACTAAAAACCACACGACGTACCTCGAGGCGCTTATGTTAGATCCCGGGTTCCCATTTGTACGACTACCGAGTACTAAAGTAACCCTACTTTTGGAAAATTTCATTTCATTTATTTCCGCTTTCATTACATTTCCCTGCGATTCATATTAAATGGATTTATTCGAGGAGAAAAGGATTGTTAGTAATGGGGTTAATTAGCCCCATTACTAGCAACATACCCTGTCAAGTCGACCTCCACGTGGTTCCCCCTGGAAACCATCGCGGCTAATTATAGTTGAATTTGTTAGGATAGGCTAAATGACCTGCTTTCATCCTCATCAGTCATCTGTCACTAGTACCCCGCCAGTGTATACCAATAGCGCAGACGGGGTTACCACACCATTATCACCCATAAAAAAAAAACAGATTCATTCAAGTTGTAGTTGAATTCTTAATAAAATAAATTCACTTTCATGCTCATTAATTTAATAAAAATTAAAAAAAAAATAAAAATTATATCTTTTAATTTAACATTAAAATTATTGGCACAAATATAAATCGCAAATCAATTCACTACAGTCACAATTCTATACAAAATAGAAATCTTTTACCATATATCCGGGTTTCCAATAGAAATATCCGGGTCAATTGCTCGGGGCCCGGTGAGTAAATAAATTAACGTCTATCGGATATCCGTACTTTGTCCCTAGTTCTTTGACAATAAAAAACGTTGAATGCTGACTGCAGAGTTAAGAAAAGGGTTGTAGACATAATAAAGAGGTCGCCGGTGAGAATAAATACACGTGGAGTTTAGAAAAAGTAGAATTAAAATGAGAGTGATCAGGGTTATGTATTTTTGTAAAAGTATTTCTTATTTAATCATATTTACCAGAGGGAGGCTTTGTAGAAAAGTCGATTGCTTGGGTACCTCTGTCCCATTCGTGTTTCTACCGTGAAGCAGTTGTGTTTGCATGGCTGTGTTTCGGTTTGAAGGGTGGGATATGGCTTGAATTTACAGGGTACAGAGGAATAACACCTGAGTCCTCAGGAATGGCAACGCATGAGGGGTATCATGGGCGAAACAGTATAGTCTGTTATGTCCATGGTACTGTTCATGTCTATAGTTAACAGTTACCACTTTCCATCAGGTGGGTTGTCAGCTTGTTCGTCATTCTATGTTGTATAAAAAAAAATATCGATCGTTAACTATTCGCTGCTGAACGCAGTTCTCTTCCATAAGGGGGGAATTTTGCTAGTAGTTACTAGGCATCAAGTTAGCAGTCACTGTTAATCTTTGGTCTTTCAAGAGAGTATTTTAAATGGCGTAATGAGTATTTTAATTTTATTAACATTATACGAGTAAATAAAACAGTATGTATTATACAATCCTGGAATGTGAGGCTGTGGCCGATCAACGTTTAGAAATCCTCGGAACGGTGAGGTCGCTCCGTGAGGCCTGTGAAGAACCCAGGAAGCTTCTGCGCTTCTGGGCGGAGCTAGGTTGGCTGTACTAGCCACGACTCATACGCACAATGGCCCAAATGAGAGGCGAAGCGCGGAAAATAAAGGCTTTTTCACATTCATTTTCACAACAATATGTACGGATGGATGAATGAATGAGAATGTTTGTTACTCTTTCACGCAAAAACTATTGAACTTCGCTACACGAATAGGTTATATCCTAATTTAATATACAGTATATTTTATGTAACTATTGATCTATTCAGGCGAAGACGCGGAACATAATTAGTTTAATAAATAAATAGGCATCATATCAGATATATCAAAGAGGATCCTTTTTCCTAAATATGCGGAAAACCGTGCGGATTATAACTAGTTTACTAAAGTTGAAAATGTTAGTTGGTTTTATCCATATATGTACATAAAAATGAATCCCTATTTCCCTTGGTCATGTCACAACTTGTATACGACATAACTGATTTCATTCATGTTTTTTTTATGTTTTCTAATACGTTGTAGAAGGTTCTGATGGAATGAAAAATTATGAAAATTGCATAGAAAATTGGAAATATTCAAAAAACATTGACAATTTTTTTGCCCTGTTGACGTTTCAAGTATTTGATAGGACAACATCTGTCGGGTCAACTAGTATGAGTACTTTTATAATTTCTTTTTTTGATAGGTGAAAATGGTATGGTAACCCCGCCTGCGCTAACGGGATACGCTGGCGGAGCACTAGTGAAGGGTGATCGATGAGAATGAACACAGGCCAGTTAGCCCATCATGATGAATTCATCAAAAATTAACCATGATAGTTTCCAGGGAGAACCGCGAGGAGGTCGACATGGTTGGGTATATTGCTAGCAATGGGATTCTCAGTCGACATTACTAACAATCCCTTTCCCCCCACTTTTATAATTAACCCTTCTTTGTATGAGTTTTTTTATTGGTGAAATAAATCAAGTTGATATATTTCATGTTTAAAATTAAAGGAAAAATTATTAAAAAAATAAATGTGACAGCTATGTTTTTTTTCTGCAATGGACATTAAAAAGGTATCCAGACACGATCAACTTAAAGCGAACTTGTTCTTTTATATAATTTTTGGGCATTCAATGTTATGATGGAAATTTCCACCATTATGCAAAGAAGGGTTAAGATTCTACAAAGATGGTCTGCATGCATGTATCTAAATCTCTCTCGTGTTTTGCTATCAAGCAACGAAGCTAGGTACACATGTATGACTGTAACTATTAATAAACTGTCAGTATTTCTTATATTGGGTTTGCTGGAAGAAATCTTTTTTATAGATAAGTTCGCCTTTGTGCGATATTATGTTTGATTTTTGATTCAATCATTTTCTGTGTACAAAGAAGCTTTTAGGCTGTTTTTCAATTTGAAGGTTGTGATAAATGGCAGTGAAATTACAGGATATAAATATATAAATGTTGGACTAAATATATGAATCAAATGCTGTGATGGACTACATAATTCCTGGTAGTTACGTGAGCTGGATGTTTTTTTTTAAATGGATGATAATGCAATGGTAACCCCACCCGCGCTATCGGTATACACCGGCGGGGCACCAGTGAAGAATGATAGGTGAGGATGAAGTAGGTCAGTTAGCCCATCGTGACGAATTCAACAAGAATTGTTCACGATGGTTTCCAGGGGGAGCCACGTGGAGGTCGACCTAATAAGGTATATTGCTAGCAATGGGGCTGTCAAACTCCATTGCTAACAATCCTTTTCCCCCCTGAGCTGGATGTTGCAACTCAAACTCCTCAATAATGCACTTATTATTTTTATTCAAAATTGAAATAGTACACGACATGTAATGCAATAAATAATCGTTACAACAAAAAAGGCGGAAGAAGGATTCCACCTTTTTTTTTATACAACTTAGAATGTCAAACAAGCTGACGGCCCACTTGATGGAAAGCGGTGACCGAGAGATAGATATGAGCAGTACCATGGACATAACAGAGTATACTGCTTCGCCCATGATACCCCCCATGCGTTGCCATTTCTGTGGACTCAGGTATTATTCCTCTATACCCTGTATATTTACTACCATATCCCACCCTTCAAACCAAAACACAGCCATGCAAACACAACTGCTTCACGGTAGAAACACAAATGGGACAGAATTACCCAAGCAAACGAATTTTATACAAAGTCTCCTTCTGGTAGTCTCCATCTTCAGCGTTACTGGTGTTGCCATTTTAATGATTGTTGGGTGATGTTGCCAAAAATAATAATTTGGTACTTAGGAATGATGCATAAGGTATCGTGGGCATTACAACGAATTTTGTTACATCCATGACGCTATTCATATCAGGTTACCACTTTTCATCTAGTGGGCTATTAGCTTGTTTGCCTTTCTAAATATTGCATAAGAAAAATAGTTATAGACACTCAAAACTTAGTCTTTAGGAATGAAGGATATCGTGGTGACCAGAATGTCTATGTTACCCATGTTGTTTATATCTATAGACGATACTAGAAAGTGGCACTTTCCTTTACTACAATAAACAAATTTATATATAATAAAAAAAAAATACAAATTACTAACATTTCTTCTGACGAATCAATGAGAATTCACGTTTCACTTCCTTCGTTGCCACGGTGACCCCCTAATGGGGAATTGTCCGGGAAACTATTTAGATCCCCAAAGAAGGGGATATAAGAAATTCGATCAAGAATTCATTCAATTAGTGACGTGATTGACGTACCGTTACTCCGTGAGGATAAGGGTAATTATTTAAAAGGATCCAGTGATTCGCATCAGACATTAGTAAGTAATTTTTGACACTTCGAAGTCTTCAAGAATTCGTTTCTTATCAGTGTTGCCAGATAGGGTATTTTTGTCATAATTTTGGGTAAAAATTTTTCTATTTATGTATTAAGATTTTTTGGAGAAAAGTAAAATGGAGATGGAGAAATTTGTGCAAACTTTTTTGAAAATTTTGGATAATTTTTTAGTACCTGGAAACTTTGTACATGTATATAAGGTACATAATTACAGTAAAATATATGACTGAGGGTATATAACGGAAAGAAAAGGCGAGGAAAAAGTAGAAACAGAATAAATTTAATATAATATATTTATTTATTATTATATTATTATGCCATCTTAGTGCTATAAAAAAAAAACAAAGGAAAAAACAAACAAACCTTTTTCTTTCGCCATTCATTTTGTGACATAGTGCAAAAATAGTAAAAAACGATACAACTACTTGAGCACCTCTATCCTATTTGTCTTTCAATCGTGAATTTTGATTTGAAGAATGGGATATGGCAGTGAATTTACTGGGTACAGAGAAATAACACTTGAGTCCTCAGGAATGGCAACGCATGGGGGGTATCATGGGCGAAAGTATACTCTGTTATGTCTATGGTACTGCTCATATCTATAGGCGACAGTTACCGCTATTCATCAGGTGGACCGTCAGCTTGTTTGCCATTCTAAATTTTATAAAAAAAAGTAATTATGCCGTATAGAGAAGAGTACTGCTTATCCTAAAGTAAAGGATTAACCTATATAGAGAGCAGGGTTTCACCTATTTTTAAAAATGTTTGTATAATTTATTTATTATTATAATATACAAATAATAACAAGCCCTATAATATATCTTTATCATAAATTGCTAAATGTGCAAAGTTCACCCATAAAACCACAACAAGAGCTGCTTTTAATTTATCGTTTTAATTTCGTCCGCTATTAAATCTTCACTTTTAATTTCTTTGCAAATTTTGTTCATATCATTTGAATACTTGAAATTGTGTGTCTGATAATTTAAGTAAATGTGCAAAAAATGGCGACTTATAATCTTGAAAATGTTCATTCCAAAAAGAAGTACCGCCATTTTTGTGCGTATGTTTCTCTTTGCCCCACCGATTTTGATCCGATTTTGATAATTCTTTTTGGTTAGGTTTATTCTCCTGCTGGTCTCATATTTTATTTATACCACATATGTGGCAAACAAGCATACAGCCTTTCTGATAAACAATGGTCACTGTGGTCTTGGGACGCGTCAAGAAAAGAGCATATTCCTTTTTAAACGGCCGGCAGTACACCTGCAATGCCGTTGGTGTTGTGGGTGATCATGGGCGGCGGTAGTCACTTACCATCAGGGGAGCCGCATACTTGTTTACCCCCCGTTTTATAAAAAAAAAACACATCCATTCATTTTTATAAACTTTCTCATTCATAATATTAATTACACTTTTTTATATAATTAAATTAAGTTTCCCAAAAAAACAACCGAATTCAATTGTGACGAAAGTAGCTTGATTTAAAAATTAAACCACTGAACCGATTGTGATAAAATTACAAAGATATCAATCTGAAAATATATCTTTTCGGACAAAAAATAATTTTACAAACCGATTTATAAATGGAGGAGTTATATGGTAACAAAAGTAAAAAATACAACTAACTTGAACGTCTTCGCCTTTTTTAAGTTGGAGGGAGACTTTGTACGAAAGTCGTTTGCTAGGGCACCACTGTCTCATTCGTGTTTCAACCGTGAAGCAGTTGTGTTTGCATGGCTGTGTTTCGGTTTTTAAGGTTGGGATATGGCAGTGAATTTAACCTTTCTTTGCATTATTTTTTTTATTGGTGAAATAAATCAAGGTGATATAATTCATGTTCAAAATTAAAGGAAAAATGGTTAAATAAATAAATTTCACAGCTATGTTTTTTTTCCTGCAATGGTTATTAATGAGGTATCCAGACACGATCAACTTAAAGTGAACTTGTTCTTTTATATAATTTTTGGGCTTTCAATATTATGATGGAAATTTCCACCATTATGTAAAGAAGGGTTAAAGGGTACAGAGGAACAAATCCTGAGTCCTAGGGAATGGCAACGTATGGGAGGTATCATGGGCAAAACAGTATACTCTGTTATGTCCATGATACTGCTCATGTTTATAGGCGACGATTACTACTTTCCATCAGGTGAGCTGTCAGCTTGTTTACCATTCTAAGTTGCATAAAAAAGTTGGTTGTTAATGATTATTTTTTATTTGATTTTTTTATTTCAATCGATAACAATAAAAACGTTTATACAAAAAGATAGTTATTAATACTAATTGGTATATTTTATTGAAATCATCTCTTAAGAAATCACAAATTAACAAAGTTGAACGGAGTACTAATAAATAAAGTTGCGACAAACTGTAAGCCCGTACCGTCGTAACTCCGTAGCACCTAATTAAATGATTGCCCTGATATGCCCGGGTTAAGGATTAGTTACCGTCGTTCTAATTCACTGCCTTTTTCTTGATGTATTTAGTTTGCAGTTCTCGGGTTTTGTACCTCAAATGTGGGGCCCAGTAGTGATAAGTTTAAATGAAAATGTGATCTCTATCAAGTAAATTACATACATACATACATACCAGTCACGCCTGTCTCCCATTAGTGTAGGCAGAAACAATGGAACGCCAAATGCTTCGATTCGAACAAACCTCTTTCGCTTCTTCCACATTCATCAATCTTTTCATGCACGCTCGCCGGTTACGGGTACATTTAATTTGGCTATTTTAATTTCTTTTTAATTTTAAATTGTTATGAATATATTTATTAATATATGTAATTTTTTTCTTTCTTTTATCAATGCAAGGTTTTTGATGGTCATTTTATCCAGTCATCTTTTTATGTACACATAACTCTAATTTGAAAAAAAAAAAAAAAAACAACAGCTGTGTGTCTTGTCCGTTCTTAGCTGAAATTGCAATCCGAATTGGGCAGTAAATAAAAAAAATACTATTTAAAAATGCTTCTTAAGTTTACTTGAATAAAAACTATTTTTGTTTAATTTTTTATTTTATGTGATTGACATTAGTTATTTCAAATTATATGCATCGTTTGCATTTTATTTTAAATCTACGATCAGGACTTTCAGGGTTCAAAATCAAATTATCTGTTCAAACAGACTTGTTTACACTTTTAAATTAACATTTTTTATAAATGTATGGTTCGGAAAGTTATTAACTGTTGAGAAGATCCTGCAAGAAACTCAAGTGTTACTCTTTTAAATCTCTGTTAACATTATGTGTATTTATTTAAATGTACTACATATGTCTAAAATTACATGGTCGTTTGTGCATGATCCAATACTATGCATATTTATCATTCAACAGTACATACCTGATACTTACTGGCGACGTTTCAACGTGGTGGTGTTCACGGGTTTGTATATATATGTACAACTAGGCCATGATGAGGGGAAAGGGATTGTTAGTAATGGAGACTAAGAATCCCATTGCTACGAGTAGCAATATACTTAACCAGGTCGACCTCCACGCGGTTTCCCTTGGAAATTATCATGGTTAATTCCTGGTGAATTAATCACGATGGGCTAACTGGCCTGTTTTCATTTTCATCGATCACCCTTCACTGATGCCCACCAGCGCATACCGTTAGCGCAGGTGGGGTAACCATTTCATTTTCATTAATAAACTAGGGCATGATGTCCTCTTTTTTACATAAGATTCACCATGTAAAGTATTTTTAAAACCTACAATCATAAATTAAATGATAGGAATGAACTGTAAAGTTCGTTCCTATCTTCAGAAGTTCTAAATTAGAACTGCTTTAATTTGGTGACGCATTGTCTCAGCACAAACACGTTAACAAGTTGACACTTTTATGGTTACAAACACAATAAACGGCGATTTAAAACAATTATTAAACCTAAAATTAACCATGGAAATATTTAACATAGAGGCGATGACGTTTCATTGACTCAGTATTCGACCTGCGGTTCGTTTAATGTTTTCTCCAACCATACAAGTGTACGAGACAGGAGCGCTGGTACTCTATTTAATTTATGATTTACAGTAATTTACATTTTATTTTTACTAGTATTTTATTAAACTAACGAACGAGAAAGTCCTAAAAAGAGTGAACGAGAAGAGAACAGAGGTTGAAATAATAAAGAATAGAAGAGGCAAAATGCTGGGCTACCTTATACGACATGACGATTTTTTAAGAGCATAGTAGAAGGAAAGATAGAGGGCAAAAGAGGTAGGGGAAGACCGAGGAATAACTACATGGGACAAATAAAGGAAACACTAGGCTTCATGTCGTAGGGGGAGATAAAGGATATGGCCTGGGATAGAGCTGGCTAGAGAAAGATGCATGAATTAGTCCGTCTTAAATGAAAAGAAGAAGTATTTTATTCCTATGACTTCAGCTGCGTAAATCAATACCATAAAGTATCCTATATTCTAAGTAAGGATATCTTCTAACCGTGTACCAAATTTTATTCAAATCCATTCAGTAGTTTTTGCTTGAAAGAGCAACAAACATCCATCGATCTATCGTTACAAATTTACATTAATAGGATTATATTACGGCTATTTGATATTTTTAATGAATAAATGAATAAATAATAACTTTATTTGACTGATTACAGGTTAATATATTAAAAGTACTTAATGTTAAAAACAGAATCTCTGTATTCAACTGTGTTGAATGTAAATGATGAAAACATGTGAAGACATAGTATATTACTGCAGCGGCCAGCAACTGAGGCATTGATGGACGAAGGTGCAAATGTGGGTCGAGGCGTAGCCGAGGCACACATACGTGAGTCCATCAATGGCTAGTTGTGGTCAAGGCTTGTATAGTACTTTTCTCAAACAATGCGTGGAAATCAAAAACACAATTTTATTATTTAAGTTCAATAACGAATAACGAACAATAATAATTTTTCACGCGCCATAATGTTCCTTTGTTTTTTTTTTCAATAAACAGCTTTTTATTTGCAAGCCAGTTCGAAATTTAAATAAAATCTTTTATTAGTTACCTCCTTAGTAGCCATATTTCGAAGTAAAAGATCATTCCATTTTTAAATTACAGGACAGATATGTGTTTACATAGTAATTTATCTGGTCGCAAAATACGACAGATATGGATTTTCATAGAGTTTTTGTCGGCCGCTGCCCGCATGTATCTGGCCAGTACGGCAATTTTGATTTATCTCGAAGAAGATTGTCAAAATAATGCTCACATTTCCAAGCATGTTTGAGAAAATATTATAGTGGTCGAGTTCCAAATGACTGAAACAGTCGAAAGCAAGAAAAAAAAAACATTCTGAATTCGATTAAAAACAAATTGAAACACGAAAGAGACATTTCACCCCCTAATACCTTACCACCTACGTCTACCAATGAAAAATAATAAACTTCTTAACAAAACATTTCGTAACGCAATCGTCTGTAAATCACGTTTTATCTTAATCCAATATTTCAAATCAGCTTTACCGAAACGTGCACCGCTTCTTTGGTAAAAAAATATCTATAGATACATATATATATATATATATATATATATACTGTAACGGATGCTATACATAATATAATTTTTCATATTGAACGAGGAATTGTCGACTTTCTGTCTTATAATATTAAGATTTGAGTTATAATGCAAAATATTTTTATACAGTAGAGAATCGTGAATAGGAAATTAGATCGCGGAAAACGAGTGGAAATAATATAATAATATATTATTTTTGGAGTAGAGTAATATAATACTGGTATTAAAAACAAAGCTGTGTAAAAAAATAACGGATTATATACTTAATTTCCAAGTTCCAGTTGTTTTGAATTATTTTTTCTATAATCAATAATCTGGCTGGAGGAAGATGCATGAATTAGTTGCAACGACAAGAGGAAACTTTTAAATGAAAAAAAAAAAATCAATAATAATTAATATTTTGTTCCATCTGTAAATAAATTGGTTTACAGATGACGGTGTTATTAGGAAACAAACATTAATAATATAACCTTTTTTTGAAGTCGGTTGAAATATATTGTTTTGTACTATGATGTACTATTTAGTATAAGTATATAGCTTTACGTATAGTTTTTGACAATGCTTGACCAGTTTCAGCTCCAATGTTAATTAAAGTTTTTTTCCAAACTAGCTTCTACCTGTAATTTTGTACGCGTGCATTTTGGAAATAGGAAAACAAATGTAAAAGGAATCAATTACTTCTATTTGGAGTATCAAGATGAAACATATACCTAATTTTAAGTTAGATCTTCAAAAATACACCTTTGAAATTTGTATATTATTTTATTTAAAAAAATAAAAATTTAAATTAATTTACATAAGTAGATATATGTAATACATAATATTGTAAAGCCTTGTATCCGTACATATATCTATAAATCCATTCAACGAGGCATGATAGGTGAGGATGAACCTTGTTAGTAATAGGGACTCTAGTTCCCTCTATTTACGTATTTTGGTACCAATCGTAAGCTACTACAATGCTACAGATATACACATACACTCAAAAGCTTCGAACCTTTAATCTCTCCTATTTCGTCCAGATAAAAAAGTGCTTTTAAACCCTTGAGTTCTTATAACATTTCAAATTCTTTTCACCTGAACAAAATGTATAATCCTACCTAAGCAAAATAAAAAAAAAAACCTACTACGATCCAGAAATACATCTGGTTTGTGTATATTATAATTTGTACCGAACGAAACAGGAAAGGCGAAATACAAATATCTCGGCCTTGTTTCCCAATACATCTGACCTGGAGGTTTTCAATACGAATATTCTAATATATTCCTTGCTCACTCGAGCCAGGATCCCTTCCGAACGTTATGAAATAAATTTTTATCTCTAACCGATCCCGTGCAATAAAGGAGATTAATATTTTGTATTAAGATTATATGATGTTTAATATTTCACTCGGTATGCGCATATTCGAAGGATTATTTTCCTGCTTGTACGAGTTAAGATATCGCTCGAATGATCGTGCTTAGCTCAGGTAATTTTCTTTTAAAACTCTATCAGAGTTAGTTTTGATAAATCGAAATTTTGAAAAATATGTATACATATTAAAATAAACCGATTCTAATTCAAATTTTGTAATTATTTTTTCATACAACTTAGAATGGCAAACAAGCTGACGGCCCACCTGATGTAAAGTGGTAACCGTCGCCTATAAACACGAGCAGTACCATGGACATAACAGAGTATACTGTTTTGCCCGTGATACCTCCCATGCGTTACCATTTCTGAGGACTCAGGTGTTATTCCTCTGTACCCAGTAAATTCACGCCATATCCCACCATTCAAACCGAAACACAGTCATGCAAACACAACTGTTTCACGGTTGAAACAAGAATGGGACAGAGGTACCCAAGCAATCAACTTTTGTACAAAGTCTCCCTCTGGTGTTTTGTTTATTTAAATTTGAGAGATAAAATAGTTTTAATCCTGATAATATCCGTATGGTCCCAGCTTTGAATAGGCTACCATATCCTTTCCTATGGGAAAGAGGTAACTAACTTAATGGTAAAAGGATGGGCAGCAGCATCCCTTTAAAACATCTCTAAAAGCCTAACTGCGGTTGCCAACCCGCCTACCAAGCGGGTTAATGGTGGGCGGGCCAAGCTAAACTGCTAGAAAAACTTCCCTTATGGGGAAGGCTTATGTTCAGCAGTGGACAGTTAACGAAATAATAAATGCTGATAAGTGAAAAGGAACCCGGTACATGACAGTAAGGGACGAAAACAATATTTTTCGGATCAACTAATATGTTTTATAGGGAGTAGTACCTATATTGTGATTTGATGAATTAGGAAACGGAACCCAACCTAGAACGCCCAGACCCGAGTCGATCCGTGAATCGAACCCGGTTCTTCATTCAAGCAATGCAACAAACAAACAAACATCACAGAGGTAGTCACTTTATTAGTTCTGGCTATTGAATGAAACTCGTACACTTGTTTGATTAGCACCTGTAATTGCGACCAGTATTTACCGCAACCAACTCGAGACCTAATTCATTTGGTACGACGACGCGAGAAATTCGAAGTTAGACTTAGTTGCATTCTATTCTAGAATATTCCACAAATTTCTAGTTCCATTTGATATTATTTATTTATACGATGTTGATGGTAAATGATGATGCATTTTTAATTAATGAAAAATATTAATGACGGGTCACCATTCTATGCTGGAACCGCACGGTATAGAAATTACAATGCTTAATTTTTATTACAATAAATCTTTTTTTCTACTATTGCTTCTTCACTTTTTTTTCTATAGGGCACTTTTGACTTTGATGATACGTGTTTATAAATAGTTATTTGGTAGTTCTTGTTGTATATATTTATTATTTATTGATTATATTTAATTGTAAGTAAAATGCCGTATTTTGTTATAATTTATTTGTATTTTAATTATCTTTTATATATATCAAACCAACCTACCTTTTATCCTTTTTTATATATATATATATATATATATATATATATATATATTTTAATATTGTAATATACCTATTCTAATATTTCTATTTTTAATCCAAAGTTTTTATTAATAAATGATTCATTAAAAAATGTTATTAAAAAATTTAAGTCGGTCGGTTGAAAATACAATGATTCTTTAATAATTTTCCGAAGAGTATTTCTTTTAATAACAATAATAATTATGAACTTTTAATTTATAAAAGTTCATAATCATTATTGTTATTAAAAGAAATACTTTGACTTTTATATTTGTTTTTTGTTCTGTCTGTCAACAAAGTTGCGATGTCGCAGCGAGATGTCTTTTTATCTATAGAATCAGGCCAAGAAGCGAGTGCAGTGTGAAATGCGGCAATTACCTCAAGAGCACCATGTCACACATCCTACCAACTCTCAAACACTTTAGTGCTGTTCAGTATTGACTATCGACATCGATAATTAGCTATTTTTTATTCTTAGGAAGTTTTAGCCTAATGATGAATATAATTATTATCATATCAGTAAACTGTCCACTGCTAACTATAGGCCTCTTCCATAAGGAAGGTTTTGCCAGTAGTTGCCACGCTTGACAGGCGGATTGGCAACCGCAGTCAGTCTTTGGTGATATTTTAGAGGGACGCTGCTGCTCATCCCTCGACCATTAGTTCCCTTAGTTGCCTCTTACGCCACTAACAGGAAAGAAAAGGGTGGCACATTCTATGCCGGGACTACACGGTTATAATTATTATATATTAGACAAAATATTATATCAATTAAGATCTAGCAATGGAGCAGATAAGCCAAGCGTGGCAACTGCTGGCAGAGCTCCCAAGGGGGACTTTGCTAAACTGTTACTAGCCTATGGACGCTTGTAACGTTAGGGATGCCATGTGTACATTGCTGACCCTGAAGAAATCTTAGTATATCTTTTTTAAAGAACTCCATACTGTAGTGTCTAGATGATACCTCAGCAATGAGCTAATTCCACAGTTTGAACGTTCGCGAGAGAAAACTCTTCAGAAACCGCACTTTACGTGACCATTCAAATTCTATATTTTTCTATTCTAAATTATTCATTTATTTAAATTAATAATTTATTCTATGATTGTGGCAACATTAAGGAGTTCGTATGACCATTTATCGATATATAATACACGTATAGATTGACATCACTATCTTAACTCGTACTACGCCCGACGTCGCTCAGCGTAAGTCCGTTCCTAGTTCTCAAACACGACGGCGGTCTAATGACCCGAGTGCTCTGTGACGTACGTTCGTGTACTACTTCAGTAGAAGAGCTTCAGAGTATTTTAAGTTCGGTTTTAACCGATATGATCTTGTAAAGTTATAGTGATATTGAATCACATTAATATACTAATAATAATAATCTAATAACAAAAAAAATATAGTAATATAAACCTCTCCTATTAGATAGATAGATAGATAATTTATTTGCATTGCTTACAGCACATAAATAACAATACGAACATACACATAATACAGACATACACAGTAAAAGAGATAAAAGAATGAAAGAAAAAAAAACAACAAAAAAAGCAAAATATATAAAACAACAGTTTCCTACTTTCATACGTGTGCCATAGTAACACAAAATGGTCACAATTCAGCTTATTGCTTTGCCCTCAAAAGAGCAAAACACTGGTATTCTATTGTGGACAAGAGTTAGTCGCGAAATTCCTTAATCCTTAAAAGCCTGATTTTTTAAATCAAATAAAAAAATATATATATATAAGTGTACCCTTTACTGAGTAAACACAGTAAAGGGGAAAAATAGTAAAAAAATCAAAACGATATTTTTATATATTTATTTTGAAAAAAAAATTGGTTACATGTAAACAGCCAAATATTAAAATAAAATCGATTGTAGGCGCCCAATGCGATTTATAACCCCGGTATCAAATTTGAAACTTCAGGTATTTAAGGGTTAATAAAAATAATAATAAAAAAAGAAATATGAATAAAATACATTGTGTGTCCATTAGGGAGGTTTTGGCAGTAGTTGCCACACTTGGCAACCAGGTTGGCATTCGCAGTTAGGCTTTGGTGATGTTTTAACTACGAGTACATGATATCTGTGTACATATTTTACAACAAACAAACCATTTGCTTCACTTAACTAAATGTTAAGTGGAGCAAACCGCAACACATTAGCGAAAACCGTATTCAAATTGGTTAAGCAGTTTTTGAGATTAGCTAGCACAAACGTATAGACAAACGGATTAAAAATCTAAAAGTCATTGTTTTTGGTCCTGTTGTGTTCATAAAATTAGAAAAAAAAAACTATTTTTAGGGCGTATAAACAGTTTTTCTTATATATCTTCCATGTACAGACAGCGACCGTTACTGAAGGCCTACCTTGAAATGTTTTTCGAAATTTCGGAGCCAAACGAAACACAAATTTGATGTTAAAATAACACATGTCGTTTGGAAATATTTTCAATGTTAAAATATCGTTCCTTTGGACTTTTATGATAGGATGTATGACGAACGAAATGTTAAACTCCATTTATTGGTCCGATTTTGGTATAAACAAAAACACGAAATTGAGTCCGAAAATTCGGAATTTCACATCATGGTAGACCCGCTGATTTTATACATATAGTATTAATTTGTAATCAGTAATTTGTACATAATTAAATTGCGTTAAAATAAAAAAAAATACAGTTATTGGTATACTAAATCGATAACTCACTATGTACTAAAACAAAACCGATTAAAAGCAATAAAAAATTTTGATACGATCCAAATAAACATTATAATTTTTTTTTGTTTTTTTTATTATTAATTATTATAGTACAAAGATCATGTAATTTTATCAACGAAATCGTAAAATTGCGTGTATCCACCTGATTTTCATTGAGCAATAGATAAGCTCGACTGATAACCAGCTTCTTTGATAGCACAACGCACAAAGAATTCATCCCACGCGTTTAGTTATGAAATTTATGGTAAAGTACCTATACATAATTTAGATAAGGTATTAAAAGAGGCTGCTTCATACTGAGATAACGTATAATGGATAGATATTGTATAGATGTTAGAGATCGGTAGAGGGTATATTTCATTGGATACAAGAAAACCGCCTCAGCTTCGCATGTGTTTATTTATTTATTTATTCTTCATTGCATAATAAAACTTTGTACAAGTGGCGAGCTTAATGCCGTATGGCATTCTCTACCTGCTAACTAATAGGTAAAAATAGAAAGCGTATGAAGGACAGATGTGATGAAAAATATGTGACATAATTATAGTAACATACTGAAATAATTATACATAATAATACATAAGAAATACGCATATAACACATATAACACCAGAGGGAGACTTTGTTCAAAAATCGTTTGCTTGAGTACCTCTGTCCTATTCGTGTTTCAACCGTAAAGTAGTTGTGTTTGCATGGCTGTGTTTCGGTTTGAAGAGTGGGATATGGCGTGAATTTACAGGGTACAGAGGAATAATCCTCAGGAATGGCAACGCATGGGGACATCATGGGCGAAACAGCATACTCTGTTATGTCAATGGTACTGCTCATATCTATAGGCGACGATTACCACTTTCCATTAGGTAGACGGTTAGCTTGTTTGCCATTCTAAGTTGTATAAAAAAAAAATTGTGACTAGACCGTTAACAATATACATAAACTGCGTCGAATAAAATACACTGTGACACCCTATGCATGTATGTACGAGTATGCACATGACTCTAACATAATACTGAATTATTTAAATGATTTATTTAAATTATATACAAACTACAGTTTAGTTTGCGTTTTCCTTTGTGATTATTTTCGTATGTTCGCGGCGCTGCAGTATCCATTACAGTTAGGGCTTACTGAATAACATATGTACTACAAACATTAGTCTTACTGCTGCATTTTAAAAGTACCCCTACTATTTGTATGTAATATTTTTCTTTATACAACTTAGAATGGCAAACAAGCTGACGGCCCATTTGTTGGAAAATGGTAACCGTCGCCTATAGACACGAGCAGTACCATTGACATAACAGAGTATACTGTTTCGCCCATGACACCCCCCATGCGTTTCCATTTCTGAGGACTCAGGTGTTATTCCTCTATACCCTGTAAATTCACTGCCATATCCCACCCTTCAAACCGAAACACAGCCATGCAAACACAATTGCTTCACGGTAGAAACACGAATAGGACAGAGGTACCCAAACAATCGACTTTTGTACAAAGTCTCCCTCTGGTGTTTTATTCTTCAGTCATCATAAAAAAAAACTAAATCGTTAAATGTGTTCATCATCATCATCAACATATCAGCCGTTAACTGTCCACTGGTGAACATAGGCCTACCCTATAAAGGGGGTTTTGCCAGTAACTACCACGCTTGGTAAGTGGTAACCGTCGCCTATACACACGAGCAGTACCATGGACGTAACAGAGTATACTGTTTTTGTTTTGTTTGTTAATTAAAATATTCATCATTATCATCACACCAGCCTTTAACTGTCCGTTGTTGAACATAAGCCTCCTCTTGAAGGGGTTTTGCCAGTAGTTGCCATGCTTGGCAGGCGGATTGGCAACTGTAGTTAGGCTTTGGAGATGTTTTAAGAGGGACGCTGTTGCAATACCTTGGCATTTTTAGAGACGACTCTTACAGTGCCTTGCAGGCAAAGAAAGGGGTAGTCTGTAAATTTAAATAAAAATTTATTATGCAAGTCATCTATTTGGATACCTCCGCTCTAATCGTATTAAATAGATATGTCTACCTATTTCGGTTTGAAGGTTATGATTAGGTAGTTGGGCTGTCAGCTTGTTTACCATTCTAAGTTGCATAAAAAAATAAAACTCGATGCTATTGAAAGAATTTTGATAGATTTGCTGTTATGAGCGATTCAATTACATTATTATTTTGATTAGTTAAAATTTATTTTCCAAAATCGTTCAAATCTGATAGATGTACCATGAAAACTAATTCTAAGAATTCGAACGTCTTGTAAACACGTTCTTATTTAGTTGGGTTTATAAACATAAAATGATGTTATATTCATAATAAACTCCATTCCAGTCTAAACAATAGAAACTGTTTACCTTTTTAACAACAACATATCAAGTTCTTCTTTCACGTAAATCAGGAGGCACGGCAGTGCCCCCGCCGAGTCGAGCACAACCGTATCATCATTATGCCAAAGCGATTAATAACACCATAAGTATAAAAAAATTATCTAATACAAAATCTACTGTTAAAATAACTAAGAAAACTTAAACAGTGCATTGAATAATAAAGTATTTTTTATTAGTAGTATATGCCATACAATTGTTAAGTCATTGTAATTATTATAGAAATAAAAATGTTGAATATCGATACTGAATAAGCCACCCCTTCCTTTCTTGTGGGTGTCGTAATAGGCGATTGAGAGAAGACGAGGGATGAGCAGCAGCGTTCCTCTTAAAACATCTCTAAAAACCTAACTGCGATTGCCAACCCACCTGCTAAGCGTGGCAACTACTGGTAAAACTCTCCTTATGGGAAGTCTTATATCTAGCAGTAGACAGTTGAGGGCTGAAATAAGAAAAAAAATGCTCAATATAAATGTTAAGAAATAATTTGTTAGATAAAAATTAATAACAATGCTTTTGAAAAGGTGTTTCCATAGACACTAATTAAAATAATTGACTTGGTTCTATATAAAAGGTCTCACAACTTTTTATAGTAAAAGAACTGTATTGCGAGACTTGACAGTTTTTTTTTCTTTTATGTTTTTGATGAAATTTTATTTACAATAACTGTAATGCGACTATTTTCAATACTGCATAAGTTTCGTGGTAGGAGTTACGAATAAATGTATGCATCGCTGGCTCTTGCACTTGTTTAATAAATAACTGTATTACAATGTTTTTAACGATTGAAACCAGACGCACTGTGAATATAGAATGAGCAATGATCATAATTGAATGCCAATATTGATTTTGGTCAGTAATGGATTTATGACGTCAACTCATCAGTTCACTCTCAACATTCAAAACGGTAGGTAGAACTTGGGCAGTTCCAAATACAAAAGGTTTTTAAACGGATACCTTTTAGAATCTTTTTTTTATTTGATTTGAATATGACCAATGAGGATGAAAACTTGATACGACACGATCAACTTATGAACAATATAATAGAAGGTAAGATAGAAGGAAGGAGGGAAAGAGGAAGACCAAGACATAGTTTTTATGTATTATTAATGTATATAATAAAGTATAAAATAAGAATAAAAAAATACTGAAAATAAACAATTCAATTAAAATTAAAAATCTCTTTGCATAACGTTAACGTTAACGGTCACATTAACACAAGCGGTTCGTATTTAGATTATGTCTACCTACAATTTTTAATACACTTTATATCACCTCTATTACGTAGTCAATAAAGTACAATTTAGTGATTTTAATGTAATAAATATTTGCTAAAACTTTAACATAAATTAGCATGTGTCGAGAGGTAGAAACTGGCAGTGACAAAGGCATCGATCACGATAAAGACCCATTTGTAGTGACACGAGCCTCAGGGTTCGGTTGCCGAGGAAGTATTTTGCAGTACGGTATATTTCTTAACGTTTCTCCGTTTTATTACAATTTATACAGATTTTTGTGTTGTATATAGCAGGATGCAGTAATAAAACATATATGTATTTGTGATATAAAATTATAAGTTTAGTGAAAAGATACGAGACATGTCTTATATTAAATCTGACATAGAACAAACTTAAAAATAATAAATTGTTCTAAAAAAAAACCTCAGTGTCAACAGCCAGTATTAAAACTTCAACATTTTCAATAACTGACATCGATGTTGTATTGGACGAAATATAAAAAGTTAAGAATCAATTAAAAAGTTTAATAATTAACGATTGAGTCTCACAACAAAACTTATTATAATTGTGAAAAAAAAAATAACAGTTTTTATGATCTAATCCTTGTACGGTACAGTTACAGTAAATAAACTATATATAGTTCTATTCATTTTTGAGGCCAGTGTAATTTACAGTTAAATATTACTTCAATTAAATGTTACTTCATATTATTCACATTATATGTACATTAATTTACCGTATATGTTTATTTAATAGAGGCCTATTAAAAAAAGATTTATAAACATATAATGAGACTACACATACAAACATTTATAAAATAAACATACATAATCAAACAATATGCATGAATTAGTTGTACCGACAAGAGGAAACTCTTAAATGAAAGGAGAATCAAACAATTAATTATAAACGCAACTATAATAAATTATAATGATTATAATGATTTAATCAAAAAAAAATTAAATTAATAATTAGTCAAAGAAAAATCCTTATATTACATATATAGTAAATTTAAAATTATTTAAAATTGACTGAGTTATAAGTTTACAAACATAAAAAAAAATACACCCGAATTTACAACCGCCTTATTTTTTAGGTCGGTTGAATAACTGGATTTGATTTTAGAAATCATTACATTAGTCATTAGCAATATGAACGATACTCATCTTACGATACCATTTGTCAGAAGGTTTTTTTTTAATGAAACTTAATAGGACAAACAAGCTGACTGCCTTCCTGTAGCACTATGACATAACAAAATAGATGATAGTCATTTTAATGTCCACGAATTAATTAAAACAAAAATATAAAAAAAAAATTTCAAACAATACAATAGTTTTTAGGCAACTATTAGAAGAAATAGGGCAATATTAAAAAAATAACAATTAAGTGACCAGAAGGCTGGCCTATACTTTGGTCAACGCATTTCCATTGCTATTCAGCGTGGAAATGCAGCAAGTATCCTAGGCACCCTACCGGCTGGCAGTGATCTTAAAGAAATTTTTATCTTTAAATATATATATTTTTAAATTTTTTAATGTTATATTGAATTAAGTAATATTTTGTCATAACAATAAATTAATTATTGAAAAAAAAAAAAAAAAAATAAAAAAACAATTAAATTAAAAAAAATACAATAGTTTTTAAGCGACTTTTGAAAGAAGTATTTTTTTTACAACACAGGGGGCAAACGAGCAAGCGGCTCACCTGATGGTAAGTGACTACCGCCGCCCATGGTCACCCACAACACCAACGGCATTGCAGGTGTGCTAAGTAGGACAATATTAAAAAAAAATAGCAATCAAATTTAAAAAAATATAAAACTTTTTTAAGCGACTGATGAAAGAAATAAGGCAATATTTAAAAAATAATATTCTAATTTCAAATAATACGATAGTTTTAAAGCGACTGTTAAACGAGGTAGGTTCTCAATTCGTTTGATTTTTTTGTGTGTATGACTTATATATACTTATGTATATTTCGTCGATAAATCCAGAACTAACTTTCACAATTGTTTTTATAAATGATCGTTTGCCCCCTGTGTTGTAAAAAAAAAATGTAGTCGATCAGTTTACCAACTTAAAAAGTTAAATAAAAAATATCTCAGATAAGGCAAACGAAGTCGCGGGTAAAATGTGTTAAACCAGAAATAACTGTTTCACGTCAAAATGATTCAACGGCAGATCTTAAATAATTCCGCTACTCCGCCACTCTTGGCTTCGTACATAAACTGGGCAAGTCCACAAATGGATGGAGCCCATTTAATCTCTTGGGATTTAATTGCAGCACCTTTCGATTCGCCGGCGGTGCCCGGCACCCATTTGTTGGCGAGGAGATTTATTGACAACTGTACCAATTGGACGCCAGGCCAGTTTTATTTACAATATTTCATGTTTTACGAGAAAGTTTCTGTATGAATTAATGTATGTATATGTATATAGAGTATCTATCTATCTATTATCTATTAGTATCTGATAGATAGATAGATACACTTTATTGTTTCAACCAAAAGATTACAATAGTAAACTTATTATAAATATAAATAATTACAAGAAACAATCACAACGAGAAAACAATGGGTGGCCTTATCGCTAAAAAGATGTTATTTTGCATTATACCTTACACTGATAATCTACCCTAGTTTCGCATGGATAAATACAACAAAAAAATAGTTCTTTATTTTAGTTTTAGTAGATTTTTCGATACTTTGGATTGGATATTATTGCGATTTTCGTTGGGATCTAAAATGTTTTTGAAAATAATATAGAAATTATAATATTTATTTATTTTATTTATTTCACACTTTATTGCACCAAGTGAAAAGAAAAATAACAAATACAGTAAATATCAATGAGAAGTGACACAAAGGCGGCCTTATCGCTAAGCAATCTCTTCCAGACAACCTTTGGGTAGAGGACATTGAGAAAAAGACAAAGGGTAGATGGCTACCCTTTGTCTTACTATTATATAGATATTATCACATACAAACACATAAACATACACTACATATACACAAACAAATATATACATAAATATACGAGTACATGTACTTAATAGCACACATACAACAGAAGAAAATGATGGAGGAAAATGAAGAGAGAACACAGAAAAATAGTACTAAAGGAAGAGGTAATAGAATTTAACAGAGGTTTTGAAACTAGTAAGAGTTTGAGCGCACCGAATAGAGGTAGGCAGAGAGTTCACTATAATATTCATTAATAATGTAGCTTTCTCGTTTAACCGTTATAAATAAACAATCAAACAATAAAATCTTTCCTCTTTATGATATTATTATAGATTAGTTAATTTAATTATCATCATCATCATCATCATCTCAGTCATTGTCCGTCCAATGCTGAATATAGCCTCTCCCATAAGGGGGGTTTTTCCAGTAATTGCTACACTAGGCATGTATGTTGGCAACCGCAGTTTGGCTTTAGAGATGTTTTAGAAGGAACACTGCTGCGCATTCCTCCGCCACAAGCTCCTTTAGTCACCTCTTACGACACCTACAGGAAAGGAAAGTGTGACCTATCCTATGCCGAGACTTACACGGCAATTACACACAGTATAAATAGTAAGAAAGGTTTTAATTATGAATGTGAACGGTTATAAGTCCAGACGAATATGGGATATGGCGTGAATTTACAGGGTACTGAGGAATAACACCTGAGTCCTCAGGAATGGCAACGCATGGGGGTACCCCCCCATGTATATAATGTATAAAATATGTATATGTATAAAAAAAATGCTGTTTATTTATTGTTCAAGTTCATTCTATTTTAGATGCAATTTTTTATCACACAACATATATGGAAATATATATATACCCAGTATTAAAAGGCAAATAGAAATACAAAGACGTGGCCACCCACATCCAATGCAGCTTTTTCCAATGCAATTTCTAAATCAACGTTGCATTTCGATACCTCTTCGCTTTGGGCACTGCTCTCGTTTGAAATTTCGCAAATTAATTGACTTGGGCTGTGTGTACATTGACCCTCCTTATTTTGAAAAAATTTAATACCTCTTATAAATTAATTTTATTTATTGAAACGTTTGACTTTTTTGCGCCCTACTTACTTACTTACTGTTTCGCCCATGATACCCCCCATGCGTTGCTATTCCTAAGGACTCAGATGTTATTCCTCTGTACCCTGTAAGTTCATGCCATATCCCACCCTTCAAATCGAAACACAGCCATGCAAACACAACTGCTTCACGGTTGAAACACGAATAGGACAGAGGTACCCAAGCAATCGACTTTTGTACAAAGTCTCCCTCTGGAAGTGTACCATCAGACAGGCTGCATGCTTGTTTGCCACCTTTGTGATATATAAAAAAATAAGAAAAATATATGCATAACCAGTGTGTACGAGGCTTAAATGAAAACAGTCCATCTACCAACTCACCTCTAGTTAGCTTTAGAAACGTGAAAAGGTAAACTAGAT
This sequence comes from Galleria mellonella, assembly GCF_026898425.1. NCBI lineage: Eukaryota > Metazoa > Arthropoda > Insecta > Lepidoptera > Pyralidae > Galleria > Galleria mellonella. The sequence goes on along the minus strand of NW_026442039.1, from coordinate 6,340,562 downwards.
ATTTTGAAAGGAAATCCAGGGGTTCATGGTCGAAATTTAAATTTCTTTTAGTACCCGTTATAAGTATAATATATACATTTCCAAGAAATGCGACCCGTATACAATTTTGGTGAATTTCGCTAGTAGTTGCCACATTTGACAGGCGGGTTGCCAAAAGAAGTTAAGATAGCCGATTTCTTAAGAGGGACGCTGCTGCCAATTCTTCTTTCATTTAGTTCCCTTAGTTGCATCTTACAGCATACGAGAATGGGAGTTATATGCCATAAATTGCTAAATAAATCTTTCAATCGTGCTTTTAACTTCGAGGAAGCATTTTATAAAATATACCTTTCGGGGATATCAAATTTTTTAGTTTACCGAAATTAGACGAATATATATATATATATATATATATATATATATATATATATATATTATGTCGGATATCGTTCTACTTAAAAAAATATCAAATTATAAACATGACTGTTGAAAACAATTAATGTATCACCAAAAATGTTAATCTATTAATAAAAAAATGATCGATGTCCCATTCAATTTCCTTATCGGATACAATTTTTAACTCTCCAATTATTTCACTAAACTAATACGCCACGGAATATGGAAGCCGACTTCTCACGGTCATTAAGAGCCAAGAGTAATTGGAGACACATGGTCTACGCACGGGTGTCCCTAATTATTAAAGAAATATGCCCCATGAAATTATTAATTAATATATATCGTGTACACGTGTGAAACGGATGTAATTATGATTTATAGCGGTGATGGGTCAGTTTTTTTGTCTATATTTCTGTAGAAGGAATGTATGGAAAAATGTTGAGGTCGTGTTAGTGTAATATAAATATTAGTGTCCGACCGAACTTTCGGTTTCGGTTTCGGTTAGTTTCGGCCAGAAATTCTACTTTCGGCCTCATCTTTCGGTCGCGCCGATACTTTGTGTGTATGTTTGTGTTGTGTATGAAAGTTGTTTTTTTTTTAAGTTTACTTCCAAGAGTAAGTTATAATTTTAACATGTTTTTACATATAAATATATATGACATATTTGTTACATACTTTAATTAGTGTTTATTATTACCCTTCAACTATCTATGTGTATGTGTAAATAATTGTGGTTACACAATAGACAATACACTAGATTTCAATATAGAAGAGAAATTTTAAATATGTTTCAGTAAGTTTCGGTTTCGGTTTTGGTTTCGGCCGAAACTGAAACCAAGGCCGAAACTTCGGTTTCGGTTTCGGCTGTAAAACCTGTTTCGGTCGGACACTAATGAATATTTTTTTTGAGAAATGGCGACAATGTAAGCACTGTATGCACACGACTGATTATAAATACAGTCAGTGATAATAACACGATAGGAAAAGAGGAAGACCTTAATTTAGATAGATAAAGCGTCTCCATACAAATGCTTCGAGAGAAAAAGCGAGTCAACTTTTTCATACAATTTTGCGTGATAAATAGTTATGAGTGATTCCTTTGTAACTTTTATATTTATTTTGTCTTATAAATTCTTCACCTTTTTAATGTGCATAAACTCATTTTATTCATTAATAATTAAATATAAATACATCAAGATACGTATATAAAAGCTACAAATTACTCAGTGGGCTTAAAGGATTACTTCGTTGATCATCTGTAGGTCCGTCCGTCTGTCCAGACCCTTTTTATTGGGTACGCGTGGAGGTATCAAGTTGAAATTAATATCATATATTCAAGTCTGCAATCTCTTGAAGCACAGAAAAAAATAGGCTTCTAAATTGATGTAAACAAAAGATACGGCCGTTTATGTTCCATTTATATCTCATATTTTGACATTCGAAAAGGGAATTCAAACCTAGTACTTCCCGTTGACTTAGAATCGTCAATATAATGTAGTACAAGTAAAGGAAAATGTCCGAAAATTGTAAATTTGTAGTTTTTCACAATAAAAATGAAACTTGATGATTTTGTACGGAACTCCCGTTGCGCGAGTCCGACTCGCACTTAACCCGCTTTTTAATTATACTGTTGCCATTCTATATCATCAATCCGTCAGATTTATGACTATTCCAAATTGAATAAAAAATATATACAAGACATAGCTACATTAACAGACCGAATAACGTCCAAAATAATTATTTCTTCCCCTCCGCTGCACCACAGACTAATGGCGTTGACATACATATATAAATATAAAAAGGATATATAATAAATTCAAATAAAATAAAGGACAGTGAAAGCGAGTTTACCTCAACCAGTCTCGACAATTTTGATACTAATTACAAACTCCACTTCCGGCCTCCGACCCTCGCTGATGTGGGTCACGGCCGACAGGAATTAATCCATTTAAAATACATGCGGACCTTTCGTGGATTCCTAAATGAATAAACAAGTTGAGGAGCAGCGACCTAAATACTGGTGGCATTTCAAAAAATGCCATCCTTCAGTATTCAGAAGGGTTGGGGACCTCACTCACGCAACTAAGCAAATATTTATGTGCTGTATTTAATTGTAACATGAAATGTAGCATTTAGAAGCATTGCTAGTAGTGGTTATGAATAATATGGATTAATATGATATTATGAATTATATATATATATATATATATATATATATATATATATATATATATATATATATATATATATATATATATATATTGTTGTTATATATTGTTGTTCAGATATAATGTTCTGATAGACGGTTAGACGGACGGCGTTATATCACACTATAAGAGTTCCTATGCACCTATGTTTTTGGTTTTTTGCATCCTAAAACGAAGTGAAAAAAAAACTCTATGAGTTATAAACGATTCATAATTGACCTAATGACTTAAAATTACTACAAAAATTGAGAGACCCTTCTTTGAAAAGTCAGTTAAAAACGGTAAACAATGTATTAAGGTGGGCGTTAGAAATATTTTTACAGAACCTTTCTTGCAATATGCATCTCCATAAAGAGCTTTCTTATTATCGAGCGATCAATCTTTAATCAGAATCAAATCAAGATTCGATCTCTAATAGATAAGGTTTTATCTTAACTGGTATCTCAAACAGACCACTTAGTTGCATCAATATTTATAGGATTACTAGCGACCCGCCCCGGCTTCGCACGGGTGCACATTACATCACATCACATTAGAAACCTTTAAAATTATAAGTATTTCTGTACTATATTATGGATGTATTATATATATATAAACTTTCCTCTTGAATCACTCTATCTATTAAAAAAAACCGCTTCAAAATCTGTTGCGTAGTTTTAAAGATTTAAGCATACATAGGGACGGACAGACAGCGACAGCGACTTTGTTTTATACTATGTAGTGATGATGCTACTAAATTCTTGTTATGAGTACATATCAAATAAACTATTTACAACTAGTTTTTATTCGCGTCTTCGTCCGTATGTCTGCGATAAAAAGTAGCCTATAAAGGCCACATTTTTGTAACATGCAATTGTAGTTTTATCCATTTGTATTTTTGTTGTATTCTATTAAGAAAGGGACTAGCTGCAAACCAGCGCTGTGCTGTACACATTGCACTGGGACACTCACAGCATCAGCAGATTCAGGTCCTTTTCTTTTGTTTTTTTAATAATAATAAACTTTATTTTCCTTTAACAAAGTTAGCCAATGGTACAATATAGCTAGGACCCCACACTAGGCAAAGCCTGTCTCGTGGAAGTGAAAGCTAGAAATTTAACAGCGGCGAACAGGGTTAATTTAAATATGTTTTTTTTTTTTTTTTTTACAACACAGGGGGCAAACGAGCATGCGGCTCACCTGATGGTAAGTGGTATGTGACATTTAATGTGAGTTTGGATTTGCATAGGTGTTTGTAGGGGCCTGTGCATGTGTGTGCGTGCGTGCGTGCGTGTGTGCGCACATGTGTGTGCGTGTGTGTACGTGTGTGTCTCTGTGTGTGTGCGTGTTTGCGTGCGTGCGAGCGTGCGTGCGCGTGTATTTGTGTGTGTGTGTGTGTGTGTGTGCGTATGTGAGTGCCTAAAAGTGTGGGTGTGTCTATATATGATAATGATAATCTTACCATAAGGCAGGTGTGTTTAATAAAATTTTCAATGATATCTTAGTATAAAAAAAATATATTATTCGAATATAAATAACAACTAAATTCGCTATCGTATTTAGCACAGATTTATTTGCTACCATAAAGAAAGTATCTGAAAGGTGTAAATGAAATCAAGTCGGCACTTTTCTTATCAGATTCATTTAGATAAGAAATGTTTTTAAATAATTATTCAATTAACTAGTTTTATAGGCCTGTTTCCGTCGTTTATTTATAATTAAGTCATTAATAATTGTTTATTTAAATTGAATAGAAGTATTTTGTAGATTAGACAATTTATTGAATGTAATTGGAACACTGCGGTCGATTTCAACTACTATTCTAAAAAGTTAAATTCTTATTAATAATAAATTAGGGAGAAACTAGTTTTCTAAAAATTAGGAATAATTAAATCAATCAATATATACACTAGTGGAAAAAATTAAGGGGTTTAGAAAAAAATGCCAAATTTTTTGAGGTTTTTCAAGTATTTCCTTTAAAAATGGTCGTATTGGAATTTAAAAAAAAGTATTTTAAAGCTCAAAGATTCTAGTTTTGAGATCTTAAGATGCAAAACATTTTTAAGGAACGTGTTCTGCTCAATCCTAATGATTAACGAAACGGAAATTTTGTCAAAATATATTTGGTTTTTTTTTTGGTCTACGAACTCGAAAAAAATTTCTAACTTAACCACTATATGGATCGGATAGCATGTTTATTTAGCTTTAGTTTGCTTTTTTACAAAGTTCGATACTTTGAATGACAAAGGATCTTTTTGTCTTTAACCATCAATATCTCAGCAACTGCTAATCACACAAGGAACATAATAGTTTATTTATGTCTTTTATATAAGACAGAATTATGTAAATTCGATTTTTGATTCTTTCATTTTCTTATATATATTTTTTATTTTATCTTTATTTATTTATTTATTTACGTCTTTATTGCATTAAAAACATAAAAATAAACAATGCCATATAAACAATTCAAGTGAAATACAATAGCAAGAAGTACAAATTAAAATATACATATAAAGGTACAAAAGACGGTCTTATCGGCTTTGGTTAAAGGAGAACAGATAGAATATAGATTTAACTCACACTTAGACAGTATAGTTGCTCAGATATCGAACGAAATAACAGAAAAATATACCTCACCTAATCAAATATGACACCACCTATATCTAAACCGCAAAAAAACTTTCCCATCAAATAATATCAATTAAATTAAGCGGACATTATCGATTGCTTGTCAATCAAACTTATAAAAATTAATGTAATCCAATACATATCGAAAAGACTTATTATTTCCTACTTAACATAAAAGGAAGAGGCAGGCCAAACAAATTTTAAGCCCTTTTGTAACTCGAAACCACGATCCACGATAGAAAAATGCAAAATTAAAAAAAAATAAAATGCTTGGGAACAAGAATAGTCGATAGTCACTTCATATTGTGTTTGTTCAGTAAACGCAATGAGGTTCCGTGGTATCGGGTTACGTATGTACCAACAGTGATGATAACACGTACAAAATTTCTCATACAAAGTACAATGCTTGTTTTGAACAATTAACCAATTTAAATTTCAATACAAAGGCGGAAGTGGATAGAGAAATGAATAATTGTTTAATTGTATAAAGAGATATGATAGTAAGAGACTGTGTATCCCTCAGGAGTGCGATGCGAGTTGAGTGAACTCCTCTAACCTAAATCGTTCACAAAGTCACTATTGTTTTACATCGCTGAGAAATTTTCTTTACAAATAAAAAAAAAAAAACATAGTGTTTATTAAACTTGATAGCAACAGAGTGGCGATAGCTGGGAAATGTTTGTTGGTATAATAGTTTTTTGTCTCTACCTGAGTCATAGTAAAAAATTTACTACCCCATAACTTTTATATTATATTATAAAACGATTTTACCTTATGGCACTGTCAAAGATCTATAATATTGTTTTCTATAGACATCAAAGAGGTTTTTTTTTAATGGATGATAATGTAATGGTAACCCCGCCTGTGTTAACGGTATACACTGACGGGGCACCAGTGAGAGATGTCAGGAGGGAATAAAAAGGTAAGTCAGTACATCGTGATAATACTCTTAGAATTCAGCACGATGGTTTCCAGGGAGGGGGGCACCTGGAGGTCGATCTGACAGGGTATATTGCTAGCAATGAGATTGGTAGTCCGCGTTACTAACAATTCTTATATACAGGAATATTCATACATTCTTTTACTACCCAGAACAAAATGACTGCTTTCTTTTATATTTTGCTGATAAATTTCCTGTGACACCATTTTTAGGGTCTCCCTTAATGAATGTATGACAGCGTCATACCCTATGTCCATCCCTCGGTTTCATGTTACCTTTCTGTCAATTTTCGTTATGACGGCAGTCGTACCCCTAGCATTTTTATAATACTCGAAGCATACTAAAACAAGAATATTTTACGCTGCAAAAAATGCTGTGTGAGATTTATTAGACGACTAGTTATTTCCCATGACTTTGTTTACCTAAAACACTATATAACGTATCCTGGGTGTCAAGTTAGAATGTAATCTACCCATGTGGATGTGACTACACTTTCAGTCAAGTGGGCCGTCAGTTTGTTTGCCATTCAAAGTTTAATAAAAAATAATAATTCACGATTGGTTAAGCTATTAACACGCTAATAGGTAACAGTCTAAGGAATTCACTTTCACATTTACAAATAAGGTTATCTGCACAATCGGCTGCAACTAAATCACACCCAGAACGATTCATATGTCTTGTATAATATTTAATTACTTCAATTCATATGCACATCTAAACGTGCAATTAAAGACGCCAGACTTTCATTACACGCATCAATAAAGTCTGTTATCCCCGACCAGTTAATTAAAACTTAGTTATGATCGTACAAGCCTGTGGTGAGTTGGAGGAATCTTATTGATGTAGAGAAACCAATTATCTCGATATGTTCACACACATTGCGATTATTATCATTTATTGATTTAATACAAAAATCCACAGCTTTTAAAAAATAATTTACATGCCGAGTCTCTTATAAATACAGTCAATAACGGATTTTAATTATATAAAAGAAAATAATAATTCTAAAGCATGGTAGGCTAGTTAGAGTTATGTGCATGGTACTGCTCATGTGTATAGGCGACGGTTACCACTTTCCATCAGGCGAGCGGTCAGCTTGTTTGCCATTATAAGTTGTATAAAAAAAAAGTAATGCGAGTGTATGTATGAAAGAAACTATAACAATGATTGTCCATGAAGTTAAGTGGATTAATGTATAAGTTAAAATCTATGTTGACGCATGATCTCTGAACTGCATTCAGACATGCAAGCATGCTATTTATTTTTGGTTGTATTTTTTTTCTTTTTTTTTTTGTTATATTTGTTACCTCATAACTCCGTCAGTTATAAACCGTTTTGGAAAATTCTTATTTTATATGAAAGTATATACTTATGGTACTATGTACCATACATACATTGTAAACCATTGTGAAACATTTGGTTCTTAATGAATTCGTCACGATGATCCAACTACCTAGCTTTCTTCTCCTCTTATCATCTCTCACTGGTGTCTTCCCATATATATCAATAGCGCAATCTGGATTATTATGCATTTATCTATTAGAAAAATAAATACAATTAAAAATAAAATAAATATCGACTACTATCAGAACTGTCGATTCGCAGCTGTACTGCTCAATTTGCTCCTATTTATCAGGCTATTTCTTTGCTCAATTCTCTGATTGCTCACCAGCCAGATATTGATATTTTTAATGAAAAATTAGGTAGATTTTAAAAATATTACATAAGTTTTTTAAATTTGCAACATGGAGGTACTTACGGCTGAACACACGTTTTGGAAAACTGTAAGTGAAGTGAGGAAATTATTTTTGAAATAAATAAATAAAATAAAGTGCTCCCACTCGAAGTCACCCTTTCGACGTGCTCTCTAGTGAATTACGAAATGCATACAGCGCCGAAATGACAGCTGTCAAATTCACGCGACACTAACGCCGCGTTCAAAAACTGTGACATTATCCATTGTACGAGAATGTCCAAGAGACACGAATTGAACTTATTGTATTGTGAATTCATTATTGTAAAATTACGAAATATAATAATGTTCACTTTAATACAAATCATGACATAGTTAAGAATAGGCTCTTTGGCTCTTTGTATTTTTTTTTTTATTTCTGTTTTAATAAAATTTATTAAATAAACATGTATTACTAACAATATTAAAATTCTGTATTTTTATTTCGATATATAAAATAATCATTAAAGTGTGGCATCTTTGTATTTTCCTTCAATGGGAAATTTATTAAAAATCAATCAGTAATTTGTATAATTTTGTATTTTTTTTAATTTCTTTTATAGGCATGGAGACAAAGGAATTTAGGTCATATTGTTGAGCTTATAATATTAAAATATTATTCACATAGACAAAAACAGCACTTCTCATCTGACTTACTAACCTAGCTCATTCTGTAAATATGTTAAAATATTTAATCATTGACCGAGTCGTTTGAAAACAGTACAAAAACATTACGTGGTGCATGTCATTTTATGCAAAACACGTCGCCAAGTACCCAGCTGTTGCAAAGTTTGTCAAGTTCCCCAGTCGAAGTTAATATTGTTAAAGTAAATAACATGTTTTCGTTTAATTTGTACAACATTGTGTTGCGATTGTGCAAAAATAAAAACTACAAAGACTTTTAAATGAACACGATAAAATAGTTACATTTTAAATAACGCTCTAATTATTTATTCTTTAAAAAAATATGTTTATTTATTTTAGAGAACTACATACATACATACATACATATCTGTCACGCCTGTCTCCCATTAGGGTAGGCAGAAACAATGGAACGTCAAATGCTTCGATTCAAACAAATCTCTTTCGCTTAACAAACTAATTAATATATTATGGGGAATTCCTAGAAGTACCTACAAACACTGACAACGCATAAGCAATTCCTCTCGTGTTACAAGTGTTCATTGGCGACGGTAGCCACTTTTCATCAGGTGGACCGCCAGCTCGAATGTCTCGTATTTGTATATATTATTTCGATCCATTAAAAGGCCCTTTTTCAATAGACATCTCTAATGTCAACTTTATATCTAACTAATAATTGTTCTTAAAAATTCCTTGCCTTCTGTTTTTTTTTTTAATTTGTTTATGATCATCATCATCTTCATATCAGTCATTAACTGTTTACTGCTGAACACAAGTCTCCCCCTTTTCTTTTTTTCATTTAAAAGTTTCCTCTTGGCGGTGCAACTAATTCATGCATCTTCTTCCAGCCAGCTCTATCCCAGGCCATATCCTTGATCTCCCTATACATGACACCTAGTGTTTCTTTTATCTGTCCCATGTAGTTATTCCTCGGTCTTCCTTTTCCTCTTTTGCCCTCTATTTTTCCTTCTACTATGCTCTTAAAAAAATCGTCATGTCGTTTAAGGTGGCCCAGCATTTTGCCTCTTCTATTCTCTATTATTTTAATTAATGTTGTTTTCTCGTTCACTCTTTTCAGGACTTCCTCATTCGTTAGTTTTTTGTCAAGCATACCCTTTCCATTCTCCTCCATGTCCACATTTCGAATGCCTCAAGCATCTTCCTTTCCTTCTGCGTCATTGTCCTTGTTTCACACCCATATAATGCTATGCTCCAAATATCTCCCTCTATTTGTTCAAAAATCACATTAAATAAATAGAAAAAAAGGCGGTAACGCAAATCCTATTTTTCCCTAGTCTACGATTAAAATGACTTGTCCATGATATTAGTAGAAAAAAAAACCAATTTAGTTTAAAAAAAATTCACTTTTAATATTTTGTAAGGTGATATGAAAGCAGTGAACAGTTAACGGCTGATATAATAATAAACAAAATTTTACTTTAACATTTCGATTTTGACAAAATATTTTTAGTACCAACAATTGAAAGACACGACAAAATTGTGGCTTAGAACAAAAGTAAATGTAAAACGATGTACAAGCGTGTAATTGATGCCATATGGTGCATTCACTTCTGCGTTCACCAATTAGAGACGATTTAATATTTGGGAGATAGGTAGGTAAGTTAAAACACGTGGCATGATATATGGAGTCAGATCTGATTTCATGTGATTTATTAAGGCAGGAAGTATTATAATTGTAACCAAGCGAGGCGACACGCGTAATGTTTATCATCTGCAAGCGTTACTAGCTTTTACCTGCGACTTCGTCCACGTAATTAGAATATATTTAATGGCCGGAATAAAAAGTAACCTTAGATTTTTTATTATTATTTATTTATTTAAGGAACACCAACAGCATATTGCATTATAACATATAGGTATAACAAACATTCAATATAATACAATATTAATGCACATGCCTATTATAGGTATTCACAGCATTCACTTTAACATAATTATACAGTGCAAGAAAATGAAGTAAATAATAAAAACAAACATGTAACCCAAGCTGTGAGCAATATCAGAAAATACGATTATGAGTGAATTGAATTAAAAAATATTAAAAAATATATATATTATGATTATATAGATAGTCTCCATACAAATGCTTTGAGAAAAACATGTCAATTTTTTGTTTATAATTTAGCGTGATAAATAGTTGAGTAATTCCTTTGTAACTCATATATTTATTTTGTTCTATAATTTCTTCATGTTTTTAATGCGTAAACACCTATTTATAAATGATACGTCAGGTTACTTTTAATGCGTAAATATATAGAACACTGATAAAAAAACGAGACAGCTAATTTGACAATAAACTGACAAAATTTGACCCGTTTTTGAGGCTTGATACTCTGTCTATTTAATTTAAGATATATTTTATATATAATTTAAGAAAGTAACTTATAACCTTCAGCATTTACACAGTAAATATATACCAAGTTTCATAGTAATTGGTTAAACTGTTAACACACTATAAGGTAACAAACAAACTCACTTTCACATTTATAATATTAGTAAGTAGTAAATGAATTACTTGTCTCTATAGGTTTATGATAAATCTATTGTCTGTTTTGTTTCATAAGGTATATAATAATAGCTGGACTATAATATTATCTTATTCATTAAAGCAAATTTAATGAGTAAGGCCTATAGGCCTTACTCATTAAATTTATATATAATGACATATTAAACGATTACTTACAAGTAAAATTTGCTGCATGCTTGCTGCTTGCATGCATTATTATTTATATTTCGAATAAAATCTGACATAAACTTAAATATGTATATTGTGTTTGACATATCATTTAACATAATATTTAAAATAATGGACTTGATTTACCTTATAAACTCCTGTGCCTTACTAGCTTGTACTATCAAAAATTATAATTGTAAAATGTACTTTTAATGAAAAAAGTAATAGCTACGTTTCTTGCTAGTTTTTCTTACCTAAATTTGTATTTCAAATGGGTAATAGAATTGTAAATAAATTACTATTGAAAAATGCTTGTAATTGAGTATTTTTTTTAATAAAAAATATTTACTAATTCACATTCACTAATTGTTTGGACGTCAAGCTAGGATATCCTATTTTATGTGTACCCTATGAAATGTATCATAACCTTAGATTATATAAAAATAATTAAACATTAGTTCGCAGCAAAAGATAAAGTTTATTATAAAAGTAAATTAAAATCTACTCAAGAGACAATTTGTTTAAACTTCAATTCACCTCGGAGTAATGGATAAAGCTGTGCTAATGACAAACCGTTGTTCTAAGAACATGCTATGAAATTAAGATTTTCTTTTTACCTTAGATTATGTATAATACAGTGTCTCCATACAAATGCTTCGAGAGAAGCGGAGACAACTTTTTCATATAATTTTGCGTGATAAATAATTATGAGTTTTTCCTTTATAACTTCTATATTTATTTTGTTTTATAATTTTTGCATATTTTTAATGCGTAAAATCTCATTTTACTTATTAAATAATTAAATATAGACACGTTAAGATACATTACGTGCGTAAGTATATAAAACACTGATAAAAAAACGAGTCAGCTAATTTGATAATTAGCTGACAAAAAGTTGAACCGTTTCCGAGGCTCGATGCTCCATCTATATAATTTAAGATCATAACATATCAGTCAACAAATATGTGCCTGTCTCACCCAGGCCTGAGCTAATATAGAAAAATTGGTTTTTTAAATTGACCTGACTAAGAATTGAATTCGGAACCTCATTTATACAAAGCCACTTACTTACTACTGCGCCACAAATGTCAACTTTCTAGTATTATGATCAACAAAAATTTTTGGTTGGCTTACCAATTTATCGACTTTCTTAAGTTAGGAAATTTTTATCTCAACTTCTTCACAAATTAATTACTCAAAGTTTCTTTAAAGAAAAAAACCTGTTTAAAGATAAACCGGACTTGTGCTTGCAATAATGTTTTTAGTTCTTTAGTTTCTTTTAATGCTTTTGAGAATAGATATTTTCTTCACTTTTTCCCTTCTTATTCTTCTTCAATATTCCCAAGCAGGGTTTAAAACTAAAGTCTTTGTTAATATGAATAAAAATATATTACACCTAGCATAAAATTTCTATGATTGAGATGAGGGTATGAAAATATTTTTTCTTTAATAAAATGTAACAAAAAATATATATATTATTTCTTCTTTCGCATGACAATAAAATAAACATATTTAGTTGTCATGTTTATACATATATATATATATATATATATATATATATATTCAAAAATTTTATCTGCAATTTTAAAGGATAACGATTTAATGGTAATATTATAAAATAATTTGTATTCGAGCGTTACAAATATTAGAATCGAGTATTCTGAGACGGTTGTTGAATAAATTGGGTCGTTAGAATTAATTATAATAAATGACCTATCCGCCTTAATTTATGAGAGCGCCTTACGATATTTGGTATTAGTACGGAGATTGTAGATTTATTGAAATATATAAAGATATGTTAACTAATGCATAGTTGGGCCTATAAAATTAAAGACAGCTAAATCCAAGATCCAAGTCTCTGATTGACGGGCATAATTCTTAGCTATATTTGATTCTTAGTAGTTGGTATGTAGTTGTATTTGATACCAATGTCAGTTTTTTAACTGAATTTGCTACATTTGTTAATTAATTACAATAACAACAACAGGGTCTTCTCTTTGCCCGCCAGATGATGTGTGGGCGGGCGAGGTAGGGGCCTCGCGGCGTACCCCATTACCCCGGCTTCTACTCCGGAGGTGACGACCTCCAGGTCGCTGGATTTGCAGCCGGCATACACTGTTTGTCTGTGTATGCCGGTGTGGTGTCATCGACTTTTCTATCCCTTGTAATATAAGAAGTGCTATGTTTGGTAATAGTAGTATTTATTTATTTACAATCGCCGTGTGATCCCATAGGGGTATAGAATGAGCCACCCCTTCCTTTTCCGCGAGTATCGTAAGAGGCGACAAATGGACTAAATGATCAAGAAATAGGCTGCAATATTATTACCGTAGTTAAGTTTTAGTGATGTTTTAAGATAATTAAAACATCACTAAAACTTAACTACGGTAATTAAACTAGATGGCGCCACAGCTAACTTACTTCACGATTTTATGGCTTTTAGCTGCCTTTATCTTATCATCATCATCATCATAGGGATCTTTATCTATCCACTGCTGAACATAGGTCTCCTCCTATTGAGAAGTTTTACTAGTAGTCGCCACGTTTAGCATGTAGTTTGGCAATTGCAGTTAGGGTTTAATGATGTTTAAGGCATGATTTTATTGTTAAAGGGTAATATTTTTTTATAGTTAAAATTTATATGAGGTTACCGCCAAATAATAGGGTACTTAGAAGGCTGGCTACATTGACTCGATGAATAGCTATATAGTAAATGTATTATCATCGTCATGATATCAGTCTTTAGCCACTGCTGAACATAAGTCTTCCCTTAAACGATTTTGCCAGTAGTTGCCATGCTTGGTAAGCGGATGTGCAACCGCAGTTAAGTTTTAGAGATGTTTTGAAGAGTTGCTATCCATCCTTCGCCTTACCTTAGTCAAATTCAGTAGCTTAGTTTAAAAATAAATTACAGAAGGATATGCCATGATTGATGTTGGTTTTTTCATGGCACACAATATTAATTTATTTATATTTTATTTTGTTTATATCACTTTATTGCACCATTTAAAAAATAAATAAATAGATAGTTAAATAATTTATTTGCATCACTTACAGCACACTGATTGAGAAAAAGATACATGTACAAAAAATAAAATAAAAAAAAAACAAATCAAAATGCATAAAATTAGTAACAACTTTTTCCCTTCATGCGTGTGTCTCAGTAATACAAAATGGTCACAACACAGCTTATTGCTTTGCCCTAAAAAGAGCAAAACACTGATAATATTCTGTTGTGACCAAAAATTACAATCTTTGAGTAGAGGACATTGAAAAAAAAAGAGAGTAAGTGACGCACTATTAAATAGATTATTTATATGTAATCTATCCATCTATTTAAGAGCTGCGCTCTTGTCGGTGGAGCTCTTGCCTCTCACTACGATTTTCAGCGAGTCTCTTCACCTCTTGATACGACACGACACCAACTCCTTCCTTGATCTGCCTGATGTAACTATGTCTCGGTCTCCCTCTCCCCCTCTTTCCTTCTATCTTACCTTCTATTATAATGTTCATAAGTTCGTCGTGTCGTATCAAGTGTCCCAACATTTTTCCCCTTCTGTCCTATATATTATATGTAATATTTAAATAAAATTACATTAACATTTCCATTAAACTTTAGACGTAAACATTGCGCAATATCGCAATATGAATGCATATAACACACATCAACATTCGAATGTTAGCAAATAACCACGCGCTTCGAGTGTACAGCAAACAAGCTGTGCGTTTTACTTAATTGAATGCTTAATGACAACCATGGAGCGTTCATATGCGTCCGTATATGTAAATAATGTTAATTGAATTTTAAGAATCGTTTAGTTGCGCCTGTACTATCGAACTGTTTGTTTAATTGTATTTAATGAAGTCAGGTACAGTCAGCGGATGTGGATTATAACATCTACCTCACCAATATGGAAGTCGATAGTAAAATCATATTTTAATTAATAAAAATGTCATTCAGATCACGTACTAATTTGAATAAGGATAACATTCAAATGTGATAAATCATAATGTAGAAATAATTAAAAACGTTGTGTCAGAAAACAAAGCATAATTGTATGAAAACAAACTTTAAATTTGAATGTACTTGTGACTCGATTCTTTTTACAATAATGTGCATGGAATGAAAATCACTAATATCTTAGATTCGGTAAAGATTTTTTTTACTATTAAGAGGTCTTGCGATTGATCATGATCTCACCTGATGGAAAGCAATGATGTGGTCTAAGATTTGCCTTACACATTTACCTTAAGTTGATGTAGATTATATTTGGATGGAAAAATATAAGCAGGAAGAAAGTTTTATTCCTTGGTCGTGCGCATGATGAAGGAAGACGCAAAACGCTTTGTACGTATAAATGGTATGTCTACGACGTAAAGGTGGGGATTCTTGTCCCGTCTTGTCATCCAATGTCAAAAGGGTGAAGAAGGAATCAAGCCATGTAGTTCTTGAGCACACTCTCCAAAATGTATCTAATAGAAAACAGCGAGCCGCGCAATTTTGCAGCGGTGTTCTAGATTCTGACATTCTCGTGCAACATAAAATCCGTGAATTACGTTTTCCTTAAAAAATCAATTGCCATAAGCCAATTATAATCATCTCCGCGATCACGAACGCGATGGACTGATCTCATTAAAGCAGCCACACAGCAGGCTATGGAATGCTTTCGCTCGGCTCTGAGCATATATAGATATTGCGAAGACCTCAATAGCGAAGAAGGGTTTTTTTTTTAATACAACTTAGAACGGCAAACAAGCTGACGGCCCACCTGATGGAAAGTGGTAACCGTTGCCTATAGATATGAGCAGTACCATGGACGTAACAGAGTATACTGTTTCGCCCATGATGCCCCCCATGCGTTGCCATTCCTGTGGACTCAGATGTTATTCCTCTGTACCCAGTAAATTCACGCCATATCCCACCCTTCAAACTGAAACACAGTCATGCAAACACAACTGCTTCACAGTAGAAACACGAATGAGACAGAGGTACCCAAGCAATCGACTTTTGTACAAAATCTCCCTCGGGTCTCATCGACGATCCACAATAATTATAAAAACTACGACCACTCTGTCAAGAGTGTACAACGATATCTCAATAATCTAGCCAATTAGTGCAGACAAAGTAATAGTGGGCGAGGGATGGGCAGCAGCGTCTCTCTTAAAACATCTCTAAAGCCTGACTGCGGTTACCAACACCAGCCTACCAAGCGTGGTAACTACTGGCAAAATCCCCCAAGGTGGAGGCTTTTGTTCAACAGTGGACAGATAAAGCCTGATATGATATAATAAAAGAGGAAGGCCTACGTTTAGCAGTGGATAGTTAGTAGTTGATGATACCAGTATGTTGCTGTTGTTGATTAAAGAAGATATTATTAATACAAGCCTCATAATTATACCAACGCGCTCTGATGTATCACCGTTTAAAACTCCAAACATATTTCCCGGGAGAAAGTCACCGGCACTTCTTAATTACTCTTTAAACGATGCACCCAATAAATCAATGTAGGAAAAATTAACTCACGCCCCAACACTGTACTCTGTTTGCCGTAATTTGTGGTCATTAGGGAGACGACTCGTATCTCTTTATGGCATTTACTATTTAAGTTTATGGTGTATTTATCTTAACAGGAAGTATTGTGAAACTTGTTTTAAGCCTATAGGGTCACTTGGAACACTTTGAACTTCTAGCCTGTAAAATAAATTAGACAAAGGACTTAAAATTTACATATAATATATGCTAGCTTATAAGCTACAAGATACAATAGTGATGGGCTAATTGACCTAACTTCATCCTCGAATAATTGTCATTATTATTGCTTAGCCAAAGTAAACAACCGCCGGTGGAATTATCCTATTTTTTTCATTCTATTTTTTCAAAAAGAAAAAGTTCTTAGTTTGGTTGTATTTTTTTTTGTTTGTTACGTCATAACTCCGATAGTTGTAAACCGATTGGGAAATTTATTTTTTGTCTTAAAGAATATACTTACAGATTTATTTCGTAGAAATTTTATTAAAATCGGTTGGGTAGTTTAGTTTTTAAATCATAATTAAATAAGGCCAGACATTGTTTTCACAGTACTTTTTCATTTCTTGTAATTGTTTATATCCACAAGTAGTGAACTTATTGTTATGTTTTTAAGAAAACAATAAAGAGTTTATTGGCGACTGGCCGATGCAAACTCTTTAGATATTATTATATATTTTTATACACTTTTACTTTTAGAATGTTCTTATTATTTGTAATTTCAGTTTTATATTTTTTTTGACATATTATCTATTCCTTGCTCGCTGTTAATACATTTTTTTTACCAAATTCCGTGTCTACATCATTTCATCATCTCATCATCATCCACTGCTCTATAATATAATATCTATCTATATATGCAGAGTAATCTTAATAGAATTAAATTGTACCTAGATCATATCTGTTTGTTTGTTTGTTCCGGTGACACGCAAAACTTACTGCACCAACTTGTAAGAGGTTATAACAGTTGTATTCCTTATGTGCTAACTTAAAAACTAGTGTATGTTCTATCTTAACATACCATCTAAAAGTTGCCTATTTTATTGGGTTTCCTGCTTTTTAAATCCAAGCAGCGGGCAGTAAGGCAGTATAAATATAAGGCTTTATGGTTTAATCATCGCAATGTAAGACAGGAACACCTGTGCCTTCACACCGCCTCATTCCCGTTATTGCTTTTTTTCATCCACATTAACGAGTTCCCTTTTTTATTAATATTTATTGAAATCGGAAGGTCTTTGGTGTATTGTACGCCCTCTGGAATACTTGCCGGGTGCTTCTTATAAAAATTCAAATACTTATGAACGGGAATTTTGAACGGAAAAATGTTTTTCTTTTTACAATAATAGATTCGTGTTGATATATAATTTTTAATAATTTTTAAGGTATTTTTTTATAATGTATATTTGTATGTACAAAGTTTTTGTATTATTCCTTTTAGATAACATATTTTTGCCTTTAAGCAAATGTCGTTTCTATGAGTTAAGCAATAAGAACACCTTTCATAAAATTCGGCAAACTCTGCTGTATTATCTTCTACTTTAATTTGATTTCTAATTGACATCGTATCTTTCTAAATATAAGGGACAATAATAAATATAGTATCGTCACCTTATTATTATCATTAGCAGCTAACCGTCCACTGCTGAACATAAGCTTCCACCCTGGATGATTTTCCCACTAGTTGCCATGCTTTGCAGGCGTATTTACAACCGCAGTTAGGCTTAGGAGATGTTTTAAAAGAGACGTTGCTGCCCATCCCTCACTCTCTCTTAGTTGCCTCTTATGACACCCACGGGAAAAGAAGGGATGGCCTATTCTATACCGAGAACACACGGTAAAACTAGAGTACGATAAACACTTATAAATAAATGTCCATTTTGTATTTATTTTATCCTAGTAGCAGAGTTACTAGTTCAGACAAGGGTAACCAGAATGTCCAACAGTGGAGCGTTAATGAATTTAAAAGGTAAAACAATAAAGACTAGAATGAGCGAACAATATTAAGGTCTACACGATGGAAGATATTTTTTTAAAAACCATGAATGATGTATATTTGAAATTTTCGCTATAACAATCTGAAACATATATACATATATCACTTTTCTGTCTATATTAATCTACCGAAGTATCCAGGGCCCAGTTCCAATCACCTAAAAACGCTGGGCCATCCAATTTGGACCTGAGTGGTGCACAGATGTAAATAGATATCGATACGAATTTATCTAGAAGCGCTTGGAATGTAATACCTTAATATAAAATCCCATATCGCAATGTTCGTTCGTACTAATATTCAAAATTGCTCAATATATTTAGAATTAACATTTACGTGCTATAAATTTCAAGAACAAGTAATTAAAAAAATATTTAAAGATAAAAAATTTCTTTGAGATCACTACCAGCTGGTAGGGTGCCTAGGATACTTGCTGCATTTCCAGGCTAAATAGCAATGGAAATGCGTTGACCAAAGTATAGGCCAGCCTTCTGGTTGCCAGTGGTTTCCACCAGCCGGCGTGAAATCTCTAAATTGCTCAATTGATTTTAAATTTAATTTTGTAAATGTGTATTGATCACTCCATCTTTTGAAAGATTGGAGAGTATTCTCAATAAGAAATTGCATGCAAAGATTGTTTTTTTAGCTGTATTTGCTGTTGGTTGCAACTGACTTTAAAGCTTTACCGTAATGTAATGTAATGATAAAGTATTGACTCTTACCGATGGACTTCGAGTCAAATTGTAAGACCGAAACCCAATTTCAGTTGTGACAAAACCAGTTCTTTCAACCTAAAAACTAAACTATTGCTTAATTTAAATAAAATTTCTATGGATATAATCTGTAAGTATATTTTTTAGATAAAAAATAGAATCTTTTGAAATCAGTTTACAAGTGCCAAAGTTATCAGGTAGCAAACATAAAAAAAATAATCATCTGATGTTCATAGGCTATGGTAAGCACTTACCATCAGGTGGGCCATATGCTTGTTTCCCACCTTATGGTATAAAAATAAATATTATATATTTAATAAAAAAAAATCCCGTAAGTGTCGTAAGAGACGACTAAAGCAACGTAATAGTCGAAAGATGAGTAGCAGCATTCCTCTTAAATTATGACCAAAGCATTGGAGAAATATGGCCGTTCCATATTTCTGCAATGGGTTTAGATCTGTGGCATTTATCAGTAGAAATTGAATGTGCATATATTCTGATACTGCATATGAAGTTCTATGATATGAATCTCTGATTAAATGCATTAAATGTATGCACGCGAATTGAAATATGTTTTATTTTATTTGTATCTGTATAAATGTAATGTCGAATTGTTTAATTCTATTGACCGATATAATGTTATTATTATGTATGTATTTTATGTAATACTAGTGACCCGCTCCGGCTTCGTAAGGGTGCAATGCTGATACTAAATAGCACCGACCGGCCGGTACATTAGAAACCACTAAAATATTCAATGTTTCTCTACTATATTATGCATGTATTATACATATAAACCTTTCTCTTGAATCACTCTATCTATTAAAAAAAAAACCGCTTCAAAATCCGTTGCGTAGTTTTAAAGATTTAAGCATACATAGGGACGGACAGACAGCGACAGGGACTTTATTTTATAATGTAGTGATTGAACGGTTTCTGTAGTACGAAAAAGTCTTATATCAGAAAAGACAAAAAAGCATATATATTTTATTATTATGATCAGCATAATAAATATAATAAAATACATTATGGCTGGTCATGTGATCTCGCCATAGAATAGACTACCTACCCCTTCCTTTCCAGTGGGTGTCGTAAGTGGCGACCAAGGGAGGGCTAGGGCTAGCAGCGTCCCTCTTAAAACATGTCTAAAACTTAACTGCGATTGCCAATCCGCCTGTTAAACATGGTAACTAATGGCAGAACCTCTTATGTTTAGCAATGGATAGTCAAAGGCTGATAGAATGATGGTATGATTGTGATCCCTTCCGGTGATATTTACAGAAAGTTCATTACTATTCCTGAGGATTAAGGTATTACATCTCCATACATTAACTGATACAGCCCTAAGTTTATATCCAATGCTTTATATCCTGTGTTTTTTTATTGTTTTAGTCCTAAATCCACAAATACTTAAAGCAATTTGGAAAAAAAAAATTTCATAAATCGACCTAATCGAGAATCGAACTTAGGAAATTTTTTAACTCAAATTAACATGCTGATTTATCTGCCAAACTCGAATTAATGATACTTCGGTCTCTGAATAGAACTACTAGAACAGTTACTACAATTTCAAATAGTTTTCTAAATAACTAAAATAAAAAAACAAACAGAGGAAAAACATTTCTCATAGTCAGTATATCTTTAGGAGACATGTATGAAAAGTTCACAAAGTTATTTGGAAAACTACTTTTCCTTGATATATTACTTGGGCTAGTTAACAAAGTATTGGAAAAGCTATAAATTACATTCCTGTACCGGCACAGAGACAAACATTCGTGTCTAACTTTGTTTTCTTGGTTATAATTCGGCCGACCCTGAAAAACTACAAGAATGGAATAATAATACAGAAAAAGGGATAAGGCTATATTTTTACGAATAACTGTGACTGTCTAAGTTGGGTTTGGATTTTTACTCGACTGTTAAAGAAGGGAGGGTGTTGTTTTTACTATTATGGTGAAATTCAGGTTGAAATCGACATCACTGGCATTTTAGAGGAACTTTCTAGAAATGAATAAACATTTGGGTCAAAATATGACAAAAAATATATTTCTCTTATACTATTTTTTTTTTTATTACAGGTTACAATGGCATAACACTTTAGTCCTTAGGTATATTAAATAATGAGAAGTGTTATGGGTGATACAGTATATTCTGTTATATTTATTAATTGTTTTATTTATTTATTTATAAAAGACACACCAACAATATGCTCACAATAATTAAGTAGACAATAAACAATGTTATTAGTAAGTAAAATGAGAAAAACTACTATTAAAAAATGCTTAAATCTAAGTTTGAACAAAAAAATCTTACGCTTCACTACCAAGCTTAAGGCCATATGAACACATCAATTAAAGGTGTATACAGCTCTCACAGATAAGCGTCAATGTACACTAACTAACAATTATACAATTAGAAAAGACCTAACTACCAATCCATATTATTAATAAGTCTAGTAAACTGCACTAAAGAATTACTGAAGATGTCGATATCCATGGTACTGTTAGTGCTTATATTTAACGGTTACCGCTTTCTATCAGGTAATTTGCTATTCTAAATTGCATGAAAGAAACTTGATTAAAGATTTTAAAATTTTGTTATTTTTCTGCTCAAGATTATTTAGCTTTTTGACATACTTTCATTCTCATCTACCATCGCTCAATGGTGCCCCGTCAGCATATACCGATAACGCAGGCAAGGGTACCATTTTTTTTAAATTAAAACCCATTAATAGAAACCCTTGTCTACTTCAGTACCATAAATTGCACGCCACAATGCAAATATAAAAACTTTTTAGTTCCATATCTTATGGTACAAAAGTTAAATTACAGGAATTTAATGCAGCCCAGCTCCAGTGGGCTAGTATCTCAAGTTTACGGTCGTATAAATCATGTATGATGTACGAGAATCATTTCGTGCCAGTCTACACTCATGAATAAGTAACTTAGGTACTCCTTTAGTATGTGCCTATGTGATATTTTGTTCATAAAAGCTGTCGACTTTCATTTAAATTTCTATATGAATAAATTTCTCCTGTAGCTTCACTTCTTGCAGAAGTCTTTGTAAATATTTCATGAGATAGTATATATATATATATATATATATATATATATATATATATATATATAATACATTACTGCAAATTAATGTATTATTGTATTATTAAGTAATTAATTTCTAGTAAGTACTATAAATCCCGTTATGGGGTCCAACAGTGGACAGTTAAAGGCTAATATGATAATGAAGCACTGTAAAGACTTTTTACTACTATTAATTCATTATCATTCAAAATATTTTTTTATTATTTACTCTGTAAAAAATAAAAAATATCTTCTTTTGTGAACTTGATTCATAGTACTTTTAACTTAGAATGATGATACGAATATATGATTTTAACATGATGACGTTGACCTTTCTTTCCATTTTGGGTTTGCTGGAAGAAAACTCTTGCAGAGTTGAGCTCGCCTTTGTATATTTGTTTTTGATTGTTACGTATCTGTATATTCTACTAGCGTACTTTTAATAAATCAATTATCTAATGCCTATAGGCGACGGTTACCACTTTCCATCCAGTGGGCCGTTAGCTTGTTTTTTTTTTATGGATGAAAATGGTATGGTACCCCGCCTGCGCTAACGGGATACGCTGGCGGAGCACCAGTTAAAGGTGATAGATGAGAATGAAAACAGGCCAGTTAGCCCATCATGATGAATTAATCAGGAATTAACCATGATAATTACCAGAGAGAATCGCGAGGAGGTCGACCTGGTTGGGTATATTGCTAGCAATGGGATTATCAGTCTCCATTACTAACAATCCCTTTCCCCCCAACAGCCGTCAGCTTGTTTGCCACTCTAAGTTGTATAAAAAAAACTATTATTTTTCATTAAAAATGGAGTAAAATTTATGATATTTACAGTCATCTGTTGGTTTACTTTATGCTGTGATTCCATTTATTAATTATTGACCGAATGTCGTCGATGAATGGTGATGAAATTTAAACACAGCAACTATTTAGCACCATTTATAATAGCAGATATGACATATGTTTTTATTTCATATAATATTTAAAATTTTACTTATAAAATATTATCATCATTCACTGCTGAACATATACCTCTCCCATAGACTGCCATAAGGAACGGTCCTGAGCCACCTGTATCTACTAACTCTCTGCAATACATTTGAGGTCGTCACTCCATCTATGGGGTGTCATCCACGTCTCACTACGTTTGCTCTACGTGTACTGCCAGCCAAAGGTGCGCCACATTGGCTGGCAGTACACCTGCAATGCCTCCAGTATTGCAGGTGATCATGGGCAGCGGAGGTCATTTACCATCAGGTGAGCCACATACTCGTTTGCCAGTGTTACAAAAAAAACCTATTCTTCCCCATTATATTCCTATAACCTTTCTTCCCCATCGGTTATCAGTTCTTCGAGATATATGACTAACTCATTGCCACTTCAGCTTACTTGTATAACGGGCTACGTAAATCATTTAGATTCTTGCAGATACCCTCATTTCAGATTCTAATTACAAAATGTCCTATTTCTAAACGAAATTAAACATGCAATCTCTGAAATAAAAATAAATAAAACATTTAATTTCTTGCATTATTACAGTACTATCTTATTTCTACTAGGTATATTAATAAGTTAGCTTAAATTAATTGTTAGTTAATTAGTTTTTATGTATATATAATACGCTTTTTGTTTTTACCCAATGGTTACCTGGTAGAGAATGCCATATGGCATTAAGCTCGCCATTTGTACAAAATTTTATTGTGCAATAAAGAATAAATAAATAATATTCTCTTTATTCAAGAACCCCAGATTGGGTAAAGGCCTCCTCCAAAGACGCCCGTTTGTCTCTATCCTGCGCCATTTGGACCCAGTTAATTTCTGAAATACCATCATGCCTAATCTCGAGTGGAAAATTTATTATTAAAACAAACGGTAAAAATTGGAGTCACCGTAATTTCATCAGTACGTCGAGCAGCTGCTCTCGGTATTTCGGTCACGAGCGCGTTGCTATGCAGGCTTTAGCTGTCCCGTGGGGACAATACCGCCAATTAGTGTTACATGTTGACACCCACCGCATGCCTTACACAAATGGTACCTTTCACGTTCACTTTAACCTTATATTTTGTATTTAATTATTGCAATTGAGTAATAAATGTATTAGAAATTTGTTTTTTAAATATTTTTTTATTTGTAGCTGTAACTTTTGATAAAAATAAAATGAAATTAGTAATTTATTTATAATAATAATAATAAAGCCTTTATTCTCTGACCACAACTTTAATTTAACTTACATACTATTTATTACTAAGCTAACTTACTACCAACCATTATGTTGGTCAGGTTGTCTGTCGACATAGGCCTCCCCCAATTGCTTCCACTTTCCTCTATCCCTAGCAGACTTTCTCCATCCTTTACGTAAATCGTCCTCGCATCTTTTGATTTGCCCTCCTCGTTGTCTTTTTCTATAATTTATTTATTTATAAAAGACACACCATATTGTTGGTGTGTCTTTTGCTCACAACAATTAAGCAGACAATATACGATGTTATAAGTAAGTGAAAATGAAAAACTACTATTCAAAAATTCATATAATTGTTGATTTCTGATTTCACTAAGAATTTTTATTTGCGGTAAATAAGTCTATTTATTTATGTTCCATAGATTTATTTGGTTTGTTGAATATGTTATCGGTCAACGGAGAGATAGTTTGAAATTGTTATTCTCATTTTGGTACCCCATTTCAAATTGTGTAAAATCAAAAAGTTTTTGATGTCGGCCAGATACGAACTCATAATCTATATTGTTGGTTCTATAAATTGACGAACCTCAATTAATAGAACCCTCAAATAAAACATCGTTTCTACTCGGAAATTATATTTGTCTGCCTTTTGATATTTTTATAAAAATATTCCAATTTATAATATATATTTTCTTTATAATATAATATAAATCATCTTTATTTATTTATTTATTTTAGGCAAACAAACAGCTAGAACAATATATAATTATATATTTAAATAGTAATTTGGCAGCCACTAAAATTTGCACAAATAAAATACAAGTAAGAGAAACACAAAATTAGACAATACTAAATTAAACAAATTTAAACAAATTTTTTCTTCATATAAACTTCCACAAGAAAAAGTTCTAAATGACTAAAAGTCAAATGCAGACTGATTATTATATGCTAAACAAACTTTTTCCC
The DNA here is from genome assembly GCF_026898425.1 of Galleria mellonella. NCBI lineage: Eukaryota > Metazoa > Arthropoda > Insecta > Lepidoptera > Pyralidae > Galleria > Galleria mellonella. The sequence goes on along the minus strand of NW_026442039.1, from coordinate 6,314,906 downwards.
CGTTACTTCGCACAAGTGCAGTTCTAAAGAAAGAAAATTAATGAAATAGATCAGAGGAAGACTTTGTACAAAAGTCGATTGCTTGGGTACCTCTGTCCCATTCGTGTTTCAACCGTAAAGCAGTTGTGTTTGCATAGCGGTGTTTCGGTTTGAAGGGTGGGATATGGCGTGACTTTACTGGGTACGGAGAAATAACACCCGAGTCCTCAGGAATGGCAACGCATGAGGGGTATCATGGGCGAAACAGTATATTCTTTTATGTCCATGATACTGCTCATGTCTATAGGCGACGGTTACCACTTTCCATCAGGTGGGCCGTCAGCTTGTTTGCCATTCTAAGTTGTATAAAATAAAATAAAAATAAAATACGTACACGTTTCATATCAAAATAAATCATACACCAGTTTTTATGTTACGCCTTCAGGAATATAAGAGTGGAAACCGAATTCAATTTGGTGTAATAGTGTTTGTGTGATAATGAAATAAACATACAGTCAAACAAACAAATAAATTGACAACCTTTAAGAAAAGAGCATATTCCTTTTTAAAAGACTGGCAACACACCTGTCAATATCGTTGGTATTGTAGGTCATCATGGGTGGCGGTATTCACTTACCATCAGGTGAGACGCATGCTCGTTTGCCCATTGTATTGTAAAAAAAAACAGAATTATGGGTTTAGCTTTTCATTAAAATAACTTTAAAGGAATATTTTATTAGAGACACTGAAGATTTAGTTTATAAGAAAAAAATAGTTAAAAAATGACAAGGAATGTAGAACCTTCTATTGTTAACACGAAATTAATATCTTTTCAAATCTACACTAATAGAATTATAAACCAAATAGGTATAGAGGTTTTTGGGATCCAAAGGACTTGGTGTGAACATAAATAAATAAATAAACCAAATAACTTATTACAAGTTATATTGGCAAATAACATTTTGAGCCTATTTAAAATTAATACCTGATTTGTTTACGGCGAGCCAACCGGAATACTGAACAGGCACGACGGAATTGACTAACGGCGAATTTAATAAATCAAAATTAGTATTCCACAGCCAAAATCTCGGTCGAACATCAAAATGCAAAGCTTGGACAACAATAACACTGTCCGTCCAATTTGGCTATAACAAAACGGGGCCAAGATACTCATCTTGCACTCGAAGGATTAATTAGAATTGTAAATGATCCAACTGTAAGTCTCCAAGACCCTGCCGATCCCTCCAGTTAACTTCGAATCAAAATGTTTACTGTAAACAATCCTTTTGAAGATTACGAACGAATTGAAACACCGATGGAATATTTATAAGGTTGGTAATATTTATAAAGAATTTCTCAGAGCCTCTCTTTAACTTTACGTCTTATCGGCAAGAAAATTATCTTGAAATTTTTGGCCAAACGCCAAACTGTAGCTGTTTATTGTTTTTGAGTTCGACTCCGTCCAATGTTTTCCGTTCAGTGATTCGAGAAATTGCTCGCCTTTTCATTTTGCTATCTTAATAGGCATTTGGGAAATTTTAAATTGATTTTTACAAAATCAACTCTCTTGACTACTTTGCATAAAGGATAAAACAAACTTTGCGTTCTTTTTTGATGAGTTCAATTATTTAATAGAATGATATCAAAATGGTTAACATATTTTTAAAAGAATATTAGAACTAGATTTTTTTTCCAAAGATCTATATGTCGAAAAATAAAAAAAAAATTGTTTCTTTTTGCCTATTTTAGAACTTAGAATGGCAAACAAGCTGACGGTCCACCTGACGGAAAGTGGTAACCGTCGCCTATAGACATGAGCAGTACCACGGATATAACAAAGTATACTGTTTCACCGATAATACCCATCATGCGTTGTCATTCCTGAGGGCTCAGGTGTTATACCTCTGTACCCTGTAAATTCGCGCCATATCCCACTCTTCAAATCGAAATACAGCCATGCAAACACAACTGCTTCACGGTAGAAACACGAATAGGACAGAGGTACCCAAGCAAACGACTTTTGTAGAAAATCTCCCTCTAACTTTAATTTTTAGATTAAAATAACTAATTTCACGCCAATAGAAGTAAATTCTTTTTGTGGAATACAATTTTTATTTAAAATTGGCTAAAAATTTGACACTAGTGACATTCGCAAGCAACATACTAGTACATTTACAACCGAGTATTGTAAATATTGGGCACCGTCTCGAGAGTAACACAAACTTGCGTTAGACGCCGCCGCTATCATGTACATTGCTATGTAATAGATATGGTATGTTTTGATACTTGTCATATTATTTGCTTTGTACTGAAGTACAGTTACAGAGTCTATTCACATGATCTTACTGAAGTTCACAGTATTAATGGGAAGCAATATTATAGAGTAAATATTAAGTGTCATTTAGTCCCGGCATAGAATGGGCCACCCCTTTCTTTCCGTCCCTTTCTTTCTTGTGTCGTAAGAGACGACTAAGGGAATTTAATGGTCGAGAGATAGGCAGCAGAGCTTCTCTTAAAACATCGCCTAAATCTAATTGCGGTTGCCAGCCCACTTGCCAATCGTGGCAACTACTGGCTAAATCCCTCTTATGAGTGAGGCCTATGTTCAGCAGTGGACAGTTAACTGCTGATGTGATAACACATTAATATTGTAGCTTTCTATAGACGAATCAATTTTTAAAATCTGTTGAAAGGTTTTTGAGTTGAACGATTACAAACAAAGAAACAAACGTATAAAAAAAATCAAATTTTTCCCATCTATACTTATAATAAATCTGTACAGAGGTCAATTCTGTACATGAAATATATTTCCAAAATAACTATCAGGGGGTGGTTAGTGATTGATACTGATGCCAAAAATGCAATCGGTAAAATTTTTGTCTGTCTGTATGTTCGTTATAGAAACAAAAACTACTCGACGGATTTTAATGAAACTTAGTATAATTATTTTTCATACTCCTGGGCAGGTTATAGTATACTTTTCATCACGCTACGATCAATAGGAGCAGAGCAGTGAAGGGAAATGTTGAAAAAATGGGTAAAGTTACTCCATTTTTAAGCTTCCGTCGCGTCTGCAGCCTTAATGGCCACTTTTTAAAATGCAAAAATGTCCACCCGTGCGAAGCCGGGACGGGCCGATAGTTTATAATATTAGTTTATGAAAGAGAATTAAATTTCTCTTATTTTGAAATCCGTACGCATTATAAGGAACCTATAATTATCATCATCAGCATGTCAGCCTTAAATTGTCTACTGCTGATCATAAGTCTCCTCTTTGTCTCTGGGTGTTATAGTTGCCACACTTGTCAAGCGAATTGGCAACTGCAATTAGGCTTTAGAGACATTTTAAAAAAGACACTACTGCCCATCCCTCGCTCTCCCTTAGTCTCACTACACCCACAGAAAAGGGATGGGCTAATCTATACCGGGACTACACAGCTATGGTATAGTACCTATAATATTATTCATCAATTAAATATTATGTTAGTTGAAACGAAAATTGTACGCTCAGTGGAAATTAATCAACAGAATGTAACCGGGTGTTATGATAGTAAACTCTGCAATAACAACGCAGGAACTCCACATAAATGTCTGGCAAGGAGCGTTTATATGTCCGCAAACGTTGTTCCCGACTCGCAAATACAGAGTACAATACAATTTTCACTTGTGATACGGTTATGTAAAATAGTACACGAAATTTTATACCTTCTACCTGTTTACTATTAAATATTCGTGTACTACATTTTGTTTTATTATTATATTATATTCTTGGAATAGAGTGAGTGGAAGAAACTGCGTAAATTAATTGCACTGACAAGAGGAAACGATTATATAAAATAAAAAAGAAAGAAAGAAATAAAAAAAGCAAAAAAATGCAAAAAAAAGCGACACCCACAAAATAGCGCATAAAAACAAGAAGAAAAGAAACAAAAACAAAAAAATAGTATACAAATAGAAAGCAATTAAATTAAATTCAGTTGAATTAAAGTCTAAATAAAAAAAAGACAATAATAATAATAAATAAACAAACAAACAAACGGTAGGATAACTCCATCCAACATAGATTTCGAAAATGAAAATGATCGAAAGAGGGATTCATTTAAATAAAACTTAATGAAAATGTAATAATCCATTTTCATACCTTAGAATCGGAATAGTCATGCACTGCGTAATTCCAGAGGAGCTTTCTTCGGCGAACACTTAGGTTATGGAATGATTTTCCTGCCAAGGCTTTTTCTAGAGACTACAGCATGGGTTACTTCAAAAAAGGCGTATTAAGATTTCGGCGTCTTGAGGGTCGGCAACGACATCTCTGATGTTACGGGCGTCCATAGGCTACAGTAACCCCGTTTACTATCAAACGGATCGTATGCTTATTTACTACCATGGTTGTATAAAAAATGTTTTTTATACAACTTAGAATGGCATAACACTATAGGAATAACACCTTAGGAATGGCAACGCATGGGGAGTATCATGAGCGAAACAGTATATCCTGTTATATCTATGGTACTTCTCATATCTATAGGCGACAGTTACCACTTTCCATCAGGTGGGCCATCAGCTCGTTTGTCATTCTAAGTTACATAAAAAAAGCGAGCATGCTGCTCACTTGATGGTAAGTGACTACCACCACGACATCAGAGGCATTGCGGATATGCTGACGGCTTTTTAAAAGGAAATATGCTCTTTTCTTGAAGTTTATGATGTTGTATCGGGTCAGATATATAATATTGTTAGTTTCAGTTAATTCAAATTAATAGTACTGACTGACATCGCTTTTCTAGTGAATTAGTAAATAGGGATATCAAAGCTGTAATAGCTTAATTGCTCATATATAATGAAAATCAGCGATGAAGCTTCGGACAGTGGCTGAATATAATATGACACTTAGAATGGCGACAAACCTTTGTGTCGAAGTGTATCATTTTGCATGAAAAATTATGCGAAATACACATGTTATTATCAGACAGTATAATATAACCGTATATTGTGTTTTGAAAATACAAAATGGTTTTACACTACATGGTTTTTTTATTGTAATAATGTTTTTCTTCTCTCTCTTACTCTTTCTGTCTGATGATGTTAGAGATGGCGATGACCATGTCGTTTCAATCAAGATAACATTCAGACCGTATATGAAAATCCAACATAGCAGAGGGCCTGCTTATCTCATTAGAATTAATTTAAAAATGTTTACCATCATGCTGCATCAAGCTGACGGAGCTTGTTTGCTATTTTAAGTTGCATAAAAAATACTGAATCTTTTTCTACACGTGATTATGATGGGCAAAGTTGCTGCTAGCAAGGGTTGGTTGCAGAAGAAATCTTCGATCCGCAACATCCGAGAGTGGATAAGCATCGCGAATGCAGCCGAATTATTTCATCTCGCAAGAGACAAAGTCTTAGTAGCTGGTAACTAACCTGACTAGATGGAGAGACACCATAAAAAGATTCTACGTATATTACTTTAAATGGAGTTCAGAGTAAGTATGTTTCTTTTTTCTTTCTTCTATATATCTTATAAATAGCGACTTCTAAGTCGTCTATTAATATTTTTGAAAAACTTTTATTATACCATCATGTTAACTGGTACCTGTTCGTTAACTGCTGAACAAAAGTCTCACCCTTACGAGGTTATTCCAGGAGTTACCATATTTTGTATACAATTTAGCAACCGCAGTTAGGCTTTGGTGATGTTTAAGAAACATACTGAGATTACCGTTTCTGACAATTGTTTTGGCTTCTTCTAGAAGTCCTTTTCGGGGCGAGTGCGGTGCCTAAGTCGTACGCTGCGACGTAACTCACACTTCTCTTTAATTAATTCCCTCATTAGTAACCTTCATTAAATTCCCATTATTTAGTTATATATTACTTGCTTTTACACGCGGCTTCGTCCACATAACCAGGATATGTTCACTGATCGGTATAAAAAATAGCTATGTCCTTCTCCGCCTTGTACATCAAATTTCATTACAATTGATCAAGCCGTTGAGGCACTAAGCAGTAATAGACGATTCACCATCATATTTATAACATTAAAAGCATAAGAATGTGTAAAATTAAAACAAGTTTAAAAATGGCATGATGCTGTCAAATATATTACTCCAAAGACCATCTTCTAAAACTCACCCGTGTAGTCGTATTATGAATTTTATTGCAACGACAAAGACAGAAGCCGACTTCATGCAATATTCAGCAGCGGGCGAAGGCGGAATCGATATTCGTATTGTTTGAAGAACTGATTGCTATATTTACATCGTTCTGTTCCTCTGTTATTAGATTCTCTACGGATAATGATCGAGTGTATGATTGTGTATTAACAGAGGTCAAAATGTAAAAGGCTCTCATTTTCTAGAGCTTCTTAATTTGTGGTTCACGGACCACTAATGATCCTTGGAAGTGCCCAAAGTAGTTTACAAAGCTATCCGAAAAAGATTAAACAAGTCATAAAGAGTTAACACATCATAAGAATTGCACTACAATTTGAATAAATACATATAAGTTATATTCCTGTGTGGTCCCAGCATAGAATAAGCCACTCTTTCCTTTCTTGTGAGTGTCGTAAGAGACGACTAAAAGAGAGTCAGGGATGGGCAGCAGCGTCCCTTTTAAAACATCTCCAAAATCTAATTACGGTTGCCAATCCGTCGCCAAGCATGGCAACTACTGGAAAACCCCCCTAGGGGGAGACTTGTGTTCAGCAGTGAACAGTGAAGGCTGATATGATGATAACGGTGATATATTATTACCTAGTGTTTTATTTATTGAATAGACAGATTGTCCCTTTATTACTTTGTGGGTACTGTTTTGTGAATTGTTTAGAGTTCAGACAGAGAGTCTGTAGTTATACCCGATATGTGTTACTTTTATTTCTGTCTTATATTTTTAGCAGCATTGTATAGATACTCGAGATACCAAATTTCGCCATCAAAGCTTAGTAAGTAGTAAAATTATAACTCTTTTAAGTATCTTATAACTAAGACCTCAGTCAAACCTGTCTGCCAAACGTGGCAACTATTGGCAATAACTCCCTTTATGGGAGAGACCTATGTTCAACAGTCGACAGTTAACGACGGGCAAGAATAATAAGACTGTCTACCTGATCGCCTTTCTAGGATCACTAGTATATTCCATAAAGATTTACATTACGACAGCGTTCATGCCTTGCTTTTTTTTTATGCAACTTAGAATGGCAAACAAGCTGACGGTCCACCTGATGGAAAGTGATAACCGAGCAGATATAGACATGAGCAGTACCATGGACATAACAGAGTATACTATTTCGCCCATAATACCCCCATGCGTTGCCATTCCTGAGTACTCAGGTGTTATTCCTCTGTACTCAGTAAATTCACGCCATATCCTACCCTTCAAACCGAAACACAGCCATGTAAACAAAACTGCTTCACGGTTGAAACACGAATGGGACAGAGGTGCCCAAGCAGACGACTTTTGTACAAAGTCTCCCTCTGGTCTCCCTCTTGCTATGAACACTTCTTTACACTGACTACTCCATCTAGTATTAAAACCATAAGCACATTCATTCCTTTACACTTTACAAACACAACCAAAAATATATATCCAATTAAAGCTGTGAAGTATACCTTTCAACTGGAATTACCATCAAAGTGGCTGTACGTTTGTTAGCACATTTAGCGTACTTTTGTTTCTCAAATAATTGCCATCCACAACGGCCAACCGGGACATATGTTAGTGCAGCTGTCTCATTAACATGCGACGTTACTCGTTAACTACACTATACGAGTATAGTCCGTTTAAATTCAATAGTTTGTAATGTGATTTCTATGTGCTTGATTTTTTTTAACACAGGGGCCAAATGAGCGTGCAGCTCACCGGATGGTAAGTGATTACCATTACCCCTAAGCATCCACAACACCGCAATAATTTCAAGTGTACTGCCGGCCTTTTAAAAAGATATATGTTCTTTTCCTTGAACGTTATGATATAGCATGTATGAAAAGATTAGTGAATGTGGAAGAAGCGAAAGAGGTTTGTTTGAGTCTAATTTTTACATTTGGCGTTCCATTGTTTCTGCCTACCCTAATAGGAAACAGACATGACAGATACGTATATATGTATGTATGTTATAATATTGTATCTATTCGAAAATATTGCTGCTTAGATTTTAATAGTAAAGCACATTAACATTCCACTGCTGGATTTGAATGCCCCACATGTTTTACCCATTATATTAGTTACCCACTAAATTGTAATAATCCAACAGATCATCACAACTTAGTGTTAGAAAGTTGATATAAAAGGAAATAAATATATAATAAGCTTTAGCTTTTAGCAAAGTTTTATTCTTTTTTTATGCAACTTAGAATGGCAAACAAAGGCCCACCTGATAAAAAGTGGTAACCGTCGCCTACAGACATGAATAATACTTTGGACATAACATACTATATTGTTTCGCCCATTATATCCCCATGCATTGTCATTCCCGAGGACTAAGGTATTATTCCTCTGTATCCTATACATTTAATGCCATATGGTACCCTTCAAACCAAAACACAGCTATGCAAACACAAGCTGCAATTATGGAGAAAATATTGGTCGAAAACGGCAGTGCTTTGGGAGACCTTGGTTGCGTACTCATGTACCCTTATTGAGGGACCAGACAAATCATTAGAGGAGAACATAAATGGCAATATAAATTAGGTATAAGATCGTGATAAATACATACATACATAAATAAATAAATACAGTAATTATTAATATATAAAAACCCCTTGTCATTCATTCACATAATCTCTGAAGTGTATATTCCTTTTTAAAAGGTCGGCAGCACACCTGCAATGCTGCTGGTGTTGTGGGTGATCATGGGCGGCGGTAGTCACTTACCATCAGATAAGCCGCATGCTCGTTTGCCCTCTGTGTTGTAAAAAAGAAAAAAATACTGCTCACACAATTTTAATAAAACTTTGTAAATATATATAGTTCGCTTTAAATTGAAATAAGAGATAGTTTTCAGTCGACTTCAAAAAGAAGGTAGTTCTTAGTTCGGTTGTCATTTATTTTTATATTTATTTGTTACCTCTTAACTTCGTCAGTTCTAAATCGATATGGAAAAATCTTTTTTTTTTTATCCAAAGGATATACTTTTAGATTAGTCCCATAGAAATGTTATCAAAATCTGTTTAGTAGTTTAGTTTTAGATCAAATTAACGGGTCTTGTCACTAAAGAAATCAAAGTTTTTGTTGGACACAATCTTTATTATTCCAATAAAAAAAAGAAAATATCCGGCAGATGGCGATATAGAGCAAAACATTTGCTGAGTCAACTAGTCCTTACTAAAGTATAAATACGAAAGTGAGTTGACTTGTCTGTTACCTGTAGCCCATTAAGGGCTTCATTAATTAATGATCTATTAACAGGCTTAACTAACTTAGCCAATCACTATGTAATTTGGTATATTTTATAAGACAGAAAACGATATAGGTTACGTTATCTCAAACATTGAACGTATTCCGGTCACACGGACGAAATCGCGGTTAAAAACTAGTTACAATATAAAAAACTCACTTTTCAAGTTATCGACTGTATTAAATACCGCACAAGTAGACACTTATCTTGTTAAAGTAAAAAATGTAACCGAACATACAAACAATGTTAATATATTAATACAATTAAACCATATTCCCGATTAAGTACAAGTAATGTTATTATTTATATGCAATAAACTATCTGGCGAGTCCAACCCACGCTTGTCGGATTAAACAAAACAAAAACATAAAGGGAGCCAATAAAAGTGGCTGTGTGTATCTTGTTGTCTTAAATAAGACATTTTGCTGTTGACTACCTAGCGGCTCACCTTGTTTGTGGGTGTTTGTAATGATCTTTAGCCTACAGCATAAGTTATAAGAGTTCAGATATGCTTTTTTAATTATTATTTTTAGGAAATTCATATCTCCCCTCTTAAGAAGAGGAGATGGCAACTAACCCCCGGTAGAAGCACAGTCGGCCCGAGTTATGGGCCCCAGGGAGAGAAACCGGCGTACAATGCGGGCAGAATCTAAAAGCACTGCTTTCTGTATCTTTCCCGGGAGTGAGCTGCCTCGGAATCCCAAGACCGTTGGGATAAGACCGTTCACCGACAAAACGATTGGAATTATTTCGGTGGACGTCACCCCCCACATTTCGGTCACCTCGTGAGCCAGGTCGAGATATTCTATATATATATATATATATATATATATATATATATATATATATATATATATATATATATATATATATATATATATATATATATATATATATATATATATTGATAAAAGTACTTTCTTAATTTTGCAATACTATTATACAATTGTATCGTTGTGTTTGTAAATTGTCTAGCTTATTTCCTATATTGTATAATGCAAATAAAGTATACTCATACATTCATTCATCAGCTGTTAACAGTCTATTGCTGAATATAGGCGTCCCACAAAGACTGCCATAAGGAACAGTCCCGAGCCCCCTGCATCCCTTGACAATATGCAATGCATTTGATCTTGTCACTCCATCTAGTTTGGGGGTCATCTTGCACTGAATTTATTAGTATTTATTTATGAATGAATGAATGAAAATTTATTTCAATAATCCACAACACTTACATATATTTAGATTGCAAGTAATAACAATATTAAAAAAAATTGAAAAAAAAAATAAATTTATATAGAAAGTGTAATTGAAATCGGACAGTGTCAGGGAATGAATGAATCAGTGTCAGGGAAAAATGAAAGAAGACACCAATTCAGCTTAAAGTTCCTGCAGAAGCAGAAACGCTGGTTTTCAATTAGCACCTCATCACTTAGCCCGATCCATCAAGATCATAAAATAACATTTAGAGTAATATAATAATATAATAATAGTATATATAATAGTATAATACACAAACATTCGCAAAATTTAATATTTATATAAATAATAATAACAAAAGAAAAACAAAAACTAAAAAGTTTATATATATATATATATATATATATATATATATATATATATATATATATATATATATATATATATATATACCACCGCTAATTTTACCTAGAATAACTTATCCCTTTAAAAACATAAAATGTAAAAAAATATCAAGTCTTGCAACATAATTTTTCTGCTACAATAAATTGAGATGTGAAACCAAAACATCAATTATTTTCTATGGAAAATAGTGTTTCTATAGAAGCACATATTTAACAACTTTGTTATAATAATATAATAAATTACCTATCACCAATATAGTGACCGTATCAATATTATATTTAGATAGATAGATAGACAGATATATCGTTTATTTGTTTGTTACTAATCACACACAACATGTTCATAAGAATAGATAATACATAAAACAATATAAGATTTATAAAATTGTGTTATTATGTGTGATCTGTAGCAATACAAAAAGGTCGAAGCTCGGCGTGGAACATTATTCAAGGAACAAAACACTGATTTTCAGCTTTAACCCATTTGAGGGTACGTGAAAATAATAATTAAAATAAATATAAAATAAAAAGAGCAATATTTTTGGTGATTGTCTGTGCAGTGTGTGTATAATAAAAATAATTTACTTCTTTAATAATTATAACGACGTGGCAATTAATTGCACGATACCACAATTACAAAAAATAGGGTCAGCAATGTGCACGTGGTATCGCTAGTGTTGCAAACGTCCATTGGGTACAGTGACCGTTTACCATAAGACAGACTGTATGTTTATTTGCCATCTTTGTGGTATAAAAAAGGATTATTATTATTATTACAGCTGTTAACTGTCCACTGTTGGACATAAGCCTTCCCCATAAGAGGAGTTTTGCCAATAGTTGCCACGCTTGGCAGACGGGTTGGCAACCGCAGTTAGACTTTTAGAGATGTTTTAAGAAGGGCGCTGCTAGCAATCCCTTGCCCTCTCTTAGTCACCTCTTACGACACCCACGGAAAGGAAGGTGTGGTCCATTCTATACCAAGACACATACCATAGATAAAAATGATAATCTATTACAAAATCTACTATTTCAATTACTAAGTAAGTCTAAACAGCGCGTTCAAAAATTAACCCTTCTTTGCATAATGGTGGAAATTTCCATCATAACATTGAATGCCTAAAACTTATATAAAAGACCAAGTTCAGTTTAAGTTGATCGTGTCTGGATACCTCTTTAATGTCCATTGCAGAAAAAAAAATATAGCTGTCTAATTTATTTTTTTAACCATTTTTCCTTTAATTTTAAACATGACTTATATCACTTGGATTTATTTCAACAATAAAAAAATCATGCAAAGAAGGGTGTAAGTGTTTTATTAGTAAAATACTTTATTCTTAAGTGCACTTCTCTGCTTACCTCACAAGAGACTTGGCATGAAAATAAATGATATAGAACATCCAGATTATCAAATAACAAACAAAAGCCCAATAATGGCAACATTATTGGACACTGAGCTTTGTAATATCGCTTGTAACTTTTCGCTTGTTCCCAATAAAGTTTGCCTCCTCTTGTCGCCTTAATCAGATTTTGTACGTAGATTGAGACTTACCGATCTGAATCATTCCAAACTAGTTCTTTATAGTTCGCTCACAATATGGATCGAGTGGGCCAGTTTAGTTTTATTGTCGGAAATATCTTAGTTTCAAATCTTTGCGCAACCATTTTATTGAACTTATTTTCATCAATACAACAAACAACAAAGTAACAATTTAATAATACTATAGTAATTTAAATTCTTGATTTATATAAATATTGCTAAATATGGAATTAATTTTATGACTTTTTTTTTTATACAACTTAGAATGGCAAACAAGCTGACGGCCCACCTGATGGAAAGTGGTAACCGTCGCCTATAGACATGAGCAGTACCATGGACATAACAAAGCATACTGAGGACTCACGTGTTATTCCTTTGTACCCTGTAAATTCATGCCATATCCCACCCTTCAAACCGAAACACAGCCATGCAGACACAAGAGCTTTACGGTTGAAACACGAATGGGACAGAGGTACCCAAGCAATCGACTTTTGTACAGTCTCCCTCTGGATTTCTTAATAATGTTTTTAATGATATAAATTAATACTTTGACGCTAAAACTCAAAAATATCATAATAACGTAAACGAAATGGTATCTACTTGCATTGCATTTATAAAATACACCTGGTGGTAAGTGACTACCGCCGCCCATGATCACCCACAACACTAACGGCATTGCAGGTGTGCTCCTGGCCTTTTAAAAAGGAATGTGCTCTTTTCTTGAAGGTTATGTTGTCGTATCGGTTCGGAAATACTGCTGCTGGAAGTTGATTCCAAGGAGTGGTTGTGCGTGGAAGATAGTGCCTTGAAAAACGCACGGTGGAGGACCGCCACTCGTCCAGATGGTTGGGATGAAATTTAAGTTTTTATTAATGTAATGTTAAAAGTATTTAAATGTTTTGATATTTATTTAATTGCTACTTAATTACCTGTTCTTAAATTGTTGTATGTTCAATATGGTAGAACTATTGATACTGATGTCAAGTCCAAAGCAATGTTTACTGCTATATGTACATAGTTAACAACAAAATTCTATTCTATTCTATTTTATTATAAAGATTTATTTTGTCATAACTCTGTATGATTATTTCATGCCAGTAATACTAAAATGTGTGAAACCAATTTTTGTAGTATAACCATATCACATTATTGTGCCAAATTTTAGCAATAAATTTAATTCAATCTTTCGTTTTTCAAAAATATTCATTGCTTTAACTTTCGATAGTTCGAAATAGATCATTGTGTATTTTATGATATTAGTAATACTGCTGTTTTATAGGCGATAGTTACCACATTCCATCAGGTGTGCCATCAGCTTGCTTGCCATTTTAAGTTGCACAAAAACAATAAAAGGTCGCTGTGAAGGCAGAATGTGTGTGTGTTTTAAATTTAAATACTGAGTAGATAATTTTACAATGCCTATACCATTTATATGGGCAAGCTAATAGAAATTCTATACTCGATAACACTATAAAACTGCGGTTCTTATGCATTCACGCTTTCCATTTTATTTGAGCCTGTATAATTTTCTGATTGCCTCTTTATAGAATGCAATATAGTATTTTGTGTCAGCATCTTTAAACATTCAGAATTTTAATTCATTGTGTTTTAAAACCCACATGAACAGTTTCTGTGACATTTATAGCGGCGTTTTCAAAGTTTTATGCTACAATTTATTAATCTTATTGTTTTATAATATATAGTTTGTTTTATATAATTTTGATTAACTAGTTTTATTATTGGTAAATTAAATTTAGAAATCAATAGAATACAAAAAGTAAGTCTTCAAAATTATTACGTTACGATGTAACATACTTTTAAATTATTTCACACATATGTGTGAGTACGTGCGTGCATGGGTGCGTGCGTGCGTGCAAGAGTGCGTGCGTGCATGCGTGCGTGCAAGCGTGCGTGCGTGCGTGCGTGCGTGCGTGCGTGCGACCGTACGTGCGTGCGAGCGGGCGTGCGTGTGTGTGTGTGTGTAAAAAGATAATTTTAAGAACCGCACCGATGTCTTCGGCGAGCTACAACTCGCATTAGCAAGTTTAATGAATAATGTTTTTTTTAATATATAACTATATAAAGCTCTTATAATATTCTAAGCAAGTTATAAACTATAGCATAGAGAGTCAGTAGATACAAGTACTTCTGGATCGTTCCTTATGGCAGTTTATCGGGGATTATCTGTCCAATGTTGAACATAGAACAAGATGAAGTTGTAAATTCTCGACAGTTTTCAATTTATTAACGAACGAAATCCATAATGACATATAATTCAGATATTGTGATTCATTTTATCCTCTGATTTAATTTTCAAGAATTCAAACTCAGAATAAACATTGTAATCTCCTCAAAGTACGTTACAGGAAACAAATCTTATATATTTAAATATTTTCTCGCTAATGTGCCGAAGTCAGCGCAGGCAGTTTATTTGCGAAAACGTTTATTGACAAGTCTTTTACGGGAAGACGATTTGAATAGAATCATTTTGATACAATACAAAAGAAAATGTCAAACGCACAAGAATATAAAATAGAAGAGGAAATATTTGTGCTTTCATCTGAAAAAAAAAACTTAAGATATATATATATATATATATATATATATATATATATATATATATATATATATATATATATATATAACTAATAATATAACTCGAAATATTTATTTGGGAATTTAATATCAAATGATAGGTAATATAAGTGGAATTAGAGCATATTCCTTTTTAAAAGGCCGGCAGCACACCTGCAATGCCGTAGGAGTTGTGGGTGATCATGGGCGGCGGTAGTCACTTACCATCAGGTGAGCCGCATGCTCGTTTGCCCCCTGTGTTGTAAAAAAAAAAAAAAAATTAAATAAATAATGATAATATAATAATAATAATTTGTTTATTTAGACAACATAAGGTTCATTTTGTTAGTTATGAGTTTGCGGTCTTGACACTCATGCCTTGATGACCTGTCCCACCCAATATTTTAGGATGGGACAGTCCATTTTACCAGCAATACGCACCCTACCCTGTTTCATATATTGATTCAGGCAGACGATGCCGAGATAAAACTTGTCTATAACAGATAATGATCTAATACTATTATAAATGTGAAAGTAAATTTGTTTGTTTGTTATCGTAGCATTAACGGCTTAACCAACCACTATGAAATTTGGTATATGCGCTCTATATGGAATGAACAAAGATATAAAATATATATAAAAGGAAAGTGTATGTTTTATTTTATAATTACGCTAAATATGTCACTGCAGGAAATATAATCTATTTATTTATGAAAATAATTTCAATAACAATAGATTTCAACATTACATCAACACAGTTGTAAATAATTAGTTGCAAGCAAGGTACACGGTGCATATTTTGTTTCCAGATATACTCGTACAAATCAGTGCACGGGAAGTATGCAATAAGTTCGCAACGAGATAACAATAATTCTCGAAGTATTTTATCAAGGATATTAAATAACAGGCAAACCGCGTTCCAGCTACTGTTAGAGACAAAGAATTAGTGTTGCCTGCACGAAGTATGAGCAATGTATTATTTATAACGCTCAGGACTTATAAGGCTAGAAAAGTTTTTTTTTTAAGGATGATAATAAATTTCGCCGTCTGTTCAGTCATAGAATAGGCCATCCCTTCCATTCCTGTGAGTGTCGTATGAGGCCACTAAGGGAGGCGAGGACATTCGTTTCCTCGTTATTAATATGAAATTAGAGAGTGGAGGTAAGATTAAAAGGTTAAACAAGTAATTTATTGCTAAGTCTAAAACGACCAATCATGAACATTACTTAGGCCTTTTTCTTTAAATACTGCCTTACTCAAGTATACGCCTGATGACAAGAACCTATCACTATTTATGATCACTTGCAATGCCAAAATCATCAGTATCAGTAACTTAACTATCATACTCTACTTTTCAAAGTAAGGGAAGGGCATTGTTAACCTTGGGATGTAACTGTCCCAATACCATCAATATATTCTATCAGGTCGATTTTCACGTGATTCTTCTTTGAAATCTTCGTATATAAATCTTGTAGAATTCTTCATGATGGGCTAACTTAACTGACGTGCATTCATCCTCTCTTATCATCTCTCACTGGTGCCCCGCCAACGTATACTGATAGTGCAGACGGGGTTACTATTCCATTCTCGCCCATTAATAGAAATCTACTCAACTATAAATAATCTATAGAAAACAATGCCTTTTTCTTTAAAAATTGTCTCAATCCAGTACACAATACGTTTAATAACAAAAATCGATCGCTATCCATAATTACTTGCAATAGAAATATCCTATTCTTTATAGAAAGTTACTTAGCTTACTCCAGAAACTTACTTAGTTACTCCAGAAAGTGTGTGCAACGCAATCATTTCCACCTCGATTAAACTCTCTGCATTAGCACTAAATGACTAATCTACCACCGGTTCAGTAACTCGAATGGTGTTCGGCAGCAAACTGACTTAGATTATAAACTACGGTGATAAAATTATTGGCACAAAGTTGTTTTAAGATGGCAAATTAGATTACGTACCTAGCTCCTTAGTTTAATAATCAAGTGTCTTGACTTACAGAACCGAAATGCTGTGAGGCTGACACCAAATATTTTTAAGTTTTGAATGGCAAACAAGCTGTAGACCGTCAGCTTGTTTGCCATTCAAAACCTGATGGAAAGAATTACTTTCTATTACTCGAGTAAGAGTATAATCCTGTATTGCCAAAAATATTTAAGGCGATCTTAGGATTAAGACGCATCTTACCTAATAAAAGTTTTAAGTACACTGCTAACCCAGTCAAATGACAATTTTTTAATTGAACTAAAAATGAATTTGAAAATTTTGGAAAGATTGAGATTCGATCTTGATTATTCAAACGTTAACAGAATCAGCTGTCACCGTTCTACTGACGGTAGTGCCTACCTATACACCTATAAATATGAACATTAATATTAATATTATGATTGCGCATTATATATGAACTGCAAGACGAAGAAGGCAGAACTACTTTGTCCTCAGGCATAGTAACCCTATCGTCATTATCATCATAACAGCCTTTAACTGTCCACTGCTGAACATAAGTCTCCCCTTAGGGGGGACGCTTCCGCTTGGCAGGCGAATCGGAAACCGCAGTTAGGATTTGGAGATGTTTTAAGAGGGACGCTGCTGCCCATCCTTCGCCCGCTCTTAGTCGCCTCTTACGACACGGATGGGAAAGGAAGCCTATACATTACTCTAATTATACTGGCGTACTTACTCTTTATTTAGCTAACCTCAAAAATGGAGGTTATCGATTTAGTTGTTTCTGTTTTTTTTTTTGTTTATTACTTCATACCTCCATAAGTTAAGAACCAATTTAGTTAATTCTTTTTTTATCTGTAAGGATATACTTACAGATTGGTATCATAGAAATTTGTACAAAATAAATTCAATAGTTCTATTTTGAAATCAAACTAATCAGTTTTACAACAAAGTCTTTTTTATCTTAAATTATAAACTGATGAAACTACATAAAAATACAATAAAATTGAGAACCTCCTGATTTTTGACGTTGAAAAATAAAACGGTTGTACGTTTTTGCCGTCTAAACAAAATGTTTTGTCGTATAAATAATGTCAACGTGAACGGGCCCCTCGTAGCAGTGTAATATTACGGCGTAATCGCTGTAATTAACGCGGCTAAATCACACCGCTTATCTAGTTACGACATTAATAGCAATTTGTTTTGCCGCCTTTTGGCGCGATTAATTTAAATTCAAATGTTAATTGTATAGGACATGCAGTGGCGCCAGCAGATACTTGACATAGCTGATTATAATTGAGGAATGGGAAAATAATTGGTCGTAAAATCGTAATATTTTATTATCGCAGCGGTAATATTGTTTAATTTTTTAAGTATGAACTATTTACTTAAGTATAACTCTGTGTATGTATTGGGGAGACTGATGGCTGAACTGTACTGAAGGAAAACTTTTGCCTTACTGTACTTATACAACTGTATCGTTACATTTATTATCTTGTTTATTCCCTATATTAAATAATGTAAATAAAGTATACTCAATCATTCATTCTTACTATGATGGCAAACTAGCATATGACCCGTCTGATGATAAACAATTACTGTAGCCTATGGATCCTTAGAATACCAGAAGCATCACGCGCGCGTAACCAACCCTTAAGAAACCTCATTTCGCCCTTTTTGAAGAACCCCATGGTGTAGTCTCTTTCACCAGATTTTGGATCCAATAGTAATATATGTAATTATTATTATTTCAGCCATTAACTGTTCACTGCTGAACATAAGCCTTTCCCAAAAGGGGAGTTTTGCCAGTAGTTACCCTGCTTGACAGGTGAGTTGACAACCGCAGTTAGGCTTTTAGAGATGTTTTAATAGGGATGTTGCTGCCCATTCCTCGTCCTCCCTTGGTCGCCTCTTACGACACTCACGGGAAAGGAAAGAGCGGCCCATTCTATTCCGGGGCACACACGACGAATAAATGTAAATAATTTTTTTTTACTAGAAATTTCTCCCCACATTTAAACATATTACACCCCTTTTTAAGTCGAAGTTAAAAAAACAAACAGAAATTGTTGGGTTGGCACTGAACCAGCACTAAGGGTATAATACGGAATCAATTCAATATTCGGTTCAGTAACGAGGTACAGGTAAGAGGCGTGGTTGGACATATTCAATTTACCCGCGCGACGAGAGCTATTCCACTGTGACTCGGATGTGCTGCTCCTAGTTTCTTTTTTTTATCATCAGAATAGGTAACCTTTATTTATTTGTTTATTTTTTCTTCGTCGTATTCAAAAATATTTCATTCTTAATTAAAATTGTTTAAAATAACTCTCAATTATCGTCATCAGGGCCTGATTTGTTTGTACTGGAAACCAGACAAATCTGTAAAAGTAAGACTTTTGCTTATTGGTTTTAGGAGATCATCCTAAAAAGGACCTAATAAACTACGAACCTAATAATAGAGCAATTGCTAGATCTCATTACTATCAATCTTTTTTATAATTTAGTTTACTGGTTACATTCATCGTCATTATCATATCAGCCATTAGCTGTCCACTCATGAACGTAGGCATCCCCCATAAGAAGGGTGTGCCTGTAGTTACCACCCTTGGCAAGCGAATTGGCGTTTATGGGAGAAAACATCACTGAAACCGCGTTATATGCGATCATCTAGGCTCTAGGGTATGAGGGTTAACTCCACGTCGATAGCGAGCCGTATGATGGTAAAAAGTGGCCGTGGGCATCATATTGAACAATTCCTCTGAGCACAATCCGTTATACAAGCGATAGAAACGCAGAGTGCGTCTAAATCTCTCCTAAAACTTAAGAGTTCGATATCGCTTATAAACCTGGGATCATCCACAATTCTCATAGCTTTCAACTATTCATGATCCAGACACCTTAGTAACAGATCTCCTTAAATTGCTAAAAAAAATTGTTTCAAGCTATTTTTTTTAAATTGACACTCCCTGGAAGGAGCCAGCATTTGCCCGGATATCAAGTTCCAGGTTATAAGTTTATAATTTCAAGCTATTTGCGTCCTACTACCTACGGAATACTTGAAGAATTTCTATCAACGTAGTAAAATAATCCTACAGTGTGTTCGCTTATACCTGACTATCACCCAGAAACCTATTTACCTCGCTCTATATTGAACATCGCCTTTGTGAATCTGCTAAAAGACCGACTATTGGCATTTTAGTTTGCTGATCTTTCGAACTATATTACTTCTTATAATTTAATCTCTAATTAATGGTAAAAACAAAGGACCATATCTGAACTTAACACTATTTATTCCATAACAATATATACGTACCAACATAAAGACAACACGTCGAATTGTAATATTAATGAAGCGAAGCGCCCATTCAATGTTAGCTTGGTGATATGCAACGAAACAAGAGCTGTTAATACGACATTATTGAGATCAGTTAAGAGTGTACACAGTACGCCTTAAGGCATGGCTTAATGGCATTTTAGTACGATTTGAAATTGCAAATAAGCATGAATTGAACAGCACAAACTTCTAAGTTTATGAATAAGTGAACAGTTTTAATAGTTCAAATAACAGTAGATAGGGGGGAAAGGGATTGTTAGTAATGGAGACTAAGAATTTCATTGCTATCAATATACCCAACCAGGTCGACCTCCTCGCGGTTCCCCCTGGAAAGTATCATGGTTAATTCCTGATGAATTCATCATGATGGGCTAACTGGCCTGTTTTCATTCTCATCTATCACCCTTCACTGGTGCTCCGCCAGCATATCCCGTTAGCGCAGGCGGGGTTACCATACCATTTTCACCCATAAAAAAAAATAACAGTAGATATAATTGAATTTATTTTTATAATCATAATCGCTAAAATAATTTGCCAGAAACAAACTTTTGTTTAAATAATATTATTATAATGAAAAATATATAACAATAATTACTGTAATAATCTAAATACATTAAAAATAAGTTAAAAAAGATGATTCTCGGTCATTTCTTAATAATTGGATAAAATTGTGATTAGAAGATGTTTGTACATGGGAAATAAAAAAAAAATTGCTATCACAAAACTTATTTCAGCAACAGATGTAAAAATAATATTACATTAGAATTTTTGTCTGTACGTATTCTGGCATCACGCAAAAATTACTGCACCAATTTGAATAAAGTTTTCACAATTGCATTTCTGAAGATTTACCTTAAAACTGATGTATATTTTATGTCGATATATTGTCTAGAAGCGTAAAGTCTATTCGATTGGTTTTCCTATTTCTCAAATCTAAGCATACGAAATAGAAACTGATTATAAAATAAAATGAAATTTAAAAACATTATATTATTTATAATGAAATAAGAGTAAAATAGTGTTCAGTAAAAAATAATCCAGATAAAATATACGTATAAAGTTACAGGAAACTAATCGAAAATTCAGGCGAAAGTATGTTTTAACGAATTAAAGGCTACAAGCAAAAAAAGATATCCGTGTAAGAGATGCTATGCATAAAAGTCCATCCAGAATTACAACTGATACGTAAAACAGAAAAAATAAAAAGAGACTATATAACAATTCTAAATAAGTTAAATTATTTGAAGTTATACAGCTAATTTAACCTTTTAATAAATAAAAACATAAATTGAAAACAATAAATATGATATAATTAGCTATGTGTAAACTTAAGTCTAATTCTTTTTTTGTTTTAAAATTGTCGGACATTATACACCGCTTCACCCGCTGAAATAGATGCTCTTTTCCACTTTGGATTTGTTAGAAGAGAACTCTTTTAGAGTTAAGCTCGCCTTTGTACATTCACTTACCTCTGTCATATTGGTATTGGTATATACAATAAAGTATAAATAAATAAATAAGAATCCTTGGCATGTGCTAAAATCACGTATGTACAAGTAATGTGTGTTATTAATGTATGTTTGTTGGAAATATTTTAACATCAAAGCAATGATTATAACGGCCGCTTATATTACGGCCTTTGCCGTTATATTAACAAAAAAAAAAATTCTATATTCAATTTAAAATTCTAAAAATGCTGAAGTTTTACAGTACTTTGGGTAAAACCAATGCTTGGTAGAGACTACTTTGGATGCAGTGAATTTTTTATGACGTAAGCCCCCACAGCCCCTTAGAAAAACACCACCTTACTGGCAAGGGAAAAGACTAATAAACGTACATTGACATAATCCTTGATCCTTAAAATACTTTGGATGCGGTATAATACGATTAAAGTACCGTATTATTTTATGAATATTATTGCTTTATGTTCAACGGCGAACAAACATGAAATTACTCATTAAAATATCGATCGAACTATCGATCACTTACAGTGTAATTACTGTGATTTAAATATGAGTAAATAATATTTATGAAAAATTTCTTTTGCGACAAAATTTCTTACAAACCACAATCTCATTTGTGTGTGTAGGAAGAAAGATTCCGCTTATCATAATCGTTTATGAACACCATGTATCTACATCCACCATGAAGTATTTGAACAATAAAATTTGTACTTTTCGTAATATTAAAATGTATGTATATATATATATATATATATATATATATATATCCACAACTATAATTCTCAAACAGAGCAATCGATTTATTGGCTGTTGTGTTTTAGCTGATTTCCAAAAGCATCTATGGATAAATAACATTTCTTAATTCAATTGTATTTTTCGAATGTATGCCAAACCCTCTTTAAATTTGATGATAGTTTTTTGCAATGATTTCCCAAAAAAATTATTGCAATTGATTCTTTATAGATTTCTTCTATAAAGAACATAAATTATTGTTAATAAATTCATATCTCTATATAATGTTATCGTTAATTTTTACAATAGGAGTATGTTTCTATTCAAAGAACCGCATCCAAAAATTTATCCCTCCGACAATTACGAAACCATCTGTCCATTCTCAAGGGTCCGTAGTGTAAACCCAGTGTTAAAACAGGCTGCATTTCCAGCAAAGCCAGGGAACGCCTGGAGCCTTTAATTTGTATGGAATGATATGTTTTATTATTCATAGAAATAAGCGTTTCCCTGTTTATATTCATTTGAAATTACTGAAGACAACAAATTGTAGGCTGTTAACATATGTAGTAGCTAATAACTAAATTATGTAACGGGAATAGACAAACTAGGAATACAAGCAATGCTATACTATTCTATTTTGAACACCCACTGTAATAAAGTAATCATTTGCTACAGGTGAATGAACGGTAAAGACAGTTTCTGACTTCAAACTAGATACAAGAAGCAAGTTGCTGACAATACTCCTGTGAAACAGATTTGAACTGACAATTTTGTGATAAATCTCTCTCTTATCTTTCATGGCACCAATATTGGTTTAACTTCAAAATCTCTGTAATGTTCAAATCAGCTAAAATATTATGTAATATGATCATTTCAACCATTATTTGTCCACTGCTGGACATAGGTTTTCCCCTATAGATCACCATAAGGAACAGTACTCAGCCACCTGCATCTACTGACTCCCTGCAATTCGTTCGAGGTCGTCACTCCATCTAGTGGCGATCGTCCTACACTGCGTTTGTCCGTACGGAATCGCCACTCAAGAACTTTTCTTCTCCATCGATTATCGGTTCTTTAAGCTATGTAACTAGTCCACTGCCACTTCGACCAGCTTATCCTTATTAATTTAATATACACTCAAAAAAATACAGGCCAATTGTGAATTTCCAAATGTGAAACAATTGTCTTTTGGATATAGCTAAAATAATTTTTACGATCAAAAATTTTTTTCCTAATAATGATTATGAATATATATAATAAGCAGTAAAACTTGCTTGCACTTGTAAACAAAATATACAGCGATTAGTTTAATAACTTATTAGCAAGGGTGGGCTTATCTCTGTAAGGCATCTCTTCCAGTCAACCCAATGCAATGAGAGAAAAACGGTTATATAAACATATTATAATAATAACATTATACATATAAATAAAGATATATCCAATCCTAACTAATATTTTAAACGTGAAACTGAGTTATTTTCTTTATTTACTACCTTATAGCGCCTTAAAGTCTCAACCAATCACAAAAAAATGTGGAATATCCACAGTATCAATAATTACTAGTACCGCATTCGAATATTCTGACACTTCCCTATGGTTGACTGGGAGAGAATGCTTTTAGCATTAAATCCGCCATGTACACATATATGTACTAATGAATAAATAAATATAGGCTACTTTTTCCCGGTTAGTTAACATATTCCTGTCACACGAACAAAGTCGTAGGCAAAAGCTAGTGATTTATAAAATAACCTAAATGAGATAGGTAAGAAGAACCAGCATGTATTTTTCATGTCAGATGTAGCAAAAATTAAATTCCTCAAACATCTTTTGGAATCAATATCAAATCTATTACAGACGCCTTGAAGTCCGTTTTGCCTTGATACGTTTACGAGGTTTCCAATCTTAATACCTCAATACCTCATACGCCATCCATCATAAATCATGACACATCAATACAATGAGCAAATACTCCGTGTAACTCGTTCTAAGCTACAAATCGATTTAATCCTAACTGATTTATAGTCTTATAATTTATAACCTAACTGCCACTAAACAGCTTTCGATGCAGCTTTACCATGCCCGTTCAACGTTTACGTAGGAGTTTTAAATTAACCACTGACGTTTTCACCACAATGAATGGGATGGTTACTATCATTTTAAGTAACTTCAAAATAAGAGGTTTTTAATTCGTCAGTTTTTTTTTTCTAGTTACGTCAATTACGTCACCAGTTCGGAACTGATTTTGATAATTATTCTTGCGATCGATAAGGTTTATTGTAGTATTAGTTTTATATTAATTATGTGGGAATGATTTTACGTTTTTATTTCATCGTCGTCATCATCATCATTTTCGTCATTACCTGTCCACTGCTGAACATAGGCCTCTCCCACAAAGGAGGTTTTGCGAGTAGTTGCCATGCTTATCAGCGAGTTGGCAACTACAGTTGGCCTTTGGTGATATTTTAAGAAGAATTTGCATCGCCCATCCCTCGACCATTAAGTTACCTTAGTCATCTCTTACGATACCTTCGGGAAAGGAAGAACTGGTCCATTCTATACGTAGACCATATGGTAAGAGTAAAAAACATACTATGAAGATGTTTTTATGCTATTTTGTATAGCTTAGGCAGAGAGAGCATTTAAATTTATCAATTTGTATATGATTTTGCGTTTGTTTGTTTGTAACGAATAAACTCAAAAATTACTCAACCAATATTATAATTCTTTCATTTACAGAAAGATATACAATTAGCAAATAACATAAGCTACGTATTGTTTTAAAAAACTATAACTTGCCGTGCGAAACCGGGTTTTATTGCTAGTCTCTTAAAACTCGTACTTCATTAATTCATTTAGAAAATATTAAACAATCCATTGAACACGTAAATGAATATTATCAATGCTTATTGCAGGTAAATACAAAAAATTAAAATAAAAAATTTAAAAGCTTTTAAGATACCGTTCATTCATAAATATCCAATCACACTTGTTTATCGCAACAATTTTTCAATCGAGCAGATGCATCAATGTTTTTGCTTACATCATTGTCTTAGCAGATAAGGTCCCCCGTTCAATCTTCCTTAGCGGACTTTAATTCCCTAAGTAGACTGGCGTCATCGCAGTAATGGCACCTACATCAAAACTGATACAAGCCTTATTGATGACGCTGTCCCTTTCTCCCTTGATAACTTTAAAGCGAGCTAGAACGAGACACCTGTACGCACGTGTACAATTCCCAGATTAAAATTGATCGTTCGGACGTCGGCTTTATTGCGGAAAACGACGCGATTGATTCTTCATCAATCTTTATTCGCGGTATTAACAACTTCTTTCTTGCTACAAGTCCCGTTTTTGTTGTCATTCGCGACTTTTTTGTGCACTAAACTTTCATTAGCATTAATTAAAAGTAACAATTTACAGCTATTGATTCAATTTAGGACCTATAAATTTGCAGAGAAAGCCAACATAAGATTGAGCGTTTGATACTGGCCACAACAAACATTTAGAGGTCGTACTATATATTTTTATCAACCTCTTTGGTAACAAGGACAAACAAATAACGGTTGCCCAAATATAGACACACTGTTAGGTTCTGGTACTACCAAAAAAAGCTTTTGTAAAAACCAGTTTCAATACAATCATTAAAAATATATAAAATAAATAAAAGTTAATCTTTTTTATTATGATGTTTATGCTCATTTGCCAAAGTGGATGTGAAAGTTATAAAAAACGAGACATTTTTATTGTTTTTGACAGTTTATGGTCATAGTATAAGAATAAAATAAATATTGGTAACATTTATATTCATCGTCATCATATCGGGCTTTAACTGTCCACTGCTGATCATATGCTTCCCTCGGAGTTTTGCTAGTAGTTACCACGCTTGGCAGGCGGATTGGAAACCGTAGTCAGACTTTAGAAATGTTTTAAGAGGGACGCTGCTGCCTATTTCTCGCCCTCCCTTAGTCGGTTCTTACGACGACACCCACGGGATAGGAAGGGGTGGCCTAATCTATGCTGGGGCCACACGGCCCTATATTTATATTATGGCAAATATTTATTTTATATTGTCATCATTCAGTTCATTAGCACTCTCACATTTAGACGAAACTAAAGATATGATCTAAATATTGCGCCAAAGATAAAGATGTTCGTATATTACATAATAAGTTTAAGGTTTCTTCAGGGTTATTAACATGCTCGTAAATTTTCCTGGTGTTGCAGACATTAATAGGCTACAATGACCATTCACTATCAACATTAGATGGGCTGTATGCTTATTTGCCACAGTCACGTTATAATTTTGATGTTATTACTTGTTTTTATACTATTAACTCTATCCTTTTGATATTTAGATTATATCGTGTAGATTATACTTTCTCTCCTTGTCAAATAACCTTTCTATCAACTTTCGTACAAGTTTCATTAATAGGTGCCTATCTAGTAATTGTAAGGAACTGTATACCAACTGGAATTAAAATGTCACCGGTGTTATTAAAAACTCTCACTGTTGCATGACCATTATTATCTTGACCATTTGCTGTCCGCTGGCCGTAAATTACATCAAGGAAACTAGCTGCACTATTTTTTACATAAATTTACAATGTCTGTTTAATTGCCATTGTAAATTTGTAAACTGAACCGTGTCGCCTACCTGTATCGATTTACTCGTACGTAAAGCCCACCAAAGCACAGGCATCCACGCTATAACTGATGTAGGAGTTTATGACTTCATAAATTCAGTGGACCTCTGCTTGATATTTTCCATTGCCTGTATACGGTTGCAACGTTGTCGCTTTGTTCACTGGTTCTATAATTTGTATTACAATCGTTTTGACAAAGTATAGACAGGTTGAACTGAAGTTGGAGAACTGAGTATCTGTTAAGCGAATTTGTAAACGTAAGTACAAATTAACAGTTGTGACTTACAGCTTTGATGTTAATGCATACATGCAATTAATTTGGGACTGGCATCATTAAAATCCATTACTGAGCGGATCCAGGATCTGAACCATTTTCAAAAAATCTATTTGTGGAAGTGATGCAGGACTTCAGGAGTAATAGACTATTTGCAACTAAATTTTAAGAAAATTTTTGAATAAGTGTTAGGTTTTCGGCAATTAGTTAAAATACATCTTGAGTAAGTAACTAGTATTTTTTGAATGACTATTATTATTTTTATTGAAAGACGGCGTTTTTCAAGTAGAAAAACCTGTGACACTGCGACCTTTACATGATATTTCGCCTTTAAAAAAAAAACATTCTTAATTTCTAAGTGACAGGAATTTTAAGATACTCTTTGTAGCGGTGTTTTTATCTCCTCAAGGTATAAT
Organism: Galleria mellonella; assembly: GCF_026898425.1. Classification (NCBI taxonomy): domain Eukaryota; kingdom Metazoa; phylum Arthropoda; class Insecta; order Lepidoptera; family Pyralidae; genus Galleria; species Galleria mellonella. The sequence continues at coordinate 6,287,000 of NW_026442039.1, read as the reverse complement.
GTATATTTTCCAAAGGAAATATATTTGAATGAATAAAGGGATCATAAGATTATGTCTTTAGATACTTTTAGATAAAAGTGACCCAATTATAGGAAAATATGGCTTCTCAGAACAGTCGTGTATTAAAGAACGTTTTGAAAAGATTTTGATTATACAATATCCAGTAATTGTCTCCCATAAAATATTTCATCATGCAAATTAGAACCCACCTATTTAAATATAACTGTCTTCAGACAATAAAATTTCCAAATTGTAACCCAAAAAGAACAGTTTTACGAGTCAGCGACCCAACACCTACTATAACAAATTTATGATATGGCTGTGATTCAGTTTTAAATGCTCACTGGGCATGACCTAAGCCCCCAAGAAATGGGGGTAAAGGACTATTAGTAATGGGGTATAATGGCCTCATTGCTAGCAATATACCCTATCAGGTCGACTTCCACATGGTTCCCCCTGGAAACCATTGTGATTGTCTTATTGATTTCGTCACAATGGGCTAACTGATCTGCTTTCATCCTCACCTATCTTCCCTCACTGATATCCCGCCTGTGTATACTGATAGCACAGTTGGGGTTACTATTCTATTTTCATCCATAAAAAAAAGCAACCAAAAAAAGAAAAACCTAAAATTTTTTTATGGTACTTTTATAAAGCACCATAGGTATCACAATTTATTCTGTTGTCCATAGTGCTGCCTATAATTGATGGTAACTACTTTCCATTAGAAATGAATATAACATGTTAAAGGACCTGCTCGTTAATGAGACGTGGATGAAACTGCGTAGGTTTGATTACGAAATACGGGGAACGAATCTTCATTGTTTCCTGTTTCGGATTACCTTCACTATAATGGTTATGCGAAGGTGAGTTTATTTTCTTATTTAATCGAGGAAGACAGCAGATATGATGAAATTGCAACGGAACTCTAAAATTTCAGAGTTCCGTTGCAATACTTGCATGTCAATATTTATGATTTTATTGGTGGGATATAATAATAAAATTACTTGATTCAGAGGCATAGGTATACCATAGTTCTCAGACAGAGGCATTTGTTAACTTGCCGATATTTTAACCGACTTAAAAAAGGAGGTTCTCAATTTGGTTATATTTCTATGTTTATTTCCTCAGAATTGTATCATTTATAAGCCGATTTGGAAAGTTCTTTTTTCTTTTTGTTACAGCTATATACTTTTAAACTGATCTTACAGAAATTACATCAAAAACAGTACAATAGTTTAATTTTCAAAATTAAAATAACCGGTTTTATTACAATTAAGGTAATGTTTTCTTTGTGGAGCAAAATGTTCTTGTGTTATTCTGTTATACTTTGTCATAATATATAATACTATAGCATAGTTTAAAGATCTGTCGTTCAACAAACACATACAGACAGCACTATACATCCCAAATTATAATAAAGAAAATGAAAAGAGTCGGGCCATGCCCAAAGGCTTTGGATCGCTGTTCGTTACTGAGAATATGATATCAGCTTCATGAGATATTTATACTCTTCTGAACATCACTGGCTCATAAAACTGTTGCCTCGTTAACACAGAAAGGTCGAAACTTTATTGTCCTAACGACATCTTAAGCGATAAACTTGAAATAGATACAATTTGATGATTTATTTGTTTCGTTCATTAAATGGAAATGTCGTCGAATCTCAATACGGAGACGAAATGAGAATTTTTAATTTGAGTGCTTCTCGACTTTATCGTTGTTCATTAAATGTAAAACAGTTCTAGTTAAAATGTAGTCGATTAAAGATTCCAGTATTGTATTTAATTTGATGTTATTATTTATTTTGCCGTGTGGTCCCGGCATAGAATAGGCCACGCCTTCTGTTCCGGGAGGAATGGGTTCTAACAGCCCCATTTCTAGCAATATACCATTAGATCGACCTCCACGCAGTTCCCCCTGGATGATGAATGATCGTGGTTAATTCTTGTCAAATTCTTCATGATGGACCGACTGAGCTGCCGTTTTTCCCACCTGGTACCCCACCAGCGTACGCTGATAGCGTAGGCAGGGTTACCATTTTATTATCTCACATAAAAAAACCCTTCCTTTCCCGTTTCCCCTGGAAACTATTGTAATTAATTATTCGAATTCATCACGATGGGCGAACTAACCTGCTTTCATCCTTACCTATCATCTCTCACTGGCGCCCCGCCAGCGTATACCAGTAACGCAGTAGGGGTGGTACTCCATTTATACTCAATAAAAAAATATACCAATCGATACAATACGAGCTCGAATGTTAAACATAATAACTATCGTTTATTTATTTATTTATACTTTTATAAACAATAAAATATATCTACAGGGCGGGCTTAACGCCTGATGGTATTCTCTACCAGTTAACCGTTGCGCTAAACAGAGAGAGAGAGAGTAAATGGCGGTGCATTGGTTTAACAAAGACAACTTATAAATTAAATATTTCGATGTGGTCCTGGCGTAGAATAGGCCACCCCTTCCTTTCCAGTTGGTGTCGTAAGAGGCGACTAAGACTAAAACCCCCTTAGGTTCCTCCTAAGGGGGTTTTACTCTTATGTTCAGCAGTAGACAGTTAAAGGCTAATGTGATATGATCAAATTAAATAAATATTTTACGAGATAATAACAATATCGTTCTGTGTGAATTGTGCTTTAATCTCACCTATTATCCTTCACTCTTTGATAGTATACACTTTTCCGCTCGATACTGTTGCAAATACCACTCGGAATACAGTTTTTATCGTTTGTCCGAAAATAAAATTTTGTTATATAAACTTTATATAAAAACTATTATCCTTCACTGGTAGCGCAGGCGGAGTTACCATTTCGTTTCCACCCATTAAAAATACCAACCGACACAATATATATTCGTAACTTAAACATAATAATTATCGTTCTGTGTGAATCGTGCCTTAATCTCACCTATTATCGCCCACTAGTAGCGTAAGCGGGGTTGCCATTTCGTTTCCATCCATTAAAAAATATACAAATCAATACAATTAAAATAAATTCGTATGTTAAATATTATAACTATCGTTCTGTGTGAATCGTTCTTTAATCGTTTATTCCATATTAACGAAACTAAATCCATTGTCGGCGGGACGCGGTTTGATTGACGTTTTTAATTAACAAGCCCGTTTTGGACAATTCGATTTTGTTTTAAACATAAGCAGATATAAATATATATATTTTTAAACCTTAAACCGAATGATGGATAGTGCTGTTTTCGAAAATTCGTCGAACAATTTTTTTTTTCCACTTAATTAAAGTTTCACTTCGGCGAAATTGTAATTTAAATTTTTATTACCGCGCTCCTAATTACGATTCGGTGTTATTTATTATTTATATTGTGTTTATTTATTTAAGACTAGCGGCCCATCCCGGCGTCGCACAGGTGGACATTTTTACATTTTGAAAAGTGGCCATTAAGGCTGCACACGCGACGTAAGCTTAAAAATGGAGTAACTTCTCCCGTTTTCCCAACATTTCCCTTCACTGTTCTGCTCCTATTGATCTTAGCGTGATGAAAAGTATACTATAACCTGCCCAGGAGTATGAAGAATAAATGTACCAAGATTCGTTGAAATCCGTCGAGTAGTTTTTGTTTGTATAACGAACATACAGACAGACAGACAAAAATTTTACTGATTGCATTTTTGGCATCAGTATCGATCACTAATCACCGCCTGATAGTTATTTTGGAAATATATTTCATGTACAGAATTGACCTCTCTACAGATTTATTATAAGTATAGATAGATAAATGAAAATAAGAAGTACTGTGTATTCAATCAATAACATGACCAATTAAAATCATTGAAAAAGTAATTAACGATGAACGGTAATTGGCAACGGGCACTGTATACAACAATATGTTTTCCTGTTGCTACTTATGTTGTAGGATTTAAATTGGCATTCAATGGAATTGGAAAAATATTTACAAATAAATTAAAATTAATTTCAATAGAAGATAAAATCGTTACCTTGTTTGCTCTTCTTTGATTTTTTTTATTAATATTCTTGGGCAAATTATAAATTATGCCTTTATATATATTAAACTAATATTGTTCCATTCGTGTATCAACCGTAAAGCAGTTGTGTTTGACTGTGTTTCGGTTTGAAGGGTGGGACATTGCGTGAATTTACTGGGTACAGAGGAATAACACCTGAGTCCTCAGGAATGGCAACGCATACGGGGTATCATGGGCGAAACAGTATACTCTGTTATGTCCATAGTACTGCTCATGTCTATAGGCGACGGTTACCACTTTCCATCAGGTGGGTCGTCAGCTTGTTTGCCATTCTAAATCGTATAATATATATATATAATATATATATATAATATATATATATATATATATACATACATATAATCATATAATATAATATATATATATATATATATATATATATACATACATATATATATACATATATATATATATGTATATATATATATATATAAAGATGTAATAAAACTATAACTAACTTACCCCATATTGCCGTGTTGATTACGTGCCCTCAGAAATATTCCTATTCCCATCACGAACCTTGCATAAATGTAGTACACGAATACTCTATTCGTGCGCACTTAATTAGTTCTCAGAATTACACCACGTGTCCCAATTATCCGCAAGTGATGTAATATTCGCAAAAATATACAGACATCGTACGGAAATAGCTACTCGTTATCCGAAAGATAGCAGTGAGCATAGACTCACTTCAAAATAGATATCGCATCTATTTATTTTGTTTACTAATTTCTTAGACAAAATAAATTCAAAAGTAACCTGAATCTGTGACGATAAGATTACCAGAGGGAGACTACAAAAATCATTTGCTTGGGTACCTCTGTTGCATTCGTGTTTCTACCGTGAAGCAGTTGTTTGCATGGCTGTGTTTCGATTTGAAGGGTGGGATATGGCAGTGAATTTATAAGGTACAGAGGAATAACATCCTCAGTAATGGCAACGTATGGGGGGTATCATGGGCGAAACAGTATACTCTGTTATGTCCATGATACTGCTCGTGTCTATAGGCGACGGTTACCACTTTCCATCAGGTGGGCTGTCAGCTTGTTTGCCATTCTAAGTTGCAATAAAAAATAATAATAATAAAACTAACATTGCTTAATTTTATAATAATACCAATTTCTTGGGAGATGTTTACATCTAAAGTTTATTAAAGATGTTTATTATATATTTATCTAGTTAAAGCACTTGGTTTGCCAGATCAGATACGCTTACCCTATTACACTCTCATTGTGTAAATGTGTTAGAACATACCACCCTGAGTTCACTATCTAACGTCATAATTCTAACCACGTTCCACCGGGGACGAATGGACAGTTATCAAAAATCAGCGTTTCCATTGTTATTAATATGTCCGGTCGACCTCCATGCGTCCCTCCTAGAAACCATCGCAGTTAATTTCTGGTGAATTAGTCAGTGTTTAAAACGAATCTTTATGTATACATTGATATATGTATAAAAAAGAAAATTGAAAAACATATGAATTATAACAAAATATATATTACATCAAGTCAACAGATGGTATTTTTATTTACAATTAATATAATTAATAAATAATAATATATAACAACAAGAACCAGCATATTTAATAAACAGTCAGGATAAATCGACTGACCTGTTTTTATTCACCTAACATCCCTAGTACATACTGAATTCCAGGTGTATTCATCACAGCGGGCTACCTGACATACTTTCATCCTCACCTTTCATCCCTCACTGGTGCCCCGCCAGCGTATATTTATTTATTTATTCACAGGAAAACCAGGGCTACACTAGAGCAAATAGATACAGTTTAGAATCACAAAATAAACCACTAACAGCTTTTCACAAGCAGCAACAATACAGATACAAGGCGCTGTACACAAAAAAATAAAAATACGTGTTAACAAAAAAAATACGAACAAACAAAAGGAATAATAACAAAAAAATAATGATGAATAAAATATAAAGTAAAAATTAAATGTAAATATTTGATTAAAATATGCCTGTTTAGTAATCATTCACTCTGACTCGTTCGTTCAAGCTCTCTCGCTCCCGCCACTCAGCACGTATAACACGTCGTCTCTTTATATATAGTTTTAAAATAATAAATATTCAATTATATCAAGTGCCTTTGGACTTTACATCCACTACAACCTGCATACCATAGCAAGGTATATAAATACTATACAATGCCCTTCTTATCCATACAATATTTATTCAAACTGACTATGCATAAAAGAATTACCTACTCGGTCTCTCACTGATATTGTATTTTTCGAAAATAGATCGATATTAAGAGATCTAGAAAGAGTATTAAAGTTGTTGCTAGCTCGCCGAAGGAATGAATTTTGTCTATGATTCGATGACACTAGTGGGACAAATAGAGTAGAATTATGCCTTCTAGACTTTATTATAGAATAATACTGCTGATTAATATATATCTGTACTATTTTTGAAAATTCCCAAAGAGGGTTGACGTCAGGCAGCGGCCGGTCGTAAAACTATAAGCCAAATCCTTTAGCAATATGGATAAAACCATATTACGCCGACCCCAAATAATAATTGGGATAAGGATAGGAAGATGATGATGATGATTATTTTTGAAAATTCCATCTATAATTTTGTACCTTCATTACCGTCGTAAGGTAATTTTAATTGAAACATAAAAAAAGTAAAAAGTAAAGTTTCCGTGTGACAGCGACAAATCGTCGCCGCATCTAAAAATCTATATCAGTTAAGTTTCCGTGTTGTATGCTAATAGTAACATACGTACAAACGGAAGGTCAACTCTTGTTCATTTAAATAACCCGACTAACCCATATCTCACCTACCTTCCCTTGTATATTTAATTCCCTAATACATATTTAGAGGTTCCGTGCGCGTGACTCACGGACCGCATGACTTTTTAACTTATACGGTTTATTTTTGTTACAAACTCATTTTGAATGGTATTGTAATGAGGTTAATGACCGTAAAGTTATAAGGTTTATACCGGAATAATTGGATCTACGATTCATTACATTCGTCTCTAAAATAGAAATAACAAGAATACTTATGTCACAATATTTGTATTTATATAGTAATGTAGATGTAGACGTACAACCACTCTTTGGAATCAACATCCAGCAGCAGTATTTCCGAACCGATACGACAACATAATCTTTAAGAAAAGAGCATATTCCTTTTTAAAAGGCCGGCAGCACACCTGCAATGCCGCTGGTGTTGTGGGTGATCATGGGCGGCGGTAGTCACTTACCATCAGGTGATCCGCATGGTCGTTTGCCCCCTTATAAAAAAAAAATGTTCAGTAATATATTGTAAAACTCCGGAGAGAGCCTGGAGATCTGTAGTACAGGTTTCGACCTAGTTCAGACTCCAGACTCTCACAAGGATAATTAAGTTAAAACCTAAATAGTTATACACTGCACAATATTCCTTGTGAGTAGTAAAATAATGATTATTGTTATTACGAAAGCACTTTCTTTCTCTCTCTAGTTTCATCTTCAATCTGGTACATGGTTAAGTATACTATTCGATTTATTACAACTTATCACAAAAAGGTTAGATTTGGGATGAACAGGTGTTTAATTTTATTTATTTATTTAAATTGTGATGCATAGGTAACAATGGATAGTAAAACAAGATAAGTCCTGTATGATCAACCCCATATATCGAGGTATACAAATTTGCAATTATATAAGAAAAAACATATTATATAAAAAAAAATCAACAATGTATAGTAAAAATTTATAATATTATGGAAATTTATCTACAAGGAAATCGTCAATTGAATAGTATGTTCTGTTTACTAGGTATTCATACAGTTTATTTTTAAATTTTTTTATGTCATCTATGTCTGTGAGGGATTTAGGTAAGTTATTATATATTCTAGGTGCCATCTCTAAGACACTTTTAGTGAATAATGTCGTTCTATGTGGTTTTGAAATGATTTTATGGTGCTGTCTATTATTTTTTAATCGGTTATATTTATTTAAATTATTTTTAACAAATAAAGCCAGCTTCAAAATATATAACGCAGGTAACGTCAATATGTTGTGTTTTTTGAATAGTGGCTTACAGCTGTCTACCGATTTAATATTGCAAGCTGCCCTCAGACATCTCTTTTGAGCTTTAAAAGCAAGGTTTCGGTCAGTAGAATGGCCCCTGAAAATTATACCATAGCGTATTGTCGAGGTTACATAAGCATGCTAAGCCACTAGTACTGTATTTTGGTTGACATATTTAGTTTATATAGTACAAATGCGTACTGACTTAATTTGTAACATATTTTGTTAATGTGTATTTTCCATGTCATTTTATTATCTAACCATAGTCCCAAAAATTCAATACATGATTTCACGTCATACTATAAAAGCTTGTCTAACATGTGTTTACGTCAAAACAAAAGAAAGTCTGTACTCTTAAAAATAAAAAGAGTTTAAAGTAATAAATATTTAAAATATCTATCATATTAGATTCTAAAATTACATATACTTTTATTTTATTCAAATTTGATTCGAAAACAAGCTGACGGCCCACCTGATGGAAAGTGGTATCCGTCGCCTATAGACATGAGCAGTACTGTGCATTACCATTCCTGAGGACTCAGGTGTTATTTCTCTGCACCCTGTAAATTCACTGTCATATCCCATCTTTCAAACCGAAACACAGCCATGCGAACACAACTGCTTCACGGTAGAAACACGAATGGGACAGAGATGCCCAAGCAAACGACTTTGTACAAAATCTCCCTCTTGTAAATAAATATTATTACACTGAATAAACAGTTTTAACTATTTAGACAGAGTTTTGTTAAACACTGTTTAGACAGATAGTATTTTAAATTATTTTTCTGTTATATCGATTGTATATACACTGCATTTGCCTACACGGAATTGCTAATTATAAAATTTTCTTCCTATTTATTACATTTTGCCATTCCTGAGTCCTCAGGAATGGCAATGCATAGGGGGTATCATGGGCGAAACAGTATACTCTGTTATGTCCACGGTACTGCTCATGTCTATAGGCGACAGTTACCGCATTCCATCAGGTGGGCCGTCAGCTTGTTTACCATTCTAAGTTGTATAAAAAAAAAAATAAACTAGCTGTTCCTGTGACTTCGTCCGCGTGGTAGTAAGTAAACATTTTTATAAACAACACAAGCCTTCCCCATAAGGAAAGTTTTGTTCTTAGTTGCCACGCTTGGGAAACGGGTTGGCAACCGTAGTTAGGATTTAATAATATTTTAAGAGGAATGATTTATAATATTAGTTTTTTTTTTTTATGCAACTTAGAACAGTAGGTACAGAATAAATTATAGTAAGTAGCCTGGATCACTTATAATGAGACATTGAAAACTACATAACCTTTGCCGTATGGTCCGGCATAGAATGGGCCACCACTTTACAGTGAGTGTCGTAAGAGGCGACTAAGGGAACTTTGTAGTCGAGAAATGGATCCCTGTTGTAACATCACCAAAGTCTAGCTACGGTTTTCAACCCGCCTGCCAAGTACCATGTGTGGTAACTACTAGCAAAACCTCCCAATAAGAGGAGAGGCTTACGTTCACCAGTGGACAGTTAACCGCTGACGTCATCATCATAGAACTTAAAAAAAAATCTATTCGAGGAAAAGAAATAACGAGACTTATTCAAATGTAATCAATCGAAAATGTAAAAGAAGCGCCATGACATCGAAACTCGTTAAAATGTTTCCAATAATTTTCTTACACTCCCATTTTTAAAGTTGTAAGCTCTAACGATGTTGCCCTAAGAACAAATAGACTCGCTAGAAGTAACGCTCGTAGGTTTTGTTTGTGAATTTTGACAGTGTCACCAATGAATGAATAAAGTAACAAACTAAATAATGAATGAAGGAATTAATGAAACAATGGATGGATGAATGAATGAACGAATTAACAGAACGAGATTATACAATTTAAATTAATGAAAATTGCAAATCTTTATAATTTTATATAATTATTAAAGTGCTAAATATTTTCTTCTACTCGTCCTATTAGGAGAAATACTATATCACGGTCGAGGAAAAATATTTTTTTTTATACAACTTAGAATGGCAAACAAGCTGACGGCCCACCTGATGGAAAGTGGTAACCGTCGCCTATAAACATGAGCAGTACCATGGACATAACAAAGTATACTGTTTCGCCCATGATATCCCCCATGCGTTGCCATTCCTGAGGACTCAGATGTTATTCCTCTGTACCCTGTAAATTCACGCCGTATCCCACCCTTCAAACCGAAACACAGCCATGCAAAAACAACTGCTTTACGGTAGAAACACGAATGGGCAGAGGTACTCAAGCAATCGACGTTTGTACAAAGTCTCTTCTTTAAAGAAAACAAAGAGTTTACATACTCGTACGTCCATTCGAATTCAAGACTTAATCTGTCCTTTATTATAATTGTAATAGATTCTGTTAAACCCGTACGTTTGCTTTAATATTTTATATATATAAAATTAAATTCTTTTCTTAAAATGGTAAATGAAGTGTCTGAAATTGTTCTTATATTTTATTGTTATCTTATATATAAAATTCTCGTGTCGCGGTGTTTGTTACCAAACTCCTCCGAAACGGCTTTACCGATTTTTATGAAATTTTGTGTGCATATTGGGTAGGTCTGAGAATCGGCCAACATCTATTTTTCATACCCGTGAATGATAAGGGTGACCCACCCCAAATTTTTTTTTTATTTTTTCTACATTTTTTTTTTATTTTTATTTTATTATAATTTAGCATTGAAAAATACATACAACGTTTAAATTTTCATCGTTTTACGATCAACCCCTGTATTTTAATCGCGATTTTTATATTTCGCAATAAGTGGTAAAACAACATTTACGAGGTCAGCTAGTTGTATATAATATTGAAACTAGTATAAGCTAACTCTGTACGTAGCAATTAACAGTGTACAATTTTATAACAATTACTTATTTATAAAGCTTATTTATAGTCAATGTAATGTAAATTGTGTTACTGTAGCTGTGCCAAAATAAATAAATAAATATGCGAATGAGCAAGACGCATGCTCTTACTGCGAGCCCTGATTTGATAAGGACGCGAATTGGACGCGAATCAACATCGCGCCTATGTATTATCGAAAGTGTCAGTTCTACCCGTATATTTATTCTTATGGCATTACCTGTTACGTACAGCCCTATTTTATTTGCAGCTAAGCATACTTTGTAGATTGCAATGGAAAACTATAACAGTATTCTTGGGGATTAGAACCATTACAATAATGGAACCTCACGTTATGGCTGGTTGATGACAGAAATAATGAACTTATCGCTGTGATAGTTAAACTAAACTGTATCTATTTTCTAGATTTTATCTACAGTTATCTGTATAAATTTAATCTAAGAATAAAATTATATTTTAATAATAGTGATACAATGTATTTTTACTAGTTAACCTTTGGAGGGAGAGATTGTTTTCTTTTTTAATTGATGATAATTGAATGGAATAACTCTACAAGTGCTAACGATAACGTTGACGAGGCATGAGATAGGTGAGAATGAAAGGACAAGTCAGTTAGCCCATCGTGATGAATACACTTGGAATTCAGCTCGACGGTTTTCAAGTGGGATCACGTGGAGGTCGACCTGACGGGATATATTGCTAGCAGTGGGACTGATAGTTCGCATTACTTATTTTATTATTATATTAAATAGAATAAGAATATATGCAATATATATATATATATATATATATATATATATTATACTCCTAGAAAGGACAAAGATTAGCTACGTATTTAAAAATTCAAAATTATTTTTAAGAGATTTGACACGGTTTATAATTTTGGTTTCCAGATAGTACCTTCTCGTATATCACGCCCATATCTATCGATTCTTGACAAGGAGTCGTGATTCTTTGTATTTTTCCGAAACTTACACAATTTACATCAAAGGTAAGGCAAAAAATTATTAAACAGACCCTTGTGATTTTTTTTTATCTGTGCTAATTATCATCGGTGTCCTTTGTTATCTGTGGGTGGCATACGGTTTGGTCGGGCGAAGACAGAAGTTTTTATTAGTGTAGATTTATGTAAATGTTTTAAATTATGCATTACTATTGAAAAAATATTTTTTAGAGATAAGTTCTCCTTTGCTATCTTTGTTATTAATTTGATGTTATTACTGTACGTTTTAGTGCAATAAAGAATATAAATATATATGAACGGCAATCAAGCTGACGGTCCACCTGATGGAAAGTGGTAACCGTCGCCTATAGACATGAGCAGTACCATGGACATAACTGAGTATACTGTTTCGCCCATGATACCCCCCATGCGTTGCCATTCCTGAAGACTCAGGTGTTATTCCTCTGTACCCAGTAAATTCACGCCTTATCCCACCCTTCAAACCGAAACACAGCCATGCAAACACAACTGCTTCACGGTTGAAACACGAATGGGACAGAGGTGCCCAAGCAATCGACTTTTGTACAAAGTCTCCCTCTGGTAAACAAGCAATTTAAGAATTTCCTTCTTTTTGACGTTGGTTGAAAAAACCTAGTTTACTTTTCAATCTTCACGACTTTATAGTTGATAAAGATATCTGCTAATTTTGTAAAATATTAATTGCCATTAACATACTGTATTTTACTTCTTGTTCCAGATATGTATGTTAATTTCTTGGCACGACAAACGTGTAACAAGTATATATGTGAACATAGATTAACACAAATATTTTAAGAGCGTCGTAAACTGAGCTTTAATTTTTACAACAGCGTGGGTGTAGAACAATAAAAATAATTATTTTATTGCATTATCTTCACATAGATTTCAAATACAACAATATAGCAGATAAAATAGGTGTATATATATTGTTTACTAAACTTTACCCCCAAAATTGTTTAGAATTTTCAAGATAAAATGTTTTTATGTAAGCAAAATCAATTTAAAAAAATTCACTTTATAGTCCCAGTATAGATTTTTTTTTTATACAACTTAGAATGGCAAACAAGCTGACGGCCCACCTGATGGAAAGTACTAAGCGTCGTCTATAGACATGAGCAGTACCATGGATATAACAGAGTATACTGTTTCGCCCATGATACCCCCCCCCCCCCATGCGTAGCCATTACTAAGGACTTAGGTGTTATTCCTCTGTACCCAGTAAATTCACGCTATATCCCACCCTTCAAACTGAAACATAGCCATGCAAACACAATTGCTTCACGGTTGAAACACGAATGGGACAGAGGTACCCAAGCAATCGATATTTGAACAAAGTCTCCCTCTGATATTTTTATCCTGATTACCCCCTCCCCTCCCCCATACTTGTGGGTGTGGTAATAGGCGACAAAGTTAATTTAATAGTAGAGGAATGGGCTGCAGCGTTACCCTTAAAACATCTGTAAAAGCCTAATTACAGTTGCCAATCCGCTTGGCAGGCGTGGCAATCACTAGCAACTTTCCTTAAGGTGAAGACTTATGTTCAGCAGTGGACAGTTAACAACTAAAATGATATTTGAGTTTTTACCCATTTCTACATAAAAAAGTACTCAGTTTTCGTGACAGTATCTTCCTTAAAATGGTTACTGATACATTGTATTTCACTATGCACCTATGTGATAGTAATATTAGATACATAAAGCAAATATAAAAGTTAAGAACTGCAGGTGAGTCTTTAGTGAAGTCATAAAAATGGTATCAACATTTCATTATGTCATTTCTAGTGGGCGATTTTATAGTTCAGTTTACATAGCGAGTGTTACTTGATACAAAGTTATTTTACGTGTTGTTTGCACAGCTACTGGTTTTATATGCTGTCATTTATTTATTTATTTATTTTACACTTTATTGTCCCCATTTATAAAATAATAAATACACGTAATTTTAATGAGAAGTGATAAAAAGGTGGCCTTATCGCTAAGCAATCTCATTTCAAAGTGGGTTCTGGAAAGTATTTTATTATTATAATAAGTACGGATAACTTAGAGATTCAATACTTATATTGTCCGAAATATTTTAATTGCTTTAATTCACCAGGTTTCAAAGATTTTTTCTCACGTGAACTCTTTTTTTTTATACAACTTAGAATGGCCAACAAGCTGACGGCCCACCTGATGGAAAGTGGTAACCGTTGCCTATAGACATGAGCAGTACCATGGACATAACAGAGTATACAGTTTCGCCAATGATACCCCTCATGCGTTGCCATTCCTGAGGACTCGGGTGTTATTTCTCTGTACCCAGTAAATTCACGCTATATCCCACCCTTCAAACCGAAACACAGCCATGCAAACACAACTTCACAATGCAATTTATGCAAACTGCTTCACGGTTGAAACACGAATGGAACAGAGGTACCCAAGCAATCGACTTTTGTACAAAATCTCCCTCTGGTAGGTAGGTTAGGTAGTGGAATGAACTTCCTGCCAAGATTTTCTCTAAAGACTACAGCATGGTGTTGTTATGAGGTTTCTTCAGAGTCTGCAATGTGCGTGTAGGTATCTATAGGCTACGGTAACTATTTAGCATTAGTTAGGCCGGATGCTTACTTGCTACCATTGTAGTAAAAAAAAATTTTATCTCAAAAACTGAAAGAAAAATTCATGAGTGACCCCACATACAGACAAACTCAATTTAATCAATTATAAAACGTGGGATTCATTAGAAAAGATTAATAGATAGACGGTTTAGGAGATACAGGAGGATTTGATTGAATCCTAAATGAGGGTCCTCGGTTAGGATTCTATCAAACAGCAATACCCCAAATATATTGAAAAGAACAACCAAATGTGTGTTTTTCATGGCACTTTCTCCCACGCACAACCACTCTTTGGAATCAACTTCCAGCAGCAGTATTTCCGAACCGATACGACAACATAACCTTCAAAAAAAGAACATATTCCTTTTAAAAGGCCGGCAGCACATCTGCTATGCCGTAGGTGTTGTGGGTGACCATAGGCGGCGGTAATCACTTACCATCAGGTAAGCCGCATGCTCGTTTGCCCCCTGTGCAGTAAAAAAAAATGTTCATTCCCTATTTTCTTACTTCTTCTGAATAACATAATTTTAAAATCCTATTAATGTAATAAATTCGAAAGTTTGTGATGGTGGATTGATTGGATGGATAAATGTTTGTTCCTCTTTGGGCGGAAATGCGCAATACACCTAGTACCAAATAATTTTAAAAATAATTACATTATGCGATACATATATTCTTTGAAATAAAATGTGATAGATAACGCCTCTATCAGGCTTAAAGATCTTCGAACGATGCGAAAAAACTTATCGACTGATAGTATTTTTCCATGGTGTAACTGGAAAGGAATGCACTCGGACGATTAGCTGAGAGATATGCAGGTTCGAAATTCAAAATTAGTTGGGTCGAAATGGCGCGAAGACATTTAAAGATGCCAGTACGCGGTATTCGCAATTTAAAATGTTTTGCACTACCCGAGAACGACTTTTTAAATAAGATACCATACATCCACAGAAAATAAATAAATCAAAACGTTTTGTATATAGATAGAGCATACTATAAACATTTCAATGCAACGTCGTGGAATCGTTAAATAATTAAATAATGAAGTGATAAAATAATAAGAATAAAAAATATGGCCAGTGTATGATGACATATTTGACATTTGCATAAAAGCGTATGAAAATATTATAGTAGTGGATATCAACGCCATGTCTTAGTTTGATTTTTTATGTGCTTGTAACGTATCTACCATTTTTATTCCAATCTTAGATTATATAGATAGAGTGTCTACATACAAATATTTCATCAAAAATAAGTCAAATTTTAATTTATATATGCGTGAATAGGGTTACCATAATATACATTTATTATTTAGTAAAAATTATATTGTAAGATTAAATTAAAAAATAAAAACGATACACAATGATACTTATCTTTACTTGTAACTTTGATTTAGAGATTTTATTTACTTTTCTGAGTACAGACATAAAATATGTTTACATTTTTAAATCGTTAATAATGGCCGCCATTTTAATTATCATTATATAAAATAATTTGTAAACAATACATACTTATGTATACTTACATTATAAAAGCAAAATAATTCCCAATTCAAATTTAAAAAATCGATCCGATCTGGTAAATTTTTAATCTGATTACTGGCAACATTGAAAAATGCGCGTTTAGTTTTCACATATGTCATATAATACTGTACTGGTAGTTTTAATTAAAAAAATAGCTAAACGTCAAATTAGCTGACAAAATTTGGTCACGTTTTTGACACTTGATGCTCTATCTATGTGATCTAATCGTTTAAAATCATAGCTACTGTGATAGAAATAACAAAAGTTCATAGTATACGTAGCAATATATACCCTTTTGACTGTAACAATAAGAAACTTTCCACACAGGCGCAGATGTAAACGAAGACTCCCATATTGTCTTTCAATATTGAAATACCAAGAGAAACCAAAGCAAACAGGAAAACCGAAGCCTTAGTTAATAACGCAAATTACGATTACTGGACCGCAGTAAGTTCTAACTCATTAATACATTAAACACACATTAAGATGTAATTCAGGAATGTTTTGGGACAAAGCCTCTGTTTACATAAACCGGTCCTGTGTAAATATACATAGAGAATAAATTTGATTGTACAGGCCCCTAGCACCCGACGTGTGGTGCCTATTATTCGTAGGGTCTTGTTCGTCACTAGGGGATACTACAAGGTATTTGCGGAATCTTTGCGTAATATTTTAGAACGTTTAAACGAGTCCACATTTAGTTATGTTGGTATATTTACTAGATAATACATCTATGGTTTAATTGTGTAATCATGGTATAGAATCGGTCACCCCTTCTTTTCCCATAGTTGTCGTAAAAGGGGACTAAAGGAATTTAATAGTTAAGAGATAGGCAGCAGCGTCCTTTTTAAAACACCACCAAAACCTAACTGAGGTTGCCAACTCGCCTGTCAAGTGTAGCAACAACTGGCAAAACCCCCTAATCGAGGGAAATCTATGTTTAGCAGTGGACAGTAAATGCCTGACATAGTATGATATGGTAATACGTCTTTACCTATTTATACCACTGTTCATCAAGTGGGCCATTAGCTAGTTTTTTTATATCACTAAGGTGGCAAACAAGCATACGGCCCACCAGATGGTAAGTGGATATATCCTTCTCATCCTTTATAATATCATAAAAAGCTTCTCAGTACTGTATCACATGTATTCTACGACTTTACCAGCATAGTAATTATTATAGATTCTACATGTAAATTTAATCTAGAATTTCTAATACGTTCGAATTTGATACTGTTTAGCGCATAAGAACTAATATTAAAAATAACATAATATTAAAAATTACAAATAGTATAACAGTCGTTTGCTTGGGCATTTCTATCCCATTCGTGTTTCTACAGTGAAACAGTTGTATTTTCACGGTTGTGTTTCAGTTTGAAAAATGGGATATGACACTGCATTTACAGGGTACAGGGGAATAACACCTGAGTGCTCAGAAATGGTAACACATGTGGGTATTATGGGCGGAAGAGTATACTCTGTTATATCCATGGTACTACTCATGTCTATAAACGACGTTTACTACTTTCCATCAGGTAGGCTGTCAGCTTGTTTGCCATTTTAAGTTACATAAGAAAAAATAAAATACTACTTTATTAAAAAGCAAACATTATTTTGTTCTATGATATGTGTATATTCTAACAAATGCATAGTAATAATTTAGTATGTATGGTGACGAGCGTGTTCCCGTCACGTCCGCTAAGAATGGGTGGTCATCCTACAAGAGTAAATAATAAATAGATGTGACAGTATGAAAGTGTTAGTATAAGAAAGAACGTATTACACGGTTTCGAGCATGTAGAAAATATATCAGGCGAAAAATTGACACAAACAAATATAAGGCGCGAAAGTGAATTGCAGGTACAGGACGAAACCTTAGGATCTACCATGAAATGTTTTCCGAAATTTCGAAGGTGAATGAAACAAAAATTTGATATTAAAATTACAAAAGAAGTACTGTTTATAAATATATCACATATTAATTTTTTTTATACAGCTTAGAATGGCAAACAAGCTGACGGCCCACCTGATGGAAAGTGGTAAGCGTCGCCTATAGACATGAGCAGTACCATGGACATAACAGAGTATACTGTTTCGCCCATGATACCCCCCATGTTTTGCCATTTCTGAGGACTCAGGTGTTACTCCTCTGTACCCTGTAAATTCTGTTAAATATCGTTCCTTTAGACTTTTATGGTAAGATTTATGACGCACAAAAAGTTAAGCTCTGTTTACGGGGTCAATTTTGTGTTTTTATGAACAGAAACACAAAATTGAGCCCGAAAATTCATTTCATGATAGACCCCTTGGTCAAATCTGTGATGACCAGATGTACCATGTTCTATATATAGTCAGCAAAAGCAGTGTGTATGCATAAAATGAGTTTTTTTTTTTATTGGATGAAAATGGAATGGTAACCCCGCCAGCACTAACGGGATACGCTGGCGGGGCAGCACTGAAGAGTGATAGATGAGAATGAAAACAGGCCAGTTAGCCCATCATGATGAATTCATCTGGAATTAATCATGATAGTTTCCAGGGGGAACCATGAGGAATTCGACCTGGTTGGGTATATTGCTAGCAATGGGGTTCTTAGTCTCCGTTACTAACAATCCCTTTCCCCCCGCATAAAATGAGTTATGTACATGAAATAAGCAAGAGTTGTATCTAAGGATAACCTTCGGCAGTCGATTCTTTCTGCAAGGAAATTGGTCTGAACTTGATGAACAAAAATGTCATTATATAATATCTAACATATTATATAATGACATAATATTTTTGTTTTAAATTTTTATTAATAAATTACTACCTAATTTTAAACCTGTCAATAATACAAGGATACAGTTTGACTGATGTAACATTACATTACCATCCCATTATTATGCTCAAATCTTTCCTTATAAACGACAATTTATTAGACGTTCGTACAGATTTCTATTTCCAGCATTTTCATTTTCATATTTGTCCAAATTGACAGGAGATTATAATGCTGCCTTCCTTAATAACGAACCTGTTTAAATCTGCTTTTTATAAAAAAAAAACACTTCAAAAGCATTAGTTCAAATTATCATCTGTCGGTTCTAAGCCATTTAATTTATACTCTGTGCATGCCGCCATATTGTCGTCGAGGCGTAGCGCCGCTCTGTTTGATGTGCCGCGAGCGGCGCGTGCGCACCTATTAGGCGACAACTGGTTTATTTGATATTCAAAAACGTGATTCTTTTTCATTGAAAATTCTATATACAATAAGAAATTTAATTATTGTATTCAATTCTAGCTATTTGATATACGAATTAATATATTCGGCTTTCTTGCTTACTTAAAATAACAAACTCAAAAACACAGTCGTGTTAAGGTGAGATGCGTGTTTGAAATTTATAATTAAAAATAATAATCATGTCAAGCCTCAAAAAGGTTGGTAACCTATGTTATGGTTAGCGTTTATTTATTGTTTAGTTTAGTTGCTATCCAAAAAAGATTCCTATCAGAGTTAATTAAGAAACAGTTTTTTTTTTTTATTTAAATTTGTTAAATTTATATTGATGTTAACAAAGAATACTGATAAAAATGCTTGACTATTCTTTTATTTAAATACATATTTATAAGTATGTAATTGGCCGCAGACTTTTATATAACTCACTTAATTAGATATATATATATATCTTACCCAATTCTGACGTAAAAAAATCATGCATTTTTGTTTCATACAATCAAGAGTTTATTTTATTTTTTTATGATTTAGAATGGTAAGCAAGCTAATCACAGTCCTAATGAAAAATGGTAGGTAATCGTCATCAATAAAAATAAACATCAATATGATTGTATTTCTATCTTAAAATACTCAGTAATCTTTGACATAATAAAAAAATCTTGGTTTTAATGAATGGCATGGCGACACGCTATATCATTTACTGCCGTTGTCCTTGTATTAGTACATGTGATCATCCATTACTTTACTATTATTACAAAATATAAGCTTCTACAATAACGCGGTTTTCATATATAAGGAAAAAAATATAATAATTATGAATTAAAATCCTTTTTTTGTTTATAAAATCTTTCACAGAAAAGTATTACCGCGTACGCTACGCTTTTTTTATAACACGAAGACGGCAAAGTATACAGCTTGTCAGATGGTAAACGATCACTGTACCCTATAGTCACCTGCAACACTAAGGGTATCGCATACGTGTTGCTAACTCTCAGGAAACTTTAACACACCTTTTATGAAGAACCCCATACTGTAGTATCGAATTTTTTTCCCACAAAAATCGAAAATATCACGCCCCACTAAATTGGGCAAGTTCATTTATATAATTGTTAAGCAGAGCGTTAATAGCTGATGACAATTGACAATGGTAACGCACCATGAACGCCCCATGCGGGTAATACGCAGTGTTGCCAACTAATAGCTGTTGCAGTATATTTGGTAGTTATGTATAGATACCGTTATTCTTTACTAGCCGTCCCTTGCCACTTTGCCTGAATTGGATGATATGAATTTGGATTAAAAGTAACCTGTATGTAATCTAGGCTTTTCTTACATAAATAGTATATCAGTATAAAAAAAAAAAATATTGTAATCTGTTCAGCTATTTATGTTATTTAGTAACAACATTTTAAAGCAATTTCACAATTATAAAAAAATTTTATATTCCCGGCATAGAATAGGCTACCCTTTTTTTACCCATACGATTCGTAAGAGGCGACCAAGGAAACTTAATAGTCTAGGGATAGTCAGCAATGTCCCTCATAAAACATTATCAAAGCTAAACTGCGGTTGCCAACCCGCCTGCCAATCAACTACCGGGAAACCCCCTTTTATAAGGGAGGCCTATGTTCAGCAGTGGACAGTTAACAGCTTTTTTTACAACACAGGGGGCAAACGAGCATGCGGCTCACCTGATGGTAAGTGACCACCGCCACCCATGATCACCCGCAACACCAGAGGCATAACAGGTAAACTGCCGGCTTTTTAAAAAGGAATATTATTTTTTCTTGAAGGTTATTATTATTATTTCAGCCGTTAACTGTCCACTGCTGTACATTAGCCTTCCCCATGAGGGGAGCCCTGCCAGTAGTTGCCATGCTTGGCAGGCGGGTTGGCAACCGCAGTTAGGCTTTTACAGATGTTTTAAGAGGGACGCTGCTGCCCATCCCTCCACCATATGCTCCCTTAGTCGCCTCTTACGACTCCCACGGGAAAAGAGGGGGTGGTCCATTCTATGCCAAGACCTACATGGCGTTGTCTTGAAGGTTATAACGATATAATAATAATCTGGTATTGCAGGCGTTCATAGGCTACGGTAACCGCTTACCATCAGGTGGGCTGTATGCTTGTTTTCCACCTCAGTGGTATAAAAAAAAAAATAAAAAAAATATAAAATGGTGAAAACAAAAAGAGAATTACAAATAGAAATAATTCTAAATTAGAAATCATAAATGGAATAATGAGTTACTATTCTCAATAACTTTTGTTTGTTATCTTTGGTATTTATTTAAATACACTGGCAACATCGGTATGCAGATTTATAAGTGTCATATTCATAACATGTTCATTTCATATGCCCCCGTATCTCCGGCGGGGGTTATCATTAGCACAATAAAAGGCACTCAATTACTGTCACATTGGTATAATGTTCCCGTTTTTTTATCTATCGATTTATTTGCTCGAATATTTTACTGTGTAGTAACTTAATGTAAAGTTAATCATTGTATTATGCTATATACATTATTTATCTACACTAATATTATAAAGAGGAAAACTTTGTTTGTTTGGTTGTAATGATTAGGCTCAAAAACTACTAGACCGTTTTTTTTAATTCTTTCACCATTCGAAAGCTACATTATCTACGAGTAACATAGGATAAATTTTATTTTGGAAAAAAATAGGGTTCCGTAAAATATTCGGGTTTTTCGGACACAAGGTGTAAAAAATCAACCAGAAAAGTTACTTATTTTGCGTACGCTGCCTAAAATATAAAAGATAGAACCATAAAATGTTCTAATTAATTGTAGATCTTATTAATTGCTACAAAAAAGTCCGCGACATACTATACCTATCTATGTCGAGTGAGGCACAACAACCATTTTTTTATTTAAAAATCTTGAATTTTTTTGAAAACTACATTTAAACGCATTTATTTTACTCATGCTATTAATCCTTATCAAAATAAATTATTTCATCACAGTAAATACAGTTTATGTAGATAATACTTGGTCTTTGAATGATTAAAATTGGACGTTTTGTTTTGAAGTTATGGCGAAATTAAAATATTACGATTTTTTTTTATACAACTTAGAATGGCAAACAAGCTAACGGCCCACCTGATGGAAAGTGGTAACCGTGGCCTATAGACATGAGCAGTACCATGGACATAACAGAGTATACTGTTTCGCCCATGATACCTCCCATGCGTTGCCATTCTTGAGAACTCAAGTGTTATTCTTCTGTACCCTGTAAATTCACGCTATATCCCACCCTTCAAACCGAAACACAGCCATGAAAACACAACTGCTTCACGGTAAAAACACGAATGGGACAGAGGTACCTAAGCAATCGACTTTTGTACAAAGTTTCCCTCTGGTATCACTTATTTATCACTGATTTACCACTTGCTAGTTTTCTACTTGCTAGATACCTTATAGATAGGTAGTTCTCATAATGATTTATTTCTCTTCATAACAGTCACAAAGCAATGATTAATCGATGTCAAGTGAGTATTATCGAGTGCGGTATGGGGCCGATCGATTTAATTTTGATATATTATGATGTATGGGATTGCATTTCAATCGATCGGATAATATGATTTTTTTATTTATAATCTGTTTGTTATCTTAATAGATAGTAGGCCGGTGGAGTAGTAGATTGCATTAAGATACCGGGTTCGATTCACGGTTGAGCCAATTTAGGGAATTGACTTTTCTTAATGGATGATAATGGAATGGTAATCCCGCCTGCGTTAGCGGTATACGCTGGCGGAGCACCAGTGAGGGATGCTAAGTGAGAATGAATAGGCAGCCAAGTTAGGCCATTGGGATGAATTCACCTGGAATTCAGCACGATGGTTTCCAGGGAGGATCACGTGGAGGTGAACCTGGTTGGGCATATTGCTAGCAATGGAACAGGTAGTCTGCATTAGTAACAATATCTCACCCCTCCCTCTTCTGAATTAGATTGGAGTGTTCTGGATTGTGCTTCCAGATATTCGTTGTCTGATCCCTTAGTGGGTAGAGTATCCTATCTTAAGGATCAAGCGGGGTAGGATTATGTGGCACTTATGTATTGATTTATACTTAATAAAATATAGTACTTAAGTCTATTTGTATCTTGTACCGGGGAATACAAACAAAAATAAAAATAATTCTAGTTTTTATCTATTGAACTTTATACACGATCTGTTGGTATGACTCTCGAGTATTAATATATGTATTAGATTAATTGGAAATCTATTGCAAGGATACGTTTTTTAATTTTTACAAAAACGTCTAATATTTTTTCTACAAATAGATGCGACCTCCTCTACTTTTACCCAATTAAATATTTGTACTGATTTGAACTACATTTAACTACGTAATGCAAAGCGAACCACTGTAAAAATCGCCCTTTCCCCACTTTTCTGCGTTCTTTATTTTATTAATATTATTGATATATTTTCTTGTATTTAATTACCGCTATGCATTTTATAACTACCAAAAAAATATAAATATCTCCAAGCTTATTCCACTCTTCTCCAAAAACTCCAAAATTTCGTGAACACACAATTTTTCCCTCTAAATCGCGAAAAAAATACCCAATCTGGCAACACTGCACTCTCTTAGAATGATGCTCAACCTAGAATAGAATACTATGAGCCCATCACAACTATAGAAACACTTCATGTTACTCGTCGTTTCATAACAAAACGAAATAATTTCCGAGGACGTTTTTGCTTCACCGTAACGTGTTTTTACGTTTATTCATTTTGTTGACAGATCTTGTTATTACACTTGCTCCCAGATACCATTTGCCTTTAGAAAGTAACCATTTATAACAGTAAAAAGTAATGAAACCTTCAAGTGAGATGCAAAGTCGTTTGTACGGAATAGATCTTGTTATTACGCAGTTTTTAAAGATAAAAGTCTAGTGTTTAAATAGATTTACAATTCGTCATTTGGTTAACTCCTATTCATGTTTCTTATTTTAGGCAACTATGCTTGCACGACTGTTTCAGTTTTAAAAGTGGGATATTAGCAAGAATCGGAGATATCTTTATTACCTTAGTTCTCAAAGTAATAAAGATATCTTGTAGAATATGCTGAACTATCTATGATACTCTTCATGTCTATAGGCGACATTTATCAATTTTTATCAAGTAAGCCAACAGTTTACTTACTATTTCGTGTTGCTATTGAATTTAATCCTGATATTTGATCTGATACTAGTTTTGTGCATGAATTAGATGATTTCACTTATCTTTGTGTAATCAATCCGTTTTGGACCTTAAAAACTTTGTTGTTTTGCTTTCTTTGATGAATGGCTCTACTTTGAATTCAAAATTTAGTTTCATATTCAATTCATATTAATAGGTACATTTAATTTTCTGTGTAATATACGTTCGCTATTACTCTGCCTTCAAACATTTTCTATTTTATCTAATGTTTAGCTGGTAAAGAATGCCATTCGGTATTAAGCTTGCATTTGTACAAATTTTATTGTGCAATAAAAAATTAATATTTCTTGCTACCAGCTACATGTAACTAAGATCCATAATGTTGTATATATTATTTACTTTCAGAGAGGCAGTATAATTACCATGTCTTACATCTGTGGTATAGAGTTTGGTGCTAAAACCGATCATGTATCAACTAAGTGAGAAGAAAGGAGATTTTTTTTAAATCGGCAAGCTTTACGAGATAAACGATAGTGTGTAACACTGTGAGGTAAAAATAGATAAAACTTATTCCAATATAAGCAATTCTATATCACGTCAACGAATTCTTTCGATATCTGAAAAGTATCGACTTGTTTGTGCGCTTTACATTGCCTTTTATTTACCTCTTCATTTTCCGCTTTCTATCTTTTTCCCCCGAGGAATAAAATCAACAAGCGTGAAAGAGAGACCTGTTTATCTACTTGAACCCTACTTTTAGTAACATAAATGGCATCCTGCAGGAGTTCGCGACTCTTTTGAGAGCGACGAAGCATTAAATAACTGGCATTCAGTGCCACCCATTCACTATACGACAGTTTGATTACTGTTAACGAGTGCCTAATAAAAGAACCCGAATTAAAAATGTAATTACCATACTTTTAAGAAGTTCAATTTCAATGTGATCTGCCATATATTTTTACGAGGAGACAGGTTTAATGGCTTTTACCAAAGTTTGCGAGTTTAAACTTAGCAAAATGGGCGTTTGAAAGCAGATAATATCTATCTAAGAGATTTCCAAATATCTATGGGTTAGCATCTTCAATAATTTGTTGGCAAATCAAAATTGTTTTTACTTTCTTTATGTAATTGCACGAAATTGATTGCAAATTAACATTTCTATAATTTATAGTAAATGTTTAATTTTAATCATATAATTAATGGGTCAATTAAAAGCTTTTTACCCTTTTAAAGCTAATTAAAAAGTACAAGCTTGAACTATCAATATCATTGATTTTCTGTTGTTATAGATATTTGAGTATAGACTTACTTTTTATGGAGGACTGAATTGTTTTCGAATATAACATCTCCAGTCAAGAACTAACTTGTTCTTCATTATCTATTATTCAAATTAAATAGCCAAGGAATTACCAATTTATTCTGCCAATCCTTCAAAATATATCGGTTACTTTAGCTCTACAGATTTCTTCATTTAGAATTTCAGTAGCCATTTACAAAATTGCATTTTATCAAATGTAATTTAATTTATAGATTTAATTTATTACGTAGTGTGAACAGCAGTCTTTATACATCTTAAGCACCAACTGTTAGGTCTATTCACCTCTCACATTTCTCGGTCCAGTATTTATTCTCGGTCACAGCATAAAGGTGTCTGGTTACGAGTGAAATAATGTTGGATTTAGATGTTAACCAAAATAATGGCGTCAACACTTCGATTGTAACGTTAAGTTTGATGTTCTTTTTGATGAAACTGATAGTTGAAATTGCTTCATTCCTGCGCTCTTTATAATTTTGACTGTGAATTTAAAGTCGAATTTGGGCATGTTTGTCATTTTTTCCATTTAGAACAAAATATGGATAAGTCTCTTTTAGTACAGATATAATAGGATATTTTTAGAGTAATAATGTTTAAGATATGAGATACACCCCGAATGCAAACTAAAATTAAATTAGTAATTGCATTCCAAAAGAAATAGTATATTTCTAAATTAACCATATCAAAGACAAGTATTTAGTTATAGCTATACAATATATACTTCAGTATAATTAAATTTCTATCTATGAAGATGATCATCACTATTTTAGATATTCATTATTTTCTGTAAAACCTTCCTTATAGACTGTCATTAAAAATGGTCATAAGCCTTTTATCAAATCATTACAATATATTTAAATAGGAAGTCGTCATTCCCTGCTGTTATTTGTCTTCATTTGTGTGGTGTTGCGACTATTTATCTCACTAAATGAATATAAAAATCATTTTGATCAATCTACATCCACTGACGTATACACATCATTATCACTTCTACCTGGCCGTAATACAATTGTATCCTGGCTCAGGACTGGACCATGTAACGGTCTGTAAGGTAAGCTACATATTTAACAACTAATATTAAGCCCGTCCCAACACCTTCACGGACTCTGCGAATGCAGCTCGCAGTACGAGGCGAGACGCTCTGACGCAAAGCTCCGTACACTCCCTAAAGAGGACTATCGGATCGAGTCGAAACAATTATTGGAAACTGGCAACATAGTAAATTCCTATTATACATATAATCTAGATTTTGTTAAAAAAGAACATAAATTTGAAATAAAAAAAAAGTATGAAGAAATATAAAACTGTGTTTTTGTTAAAATTTATGAACTAAAAAAAAACAAACATGTTCTTTATTTGAATAGAAATAATGAAGTACAGCGCTCGCAATGGTTATTGGAGATCTGGTAGAAAAAGTTTTCGGCACCGCATAAAGGAGCAACAAGGGTCAACGTCATTTCTTCAAGACCTTAAAGTGATCATCATCAATTTTGTCATGCTCCAAGAATACCAATAACTTTGCCGCCGATAAACAATTTCGTTTTGTCAAAGATGCCGTCGAAGCCTCTGTCTCCAATCAGTAGCCGACCGCGCATGCCCGAGACATAGAGCAAAAACAACACAAAACTGTTTTCCTGCTGTAGACACGGAATTAATATTTATAACCTTTTTTTATACATCCACAAAGAGTCAAGAAGTTTTTTTATTAAATTTTATAAATAAATGTATGATGTTTCTTATTTTTTATTTTTATCTTCTTTTTTTCTCTAAAACAAACTATTCAAAGGAATGTGTATCAGAATGTTAGATATTTATTGATAAATGTTTATTTGTCTTTAAGTTTTGTGATAATAGATTTAGTAACAAATTTATTTGTTACTAAATTTGCAAACACGTCGCCATAACTATATAACAATTTAATTATTATTTGTACTCTTTTTAAGAATTAAAAACATCTTAAATTACTAAATTCATATTACTATAATAAAAACACTTGAGTTCAATAAAAAGAAAATATTGCTATTACAATCCATAGGGCTACAATTATGTGTATTTGCAACAAAACAACTTAGGCTTTGTGAATTTACTATTTAACGCGACGAAGTGATATCTTGTTTTGCTGGACATTATTTCTACTTGCAGAACAAACATATACATCAACCTTTACATTCATAATTTGTATACAATCAAACTGCATACCGATTCCCTACATGTCCTAAACACAGTGTTCGACACAGAAATGCATGTGTCTCCTAAGAATACAACTCCAATCATCCACTCTCAAGCGACAGTCGTATTAAAGCTACCAGCACGTGAACGCGTTCCAACTGCCCGTTCGTATCTCTCGCGGCTCGTGGCCACGTACATTTTTTTTTGTGTTTGTGCAGCAAAAAGTTCTATAGATTCTATAATGCCGTTGTGAAGGTGTTGTCAGTTTTTTTTTTCTTGTACAACAAAATTGAGGATAACTTTCTGGTTAATGTGAGTTTCTTTTTAATATATCTGCGTGTAATGAAAATGATTTGTTATGGTTATATCTGATTCTGGATTTGATCTGAATGTTTTGATAATTTTTTTTTATTAATTCGATTTCTGTGAAATCTCGTTCGCCGGTATCGAATTTAATACTTGTTTTTGCTTCTGTCATTGGGACTATTTCAGAGATAATGACCTTCACAGTTACAACAAATATTATTTATACACTTACTAGATTTCCTTAATTTTTAACTCAAGTTTATAAAACTAATTCCTTAAATTTGTTTATATTTTACTAATTAATAATTGGACATACAATGACCTAATTAAAATAGTAATGTTCGAAATGATTTTTGAGAACTGCAAAATGTTTAATGAAATTGCAATGCTTACATAATTTATTATATGTATATAATGAATAAATGAATGAATGAATGAGTGTGCTTTATTTATATTATACAGTATTAGGAATGGGCAAGACGATTAATAAATATAACGATACATTTGTAGAAGTACAATAAGGCGATCTCATTGCTGAGAGCAATCTTTTCAAGACAACTTTAGGGTAATAGACTGATTATTGTACAAGTAGGTATGTTAATATTGTATAATTATTCTAATTAGATCAATAAAGTAAAATCAACGAAATACATATAATAAATATTAACATGGTCAATGTTAATGATATCTATTTTCAACATATTGATTTTGGATTTTTCACTGCAAATATATAAATATTCATAAACAGCAAATGTATAAACATGTTTATATAATGGAGATTTATCACAGATTGAACTATCTACATAATTAATAGTATGCTAAAAATTAATCCTATTAAAATTGAGCTATAAATATGCATAAATAATTCATAAGTCATCCAGTTATTGTTTTATTCGTGTTATCTGATTTGAACATTAGAGAAAAAAAACTATGTATTTAATCTCCAATCATTATTATCAATGACTTTGCAATTAGATTTAGAATAGGTATTAAAAATAATTTGCTTTGTTTCATAGCTGACGATTGAAGTACTTGCTACTTTTAAGTCTTTCTGAATACATACCTATAAATATCAATATACATAAATTAAACCACGATATTGTGCTAGAATTACCCCTGTCATGTTAAATTCTCATACGAGCAACAATAAACAAAATTACCCAGATTAATTCATCTGGGATTAGAGTCATGAATGTTTTTTATCCTGTCAAGCCGTTATAGTGTCCATCAGATTGTTTTGCAATTTGAATGTATTATTAAGCAGCATAATTTTCAAGTGACTTTAAAAAGAAACAGAGGGATTAAAAAGATCACCTTCCACGAATTATAACAAAGTTTGCTTTGTATAACCCACCAATGTGAATATTCCAGTCCGTACATATTACCTATGACCTAGACTCGCTCGTATTAGGCCTCTTGTATTGAAGACGTAAAACTATACACTCAGTGTGTTATTAAAAGAAATCTTATTGTGATTTGTGTGCTTTTAAATTCTAAGGTACTGCAATATTTTATCTATTGGGCTTCATATGTAGAAAAGAAATTAGGTTTTTTTAGTAATTTTAGAAAGAAGTTTTCTATTCTTTTCTATCTTTATGTACATCAATACTTTGTGCAATATCTTCGTCTATGCTGAATTGATTTTGATAATTCTTTTTACAATAGATTGGGTTTAATGCATTGTCAGTCCTATATACTTCTTCACGATTTAAATTACTGGTTAATTTATTAGAATTATTTTGTTTAATTACTAATGGTAGTGGAATTGAACAAAATAATTCTAAATAACTAATCAGTTATATGGACACTGGACTATAATACCTAGTTTGGTAAAATATTAGCAATTAAAATCTTTGTTTTTTTTTTATGCTGAGTAAACTCTTAAATTGTTTAGGTTTGATTTTTGCTTCAAGAAATTTAGTAATATTTTAAACTACCTATTCTAAATTGATTCGAATCTGGCTATTTTATATATGGCTGATTATATTTTTCATGTGTGTGTACTTGAAGCTTAAGATGGCTGTGAAGTCTATAAAGGAATGAATGAACGAATATTTATTTACAAGAAACATGGTAAAAAACATCTATTATTTATAGATGTTAACAATAAGTATAAGTCCATATATTTCGCCATAATTAGGCGTGCAAATTTTAAGAATCTAATAAGTATAAATGTTTATTGTATTATAACTAGGTAATTTCACGATTCAATTTTTGGTTGAAGAACTTTAGTAATACTTGGAACTCTCTTTCTTTTCATTTAAGAGTTTCCTTTTGTGGGTGCAACTTATTCATGCATCTTCTTCCAGCCAGTTCTATCCCAGATCATAGCTTTGATCTTCCTATACGACATGACAACTAATGTTTCTTTTATCTGTCCCATGTACTTATTACTCGGTCTTCCTCTTCCTTTTTTTCCCTCTATTTTTCCTTCTACTATGCTCTTTAAAAAATCGTCATGTCATGTCAAGATACTTGGAACTACTTATTCTAAATTCGTTTCAATCCGGCTATTATCATTTATAATATTCATTTGAAATGTGTATTTATTTAAAGCTTAAAATGGCAGTAAAGTCTATAAGAGGTTTATAACTAGATAATTGCTCTATTTTTTTCAATCAATGCTATTTCAATATGCATCACAAATTACAAAATCTAAGTGTACTCCCATAGGAAATCTAACACTTCCTTGGAAGCTGCAAAACTGTGAAAGAGAATGGAAATATAAGTATATTTCCGTGCATACTATTTCCCAGGGGAGGAAAGGCATTCTGAATGTCGAATACTATTAGGGCAACCGAGTCTGGGAATATTTTCTCAAATATTTTATATACCTATATCTTTATACAGTCGACATATCCATATTTAGGTATATTTATTTATTGAAACTTTACTGGCAAACTAAATGTGGTGCAAAAAACGAACTTTATGCTATAGGCGTTCTCAATTAGTCAATCTTTAGAATGTGCAGAGATACTCGAGGTATTTAAGTACTGGTGTGATTTGATGGAACTAAATACAGATTTTGGAGAAATTTGGTGTTGTGGTAACATCTTGGTTAACACGTACGACACTTATTCTATTTACTTTTTAATACCAAGATTATGATATCTAAATCCAAAATTTTAAATATTTATACGAAGAATTACGAGGTAATAAACATAAAAAATACAACCGATTTGAAAATCTCCTTCTTTCTGAAGTCGGTTGACAAATCGCTGAGAATGTTAGAGCGACTATAAGAGAGATTAATAATCTCTTTATTATTAGCACCCATTAGTAATTAGAATTCTAACAATTAAACGCTGCGGTAGACGAACTTATAATGAACGGTTCAAATATAACTGCTTGCTTGAACTCTCGCGGAGTTCAGTTTAATTTTGAATAATTTAAAACCATTTTCGTTGGTCGTGCAATTACTGTAGTTGGGTTTATTTAACTGTACATCTTGACTCATAATTGTATGTGTTAATGAATTAGAATAATTATCTAACATCTATTTTAACTGATGTACTATTTGTTTGTATGTCTATTTTTATCTTAATTTACATAACAGAGTATACTGTTTCGCTCATGATACCCTCCATGCGTTACCATTTTTGAGAACTTAGGTGTTATATCCCTATACCTTGTAATCTCACTGTCATATTCTATTCATCAAATTGAAATACAGCCATGCAAACACAACTAAGTAAGTCGTCCATTATTATATAAACGAATTTCTGTGGAATATTGACTTTCATCACCTACTTTATTTCACACTTAGGTTGCTGATTCAAGGCTCGCGTAATTCGCTTATCGTTGTCTATTTTCTTCGATTTATATGTATACGTATACATATAAATATAAACAATAAAAATAATAAATATTACCTAAACTCACCCCAAATAAACTGAAGATTAGTGATATTTTCAAAAACTGCTGTGCAGGTCGATGTTTCTTTTCCCGTGCCAAAGTCACATTATCTTGTTGCACTGCATTCACACCAGAGGGCAGGCGTCTCAGGCATGTGTGTGTGTGTGTGCGTGCGTTCGTACGTGCGTGCGTGCCTGCGTGCTTGCGTGTGTGCGTGCATGCTTGCGTGCGTGCGTGCGTATGTGTGTGTATGTGTGAGTGTGTGTATGTGTGTGTGTGTGTGTTGTGGCAATAAAAAAGTGTAGTGCCGCGAAATTATTAAAAATACTGCAGATAAATTAAACATCCATGCTTAACTAATATTGTACTTGTTAATTAAATTAAATAAAAATAATATCTATTGAGATTAATCATCATAGAGATTGATAATATAGGTGGTTTATTCTAGATATAGGCAAAGTTGCCATTTTATTACCATGTGGTCCTATCATAAATTATTTAATAAGATTTGTTAGCAGAAGAAAGCCCATGACTTCACGACACAGGGAATCCTAGCGAAGTTTTGGGAACAAAATGTATAATTCTTACATGTCTTTTAGGAAGGAAAGGATGGAGTAGGAGGAGTAATGGAGTCTAACAGCCCCGTTGCTAATAATATACCCTATCAGGTCGACCTCCACGTGGTTCCCCTGAAAACCATTGTGGTTAATTCTTGTGAAATTCGTCACGATGGGCTAACTGACCTGCTTTCATGCTTATCTATCATCTATCACTGGTATCCCGCCAGCGTATACCGATAATGCAGGCAGGGCCATCATTCCACTATCATCCATAAAAAGAAACATATTTTTGGGTTTCAATAAATATTATTATTACTAACAATCCCTTCTCTGGCCGGATGAGCGTGATGTAAAAAAAATACTGGCATCATACGAGTACAATATCCTGTATCTACTTAGTAATGAAGCAATTATCAAACTCTGAACAATGAAGCACTGTATTGCAACTGCGATGTAGTGTTAATTTGTGACTCAATCGACCCAGTTCGCGTGGCAAGTTCATACTGTGCCTAGATTAAATCACGTTATATTCCTCTGTGTTACCAGTCGTAAATAACCTTCGTACCGTGCAACACTGTGTTTACATTTAATCATCTTTAATATAGTTGTAAATCAATCACATGCAGTCACTAGTTGTCATTTTTTATGGGATGATAATGCAATGGTAACTCCCTACCAGTACCAGTATACCAGAGGGAGACTTTGTACAAAAGTCAATTGCTTGGGTACCTCTCTCCCATTCGTGTTTCTACCGTGAAGCCGGTGTGTTTACATGGCTGTGTTTCGATTTTAAGGGTGAGATATGTCGTGAATTTACAGAGTACAGAGGAATAACACCTGAGTCCTAAGAAATGGCAACGCATGGGGAGTATTATGGGCGAAACAGAACGACGATATTTCATGCCAGAACACCGCCTGAAATTATATAAAGCCCAAGTCAGGCCGCATATGGAATACTGTTCTCACCTGTGGGCAGGAGCGCCACAGTACCAACTCCTTCCGTAAGACCGCATTCAGAGTCGGGCGGCTCGAATTATCGATAGTCAACGCCTTACTGTCCGACTTGATCCACTGAAACTGCGCAGAGATGTTGCATCTCTGTGCATCTTCTACCGAATTTATCATGGGGAGTGTTCTGAGGAATTGTTCGGATTGATACCTGCTGCTGATTTTCACCACCGTACAACCCGCCACAAACTAAAGTTTCATCCCAATCATCTGGACGAGTGGCGGTCTTCCACCGTGCGTTTTTCAAGGCACTTTCTTCCACGCACAACCATTCTTTAGAATCAACTTCCAGCAGCAGTATTTCCGAACCGATACGACAACATAACCTTCAAGAAAAGAGTATATTCCTTTTTAAAAGGCCGGCAGCACACCTGCAATGCCGCTGGTGTTGTGGGTGATCATGGGCGGCGGTAGTCACTTACCATCAGGTGAGCCGCATGCTCGTTTGCCCCCTGTGTTGTAAAAAAAAAAAAAAAAAAAGAATACTCTGTTATATCCATGGCACTGCTCATATCTATAGGCGACGGTTACCACTTTCCATCATCCATTTATCCACTGCTGAGTACAAAGCTTCTGCGACATTCATCTCTTGTAGGCTACTTTGCCATCATCATTTCAACCGTTAACTTTACATTGCTGAATTTAGGCCATAAGAGAGGTTTTGCCAGTAGTTGCCACGTTCGGCAAGCGGTTTGGCAAGCGCAGTTAGGGACGGCCATTTATCTACCATTAAGTTGCCCTAGTCGCCTCTTACGACACTCATGGGAAAGAAAAAAGTGGCCCATTCTATGCCGAGGCACACACGGCTTCCATTATTATTCCGGTATTTCTTTAACTTAGTGT
The DNA here is from genome assembly GCF_026898425.1 of Galleria mellonella. Taxonomy (NCBI): domain Eukaryota; kingdom Metazoa; phylum Arthropoda; class Insecta; order Lepidoptera; family Pyralidae; genus Galleria; species Galleria mellonella. The sequence goes on along the minus strand of NW_026442039.1, from coordinate 6,252,513 downwards.
ATAAGGCTCCCAAAATTTAGGGAAAGGGTATACGGTTCCAATGCGAATGTGTAGCAATAACCGAGGCTGCTGCAGCTGTACATAAGCTAGGAATAAATGGTTTTAGCATTAGATTCTTATCTGACAGCGCAGCAGTACTAAAAGCATTACGAAACAACAAGACAAACAACAAATTAATAATTGAATGCCACCATTCACTGGATAAGATATCTTCCAATAACCGAGTAATCCTCCAGTGGATAAGAGAGCACAGTGGATCTTATGGTAATGATGCCGCAGACGAACTAGCTAAAAGAGGCTCAGGAACGAAGGTGGCAGGCCCGTATCCACTTCTTCCTCTTCCGTTCTCGCAATTTCGAATATGGATTCGTCAAAGATCCGCTGACATACAAAACCAAAGATGGATACAGGCTACTGATTGCAGACAATCAAAATTGGCCGTACCCACGTTGAATCAACGACTGTCAAAACGTTTATTACATCTAGGTAGGAAAAACCTCAAAATAATAATAGGGACAATAACAGGCCATAACAAATAACATTGTCCATTAAACAAACATTTATACACAATAGGAGCCACAGACAGCCCTCTATGTCAAGGCTGTTTCGACGCTGAAGAAACTGGAATGTGAAGCTGTGGTCTATCAACGTTTAGAAATCCTCGGAACGGTGAGGTCGCTCCGTGAGGCCTGTGAAGATCCCAAGAAGCTTCTGTGCTTCTGAGCGGAGCTAGATTGGCTGTACTAACCACGACTCATACGCACAACGGCCCAAATGAGAGGCTAAATGCGGAAAATGGAGTCGTATTTACATTACATTACATTACATTACAAGGGTATACGGTAATAGGGAATACCCTAAGAAAAAAAAAACACTTTAAATATGTATCAATTTATCGCATTAATATATTTTAACGAAACGCGAAAAAAACATGGCCGACTAAAACAAAAGGGAAAAAACTACATTATCATGCATACCGCGTTGGTAGCGGGAACCAAACCTCGATCAATAAGCAAAGCTCTAACTATGCTAAACATTATTTGTAGCGATAATTAGTAGTAATGTTCCAGTTTTAATTAGAGTTTTTCGATTGAAAAAGTAGGACAAGGTATGTTTGTGGTTGATATTCAAGTTGGTTTGTGTTGGGTCAAATGTAATTACGTCGAAACTAATAGGAAAAGTTTTTCCTTATTATTGTAACACTTATATTTTGTTACTAAATTATAATAATGCACAATGGAAAATTATTTCCGTGCTTTCTGCATTAACTGGAAGTTATTTCTTCTAGGAGTAAAACCACCATTGTACTGTTCAATACCTTAACAGGTTTTTTTTTCTATTCGTTTTATTTGTACATCTGCTCTAAATACTAGAGGGAGACTTTGTACAAAAGTCGATTGCTTGGGCACCTCTGTCCCATTCTTGTTTCTATCGTGAAGCAATTGTGTCTGCATGGTTATGTTTCAGTTTGAAAAGTGGGATATGGCAGTAAATTTACAGGGTACAGAGGAATAACACCTGAGTTCTCAGAAATGGCAACGCATGGAGAGTATCATGGGCGAAACACTATACTCTGCTACGTCCATGGTACTGCTCATGTCTGTAGGCGACGATTACCACTTTCCATCAGGTGGGCCGTCAGCTGATTTGCCATTTTAAATTGCATAAAAAAAATCTATTCTTATCAATTATTTTAATAATTTTCGTGACAATTTTTTTGTGTAAGCGTTGCGAGTTGCGTGTGCGAGCATGCGGCTTACCTGATGGTAAATGAATCACCATAGCCTGTACCTACGAGTCCATTCACCCATATGGAGGACGTTTATATTCAGCAGTGAACAGTTAGCTAATATGACGATGATGATGACAGCAGCATTACAAATGTTCAATATCTTGTATTTTTCAAGAATCATACATACTCGTAATAATTAATAATAATAATAAATAATTAATAATCATACATACTCGTAATAATTAATAATTAAAATATAATAATATTTGTTTATTGAGTTTATAAATTACAAATTATACTAGTTACAAAGATTAACAATATGTGCACAAACAAAAAGGAATAATATTAACAAAACTTAATTATACAAATTAAGTTTTGTTAATATTCGGATCATGAATGGGACTGATCATTATTTATTTTTTTCTGATACTGTGAAATGTATTAGTTTTATAAAATAAATTTCAATAACTATGTCAGTTATAAAGAAAAACAACCGTTTATTAGGTAAGAAGATAGCTTGATTTGAGTTTCTTACTAGTATTAATAATAAAATAAATAATAATAAATTAAAATAATATTCAAAATATTATACAAATGTAAGATAAATATGCAACGGTAGGCGTCCTTGTCGCTAAACAGCAATTTGTTTCAGGCGCCTTGTAAAGTGAGGACCCTGTATGCCTAAACTAGGTTTTGCACCTGTGCTACAGGCATCAGTGCTCTCTTATTTTGTGAAACCAAGTTTAACACCAATCGTCACTAGCATATACTTAATTAAATTATTATTTAGATAATTTTGCCGAGTATCGTATTTTCTTTTAAATATCTATTTAATCCAATATAACATTAAAAAATTTAAAAATATAAATTAAATTTTAAATTATACACTACATAATTGTATAATAAACACTATATTATCTAATGACACAAATAGTAATTTATTTCTGCAGCAGTCAGTCATATTTCCAATAAGATTCAGCTTTAATTTATTTACAAACACCATTAGGTCATAAATTGTAAGACTTGATTCATTAACATCGTAAATTCTATAAAGGAACAAATCAGCACCGCAGTAATGTTACCTTTCAACGTGTAATTGCAAAATTACATAAAACTATATAATGTATTTGACGGCTACAGAGTTTCTTGCAACATATAAATAAATTAACATCTAGAATCAGAGAATAATGGAACAGAAAATATAATTGATGATGCCATTCAATAGAAAATGGATGGACTATTGAATGCTTTCTATATGATCTGTATTAAGAAATTGTGCGGCGCTCGAATGAATTCTACTTATGCAATTTTATATATATATTTTTTTACAACACAGGGGGTAAACGAGCTTGCGGCTCACCTGGTAGTAAGTGACTACCGCCGCCCATGATCACCCACAACACCAGCGGTATTGCAGGTGTGCTGCCGGCCTTTTAAAAAGGAATATGCTCTTTTCTTGAAGGTTATGTTGTCGTATCGGTTCGGAAATACTGCTGCTGGAAGTTGATTCTAAAGAATGGTTATGCGTGGAAGAAAGTGCCTTGAAAAACGCACGGTGGAGGACCGCCACTCGTCCAGGTGATTGGGATGAAACTTTAGTTTGTGGCGGGTTGTACGGTGGTGAAAATCAGCAGCAGGTATCAATCCGAACAATTCCTCAGAACACTCCCCATGATAAATTCGATAGAAGATGCACAGAGATGCAACATCTCTGCGCAGTTTATATAAACTTGTATATTAGTATATATAAACTTGCCGTGTGGTTCCGGCATAGAATAGACCACCCCTTCCATTCCCATAGGTGACGTTAGAGGCAACTAAAGAAGGGCGAGAGTTGAGCAGCAGTGTCTCTCTTAAAACATTTCCGAAGCCTGCTAATGTTTAAAACATTTGCGGCTGCTAATCCGCCAGCCAAGCATAGCAACTACAGGGACCCTCTAAAAGCTACTCCCCTCCAAAGAGAGATTATGTTCAGCAGTGGACAGTTAAAAGCTGACATGATAAAGGTGAACTTTATATGAAAATTATACCAAAAATGTAAATAATAATAAATTACTCCTCTCCATCCAAAGGTTGGCTGGAAGAGATCGCTTTTAGCGATAAGGTCGCCTATTGTTTTCTCACTGTGATTATTTCTTGTAATTGTATATATCGAGAATAAGTTTACTGTTGTAATCTTTTGGCGGAAACAAAAAAGAGTATCTATCTATCTATCTATCTATAATAATTCAGTTAATAATAAAAAAAATATTTCTCTATTTAAAATTAATAACGGTTAAAGAAAATGTTGTATAGTATTTGCCATTTTGTTTTCTTAAACTGATTTATTCGGGGAAAGGGTTTTTATTTAATAGTGGGGTCTTACAACCTCATTGCTAACAATATATCCTTTACCAGAGGGAGATTTTGTACAAAAGTCGATTGATCGGCTACCTCTGTCCCATTCGTGTTTTAATCGTGAAGCAGTTGTGTTTGCATGACTGTGTTTCGGTTTAAAGGGTGGGATACGGCACGAATTTACTGGGTACAGAGGAATAACATCTGAGTCCTCAGGAATGGCGACGCTTGAGGGGTATCATGGGCGAAACAGTACACTCTGTTATGTCCATGGTACTGCTCATGTCTATAGGCGACGGTTACCACTTTCCATCAGATGAGTCGGCAGCTTGTTTGCCATTCTAAGTTGTATAAAAAAAATCCTGTCAGACCGACATTCATACGATTCCCACATTGTGGTTTATTCTAATAATATACTCCACAAGACGGACCTCCAAAAAAAATTAACCAGGATGATTCCTAGTGAGGCCTTAGAAACCATCGTAGGCAAGTCTTGGTAAATTAGTTGCAATGAACCTGACTAATTCATCAACCTCATCACTCATAACACAACATGGCATAAACCAATAGCGCAGCAAGATGGCCATTTAATTTTCCCCACTAAAAAACTTCATTTAGAAGAGATTGCACTGATGTATTACAGTCTTTCTGTTACTGAAAACGTGTAGTAAGTAGTACTAAGTGAGCCGCCTCGGAATCTCAACTGTCTGAGATGTTGTTCCAGACTAGTTTGGATGAGACCGTTCACCGACAAAACGATTAGAATAATTTCGGTGGACGCCACACTTATTATTATTATTACTATCAAAATCGATTACGTTATTGTGTAACAAAAATAAAAATAATCAAACACACTTCTAATTTTAGTCATTTAAAAGTACATTTGATTCAAAATGAGCCTAATATAGTTTCAACTGGATTACTCAGTGCCACACTTGCAAATGAGGTTATAAAAATAACATTTTTTATTGCTAAGAGACCCTATCAGTACCATTAACAATAAGAGTGCATTGACCTTAACGATAGACGTGTGTTTAATAACTATGCACAACACAAACTGAGTAACGATATATTAACCGTCGAAGCTAACTCATCGGCCAATATAATTTGAGCTTCTAACACTCCAATAAATTCCCTTAGACATCTTGAATCCTTCATTGTTGAGAAGGGGGAAATAGGTCTAGTGATATTGGGCATTTTATATACCCATTGTCGAACTACGATTTACAACATTAGAAACGACGATTCTTAGAAAGTAAATAGCTTTAAATGTGTTTGATTTAGGTGTATTAAAACAATTTAGACTTTTATTCAGTGCTCAATCAATTTGTTGTTTAGAGGTGTGTGGGAAATTTTAAAAAGATTCATTGCTTAAGCAATAATATGTATTTCTGTTTTACATTTGATAAAATATATTTTAAGATCACTGTGAAAATTAAATACCCTGGCTTTTTGGATCAAAATGTGCACAGAGAAATCTTAGGTGCATTCAGTATTATGTTTAATATCACAGCCTTCTTCAAGCTCAGAATCCATTTCCATAATTACATAGGTTACCACTTTCGCCTGTAAAGTAGCCATTTTTTTATTGGACTTAACTCGCCAGTACCCAAGTGCCTATATATTTTTACCAGAGGGAGACTTTGTACAAAAGTCGAGTGCTTGGGTACCTCTGTCCCATTCGTGTTTCAACCGTGAAGCAGTTGTGTTTACATGGCTGTGTTTCGGTTTGAAGGGTGGGATATGGCGTGAATTTACTGGGTACAGAGGAATAACACCTGAGTCCTCAGGAATGGCAACGCATGAGGGGTATCATGGGCGAAACAGTATACTCTGTTATGTTCATGGTACTGCTCATGTCTATAGGCGACGGTTACCACTTTCCATCAGCTTGTTTGCCATTCTAAGTTGTATAAAAAAAAAATATGACATTTATCATAATAGAGTAAAGTTAATATAAATTAATAATTGCCGTATGATATCGGCATACAATGGCCCACCCCTTCCTTTCCCGTAAGTGTCGTAAGAGGCGACTCAGGGAATTTAATGGTCAAAAGATAGCCAGTAACTTATCTTAAAACATCACTAAAGGCTATCTGCGGTTTCCAATCCGCCTGCCAAGCGTGGAAACTACTGGCAAAATCCTCCTTATGAGGGAGGTGTACATTTAGCAGTGGACAGCTAACGGCTGAAATAATAATAATAAACACAGAATAAGCTGCAATAATAAAACGCTTCATTATGTGTCTTGGATGAATAGTTATCTTCATATGGAGATAGTCATTATTATTATAATACCTTTAGAAATTATGGCTGTAGTTACAAAGAACAATATCGTTTATTAATAAGAGCTTATCTGTAAATGTATGAAGATATTTACAATAAATAAGCACCAGAATCATGTACAGTAGTTGCAGTTTCTTAGTTTCTTACTAGATAACGACACAGAGAGAGTAACTGCTTGTTTGACACATTGAAAGATACCAGAAGTCGTGTGTCATGTGTCAATGATAAGAATGGTGACCTTGTGTCTTGTCGGAACATAATTGTAAGTATTGGTTTGTTTACCATACATTATATGCGTTCTTTGATAAATATTAGATAGAGCAATGAGTACTAGTGAAATATGCAGTTGGATGAAAAATAAATGTTTATAATAATGTAAAAGAGGAAGTGTTTTTAAGATGCTTCCAAAAGGAGTTGATGCATGTTAAACAATGTCTTTGACAATTATGAACTAACTTTTACAATTTTTATTACAATCGACAGTATTTTCTCCACAACTTTGATCTTTTTTGTTGCAAAGAAGTAAATTCTTTTTTCAAAAATAAAATATCTTTGCAACTGACTTTATAAATAAGCTTCTCAAATTCGGTTATATTTTGTGACCTCATAACTACGTCATTTCTAAACTGATTTGGAAAATGCTTTTTTATCTGAAAGAAGATACTTACAGATTGGTCTCATAGAAATGTTGTCAAAATCGGTTTAGGAGTTTAGTTTTTAAGATCAAAATAGCTTATGTTTTTGATGAAACTAATTAATTGTGATCAATTGAAGACGGTTTTTTGTTGAACACAATCTGTAATTACTATGTCAGAGAATATAATTTAATATTACCACATTTTATTTCTATAGCTATATTATTAAAATTATCCCATAATAATTATTTTACTTTATGTACTTTTCCAATGAAATTTCTTTAAATATAAATTTATTCTACGTTATTAAAATACCTACAATCTATCATTAAAGTAAATCCAATTAAGTAACAACCAATGAAACTTATTAGTGTCATTGGAAGAATACATTATAATTGATAGAATTAAAGAGGCAAGGATAATAATATATAACTTCTTTAAATTGTCACTAATAATACTGCCTTCATAATAACCATTCCCGATTCAGAAGGTGCCATGTTTCAGCATTGCAATTTGGAACTTTATGAGGGTACAATAAAGACTATCGCTAATAAGATAATAAATAACTATAAGTACATGTATTTGACTTGAAACAGTTGAACGACTGTCATTAACGATGTTTAGTAAATTAAGGGAACTTCAACAGCTGTAACTTATCGAGAGCTTTGTGACAATATCAGGGTTATTGTTTGTTCCTTACAAAATTGTGATTGAAAATGTGCCTTTTAAGCATTCAAATATAATAGGATTATTATTTCATTGCGCATCTTCGCTCTTTTGAAAATAATAAATAGTTATACAGTATTTTTATAGATCTCAATAAAACAGCGATTTTAATGACGTAGACAAAGTTTCGAATACCAAAAACCTCTATCCAGATACACGTCTCTTGCTTCTTTGCTAATACTTTTTATGATTTGATATGCTTCTGATTTTTATAATAAAAAAAACTCGATATATATAATCAAAAAGAAATAATCTGCGGTAATACATACATAAATACTTTCCACACATTGCAGATCTTAAAACCCGAACTAATTTCCTATACCCTCAACGTGAAACATTTGATTGTAAATAAAGCAACAAATTCCTCCTCATTATTCCCGCTATCCCTACAATGAAGGCAGAAATTCCGACTTTTAGACAATGTTAGTTTGTTACATAGTTAGACGAAGGCGCCAAGGGAGGCACGTTAATCTGACAAGTAACAAAGCACAATACAGCCTGCGGCCAGCGATGGACTTATTAACGGGCCCCTGTCACTCCACCGAATAACTTTCAATTAGGGCCAACCTTTGAATTAGAACCGCAAAGGATTCCGAGCTAGACGTAAATCTTTGATATAAACCTTTCCATTACCGCTTTAATCCTCCATTAGTAGAAGATGCAACTAATAGAACCTTCAATGAATCCTGATATAGCGTACCGGGATAATTCAACAAAGCAAAATATATACTAATACAACTGTAAAAGTTCCTCTACTAAATAATTAGACTAAACAGAAATTAGTAAATGGCTGCAAACAAATCACATGATTGCATTTTTATCAGTTCAAATGGCTTAAACGAACCAAGGAGTTAAAATTATTTTCAATGTAGTTTTACTTCTCTGAGAGATAATAAAATTGTTAATTTCGACTCAAACGAAACTACGTAAGAATTAAATTCAGTTCAAGATTCCTTAGTTAAACCCTTTCTTAAGACAATGACTTTAAATAGGATGGAGACGAGTTTGAATTCGAAGGACGATATACGACGTGAGATAATATCGGAAATGTAAAAAATAATGGTTAATAAAGAACAGTTCTACATTTCTTTAGCTTTTTGTATAGTTAAAGTCTATATGATTTATATAATGTGGTCAGTTGTTATTATCTTCATATTTGCCTAATCAGAAGTTAAGAAATAAATGAGTATATTAAAAATCCTAACCTTATTTTTGTAATCGATCATCCATAAGAAGTTATTGGTGTACTGTAAAAGTTGTTTAAAATCAGATTATATCCGAATTATTTATCCTAAATTTGACTATATTAAATAATATATATGAAATAAGAATTTATACTAAAGTTATGTAAGAGAAGAAAATATTTATATCTACTTAGTAAATAATCTATGCAAACACGAATTAAAATCACAGCATCCATTGTTCGTATATCAAACCAGTATCTTAAACAAGCACCTTTCTTAGAAGCCAGACATACTTCCGACAAATCGAGTGTAAATCAAATAATCGATTCTTTGACCAGAACCAATATTTGAGAACTTAAAAAAAGATGAACCGTAAAAGGTTCCGAGTCGTCGAGGATGTGATTTGAATAAACATTCATGAACATATTACAGTTACTGGATGAAGGTGCGTTATCATAGTTCGGATCGGAACGTTCGATTTGTTAGTGAGATAACATGGAAGGACTTTTTTATCCATTTTAAATTGCTGGGTGCAAGCGTGAATATAAATGTGGTGCTGTCATTGTGTGTGGACACGAATGGATATTTTTTAGGTTTACAGATCGATATTCCGATGATGTTTATTTTTGTTGCTTTCTGTAACTCAGGAATTTGCCCACTTGAATTAGGACAAGTAATTATTGTATCTACATCTCCATATATCTTACATTGAAATATGCTCATTTATTTGTCTTTACTATAAAAAGTAAACGATTTTAATGTTCACTAAGTATCTAACCAACAGAAGCAAATGAAAAAAAAAACATAAAAATGTATTTTAAATTAGCGAATATATGGCGTCATATGTACAAAATGGAGTTAATCGTCAAATTTAAATTGAGAACGCTCGAATCTTTGAAGTTTTATTATCAAACTCCACACGTAGCAGAAACAGCTGTAACTCACAAAATCTAAGTTTCGATGCATGTATGGGCAATAAAAATTGAATAGAATTGAACTTCAAAATAAAACTTTAATAAATAATAGCGTAATAAGACCTGCCCTTTGTTATTGGCATAGATCGGTAGAATAAATAAATCTGTGTTTGGTTTCAGATCACGATCAAAGCGCAGGTGGCCATGTTTTCCGCCGCATATCTTTTTTAACTTTTCATTGCTCTTGTGGTATTAAAGAAACAAACTAGTATGGAAGATCATGGCGAATATCGATTACTGTATTTTTTTATTACATAATTGTAATTATAAAGAGGAAGCAGTTGAGGGAAAAGTAAAGGATATATTTAATATTTTAAAAAAGTCGTAAAAATACAATTTTAATATTTATTTTCATCCTCATAATTTTACTAAAGACAACTAAGTAAAGAAAGTACCATATAGCAGAATAAGAAAAAAAAAAACTCAAAATACAAGTAATTTTACCAAACTGGCTGATTACTGTAGTTTTTTTTTATGGGTAAAAATGGTATGGTAACCCCCCGCCTGCGCTAACGAGATACGCTGGCGGAGCATCAGTGAAGGGTGATAGATGAGAATGAAAACAGGCCAGTTAGCCCACCATGATGAATTCGACAAGAATTAAACAATGGTTTCCAGGGGGAACCGCGTGGAGGTCGACCTGAGAGGGTATATTGCTAGTAATGGGGCTATTAGACCCCATTACTAACAATTCCTTTCCCCTCTGATTACTGTACTAGAAGTAAATACTTTCCTCAAATAGAGAGAGACAAGTGTCCAGTAGTGGAAAGTTTATGGTTTGCTATGGTAAATACATGTAATAAAATTCTCAAGCGTATCAATAAAACAAACTATTAACTATTATTAAAGCACAATGCGTAGAAACGGATGTTATTAACGATAGGCAAAACAAGGAAACAATATGTCATGAAATTCAATAATAAATTTTTATGGGCGATAAATATGTAGAAACATTCATAGACGCTTAACGATAGATGAATGCGAATTATTCTCGTAAGGTTAATAATGCGAATTTTATGCAATACTCACTTTTACGCGCAACTTTGTCCGCGTGACAGGGATATGTTCAATTACCATGATTAAAGTCTATATCCGTTCCATATAGTACATGTACATCGAATCTTATAGTAATCAGTTTAGATGTTAAGGTACTATGAGGTAACAAACTATCCAAAATATCACACTTTGATATTTTAATATTTAGTAAGCATATTGGCATTTTAAAATGTACTAACAAAGTAAAAAATGAAAATATATACTTCATCAAATTTAATGTAAGTTTTGTTTAATTTTTTTTTTTTAGTTTTAGCATTTGTATTTTATGATTAAATTAAAGACTTGATAATTTATGATTATGTTCTGTAAAAAAGGATAAATTCCTTTTCACAGAACATAATTATATCATAACAAAATTGGTGCGAAACTAACTCTGCTACTAATTTTAAGGATTAGGAAAAAAAGTGTTGTAACCAGCGCCAATATTTTGACTTCGCATGATCCCAAAAAAAAAAATATAAAAAAAAAATACAATCGAGTGCCTCTTTCCTTTTAAATTTGCTTCACAATATTGTAAAACAAGGCTCTCCAAAATATATAAGATCTAGAGCCAATAAAAATGACTAAATTCATTGGAGAGCCGCAAAATATTATCATTATCTCATTATTGTATTACTTTTTCATTAATTTATCTTTTACAATTCTGTCAATATTAATATTGGTAGTAGCTAGATTCGGCGGATCGCATCAATTCAAGCCGCGGGCCACATATGGCCCGCGGGTCATACTTTGGACAGCTCTGCTGTAGATAGATTAATTATAAAATTTTAGCATAATAATGATAATTATCAAATGCAAATCGAATTTGCATATAGATTTTCTGAGGAATCAATTAGTAAGAGAATGATTATACAACATAAATCAAATGCTTTGAAGATATAAATAGAAACCATTGAGCGTAACATAAAGTAGTATCAAGGACGAATAATTATTTACCTCATTTTTCGATACTTCAACCAATTAGATGAAGTCCAGATTCCATTAGCTTTGAAATGATTGTAGCTTGAGATTGTGTTTACTATACTGTTACTCAAGTATTAAATTTTTCTGTACGAGTATACTGTTATTAAATATTTGCGTTTCTAAATTTAAAGTTAGATTACCATTTAAAATTCATTAATTTACTAATTAATAGTATGTATTATTTTATTTATTATTCCTTTTTTTAGATCAATTAATGTGATATATTGTGTATTTTTATATTTATTATTAGGTGATTGGTTATTGCTTTCTATAATATCAGGTAGGCCATCAGCTTCATGGTCATTCAGTTTGAAGTTAAATTCAAGTTTCACAATTTTTTTTTTTTTACTTTTTGATTAATAGTCATTATTCTTTTTTTAATAGTCAATAGTAATAAATGATTGAACAAACCGTTAACCGTGAGAAAATGTATTTATTTAATTAAAAAAATGTATAATAAATAGGTAAGGAATATACTTGTTACAATAATAACAATATTAATTTATTTAAAACATGTAAATGTTACATGTTCGGTAATATAATGGCAACATGCAAAATTTAATTAGTTAACTAATATAAATTAATTAGTATTAATGAATTAATAGGTTTTAATGAAAAATACATTCTAATAATTAATTTTATCAACTACAATTCTTATTCGGCCGATACCTAATACCAACACGAGTTAGCAATTTATAACAAGCGAAGTCATAACAAACTGCAAGTCTTTGATAGTAACAATAGACATTTTGACAAGCCGTTATGCTGGCAGTACGAATTTGTATTGAACTATTGATTATAGGAAATTAGATTTTATTGCTATTGAAATAAGGATAATTTTTTATCGTTATATCTGCAAGTTTAAGTTGAGATAATGACTTTAGAATCGCCAAGCAGCTATAACGCTGTATTAAATTATGTAAGAAAATACGGTAGCTTTAAGATAAGATTTGATTATTGAAAGGAATATAAAGTTTGTTTGTATTAGATTGCGATATAAAAGACTTAAATTATATGAAGTACAAAGCAATTTTCAAACGACCGCAAGAAGGATGTTATCAATTTGTTTTTTTTTTATGTAACAGACATAACAAAGTTCTCATAATTCCGTCAGTTATAAACCTAATTGGAAATTCTTTTCTTAAAATCTAGTTTTTAAACCAAAGTAACTGTCTTTACCATTCTATTTGCATTCAATAGAATAATATTTTTGTTTTTAAACTATTCCACTGCAGTTTTTTTTATTTTTTTGATGGGTGCTAATGGTATGGTAACCCACCCCGCCTGCGCTAACGGAATACGCTGGCGGAGCACCAGTGAAGGATGATAGATGAGAATGAAAACAGGCTATTTAGCCCATCATGGTGAATTTATCTGGAATTAACAATGATAGTTTCCAGGGGGAACCGCGAAGAGGTCGACCTGGTTGGGTATATTGCTAACAATGAGGATTCTCAGTCCCCATTACTAACAATCCCTTCTCCCCCCCCCCCTTCATTGCATAGTTTAGTTTATCTTCTTCTTCCTATCCTCATAGCTGAGGAACATAATTATGATGTGCAGTCTGTGCCACCACCTTTTCCCAGGGGGAAGAGATTGTTAGTAATGGGGAAGTTAGTCCTCACTGCTATCAATATATCTTATCAGGTCGACCTCCATGCGGTTCCCCCTGGAAACTATCATGACTAATTTATCGTTGAATTTGTCGCTATGGGCTAACTGACCTGCCTTTTTATCCTCACCAATCATCCCTCACTGGTGCCCCGCCAGTGTATACCGATAGCGCAGGTGGGGTAACTGTTTCATTATCATCCATAAAAAAACCACCATTTTTCAAACCGCACAATTTTGTGCCTACTGAGTTGTACTGTACTGAATTGTAGCCATCCCTCTTGTTGGTGTTTATAAGAGATGGGAATTACCTGGGTTATTTACAAAATCAGCGACACTTTTTACCATAGGGAGACTTTGTACAAAAGTCGATTGCTTGGGTACCTCTGTCCCATTCGTGTTTATACCGTGAAGCAGTTGTGTTTGCATGGCTGTGTTTCGATTTGAAGGGTGGAATATGGCGTGAATTTACAGCGTACAGAGGAATAACATCTGAGTCCTCAGGAATGGTAACGCATGGGGAGTATCATGGGCGAAACAGTATACTCTGTTATGTCCATGATACTGCTCATGTCTATAGGCGACGGTTACCAATTTCCATCAGGTGGGCCGTCAGCTTGTTCGCCATTCTAAGTTGTATAAAAAAATTATAAAAAAAACCAATACGAGCACATAAAACTGTTGATATTTAGGCCAACAATATTATAAACAAGTCAATAAACTTTTAACAGCGTTGCCAAGAGCAATGATAACTGACATGCCGGAATTAAGTTGACGAGTTTATTTAGAGTTCAAGCAATTGTTAATTTCCTCCAATGAGCTAATGGGCTAAATCCTCTTTCTGAAGTTTTGTAATTGGTTGATTGGGCACCACCCTCGTACGGTGGCTTAATATTACTCGTGTTACATTTTGGGTAATAGAAGTACATGTGATGTGGGAAAATTGTTTAATTTAATCATTTATTTTAATGTCACGTATTTTTTTTTATACAACTTAGAATGGCAAACAAGCTGACGGCCCACCTGATGGAAAGTGGTAACCGTTGCCTATAGACGTGAGCAGTACCGTGGACATAACAGAGTATATTGTTTCGCCCATGATACCCCCCAATTTTTCCCCACAAATTTCGAATCGGTTTCTGAACCGATTCGGTGTCTTCACTTCAAGTTAATACCAGGCTCCGAGCAACAATCTGTTAATTCGTCTGAATTTCCCTCGTTTATAGGTTAAACACTTCTCGCAAAACGTATGTGGATGGAATAATAGTCGGAGATTGATGTCTAATATGGAATTCTGTAAAACTTCTGGTGATGATAATATTATAGTAGTCAATCTTAGTGTTGCCAGTCACAGGTAAAGTAATTTATAGCGGAATATTAAACAAAATAATTCTAATCAACTAATCAGTTATTCTCAATTACATAATAAAGTTCCGTCTTACACTTATCTTTTCATTTAAATAAATTACATTATATCCGTATTAATAGGTAATAGGAATGCCAGTCCTTTTGTTGATCTCATTACCAAAGAGAATTAATAGTTTGGAAACCTGTTCTGTACGGTTCAGGAATTCCTTTTATACGCTTCACTTATTGCAGCTTTACGATCTTTTAGAGCAAAGATAACTCTCCCAATTTTTGAGAGCTCTCATTAGTCTGATGTATAGCTATCGTAAATTTTATATTGAAACTTTCAAACATTTTATTTGACATTTCATATCAATTGGATCATGGACTGGTGCTATCCCTGGGAGAAGTTAATGATTCCCATAACTACTGGTGTGTATACATAAAACGAGTTATTAAAGCAGAAAATATATATTTATAAATAGTGCTTGCAAACATACTGACGTGATGTAATGATTAAAAACATGTGAGTAAATACTTTGTCTAAGATAAATACAAGATCAAGGAAAGTAGAATAAAAAGAGCAGGAAATTTAGTCCTGGCCCGAGATTAAAACTAGAACGAAAAAGAAGTATTTGTAGCTACGTCCAATCATCCATCAACTTAAGAGTTATGCTTAGGTCTTCAGAAATGGTTAAATCTATCACACTGTTTGTTTGGATATATCTTCAGGCGAGGCGTGATATGGCTGAACTCTGAATAGAGACATGTAAAGATATAAGGAGCCTCTCCCTTATGTGTTTGCCTAGCAATGAAACACTGTATAGGCTTAAAAATTAAACTGAACAGATATCTTCTCGTAATAGAGGTTTGAATATTGATATAGGATCTTGTTTCCAATGTTTATTCTCTTACAATAATATTGATTGACAGTGTTTTATTTATTTTGATAAATTTTATGGCATCTTGGAAAAAAACAAGTATTTTTACATTAGAACTTACTCTGTCATCATATTAATTGTTTATTTAAGAAGATATTCCAAAATTAAGCTCAATCAGATTACGTTCAAGTGTTTGAAAATTTTATTACAAATTTAGTACCGGGAAACGAAAGCCGGAAAAAGCTTGATCATCATATTGCAGTATTACACATTGTCGTTTTATCACGGTTTATAATAAAGAAAATAAACAATGGGAGTCGGTTAAAAAGCTTTAACGTCTCAACAGTGTTGCAACATGGAACTGTTCGGATACATTGTATAAATTGTTGCTACAGCTGATTGCTTTGTTTGTATACAATCATTGTTTCACAGCTCTCTGAATTTCCTCCCGTTATAAGAATTTACTCATTTTGTTATCTGTGGAAGTTCCTTGGAGTTCCCAATGTGTTGATGATAAAATTGTAACAGTATCGGTATAAACGGACAAAGTACAAATGAGATAAAACAGGTCAGTTAATCCATCAAGGTGAATCCAACAAGAATTAACCACGATAATTTCCAGGTGGAACCGTATGGATATGGACCTGAAAGGGTATATTGCTGGCAATGGGGCTATTATTGGCCCGTTATATTGGCGTGAATTTACTGGGTACAGAGGAATAACATCTGAGTCCTCAGGAATGGCAACGCATGGGAGTATCATGGGCGAAACAGTATACTCTGTTATGCCCATGGTACTGTTCATGTCTATAGGCGACGGTTTCCATTTGCCGTCTGCTTATTTGCCATTCTAAGTTGTATAAAAAAAAATCTGACATCTATATAGGATTTGCTAGATTGGTAATAAATCAATAATCCCCTCCCCATGAAAATTTTAGTTTCGATGTATGTTAAATCTCTCATTCAAGTTTGCAAAATCGGTAGGCACAGATAAATATAATGTAAAGTAACATTATATCTCAACAAATAAATTACACAACAAAATAATTGGTATTTGTAAAATGCTTCGCTTGCGAAATTACTCTGGATGTAATTGAAAAAACAACAACAAAACAGGAATTTCATTGAACAGGTATTTCAACAAGTATGAATGCTGAAAACACGGTTTGTAGTTAAAATTGAATAATACAAAATATCTTTTATATAAAAATGAATAGATCTGACGATTCGTCTCTTATTTAGATTAATGTTAATCAGATATTTTTGAACAATATCCGAGAGAAAGAAATTCCCATTCTATTTGTTTTTCATGCTATTTTGTCTATTTCCATTTTTAATATTAATATATTTATTAATTCTATGTCTCTTTAAGAATAAATTGCTTGTATTTTTTTTTATTGGCATTGTAATAGTTTTATCCAATATATCAATTTCAATAGGTGGGAGACGGGACAGGAAAATGAGAATAAAAATAGGAATTTAGGGTAGTTCAATATATTTTTAAATACACACAATTCTACGTTCTAAATTCAAATATTTTCAATATCTGTCGACGAAACAGATCACTTCAAAAGTGTATTTTGTATTGATCGGATACACCGCTCTTTTATAGAGGAAAATGTCTTGTTTATATATTACAGCTCCAATATCAAATCTGCTTCAAAGAATCGTGAAGAAAACTTATTAAAAAAAATAAAAATGCCAATTGAATCTAATGATCGGCAGAAGCTTACGGCTTCTCGTAAAATTGTGTGCTTCAAATAATGTTTATTGCGAAGACGTATAAAAGAGACACCGAACCAACATAAATATTGTTTACTTTACCAAGAAATAAACTCCGGCACATTTCTATGTAAATTTGAATAATTCCACCGAGATGGAACGTGGAAACCAGTCAGGTCGTAATACTCGCATGCTGCAATTGCCTCCTCACATATTCAGCGACCATCCTGCTGCTAAGGTCACATATATTATGCATTCGGCTCGACCTGACTGGGATAGGAATCAATCCCCAAATGTTTGGTATAATGCGATCGTGCAAAACAAAAGTGCTTACATAATGAGGCTAAGGACAAATCTTATTTGGCCCTTTTTGGACACGGGGATCGTGGTCTCGAAATACTTGTTTCCATGTATTTGTTAAAGCTGCATAATTTCATTTTCAACCAACATCAAAAAGGAAGGAGTTCTCAGTTTGGTTGTATTATTTGTTTGTTACCTCATAATTACGTCAGTTCTAAATCTATTTAGAAAATTCTTATTTTATTGGAAACTTTACCCTTATAAATTGGCCCCACAGAAATATTATCAAAGTCGATTTAGTACTTTAGGTTTTTGGATCAAAATAACTAATTTTATTACAATCGAAGTCGACTTTTTTGTGAGACACAATCTTTAACTATTTGTGATTATTTAAGTTTATTTTATTTTCCTTTCCTTTAATTAAACTCAAAATTACTTGACTAATTTCAAATACTCTTTCATCTATAGAAAACTTATTATCAGCAAATGACACAAGCAGTACTTTATTTTACAATAAAATTATGCGAAGCCAAAACAACCTGCTTGTCATACAATAAAATGCAACAATCAGCAACAAAAAAAAACTCAATTTCGCCATACCTTTCAAAAAATGGGTCGCCCCCGGCCTATCGAAAGCCATCTTATTTTGAGAGCGCATGGCAAATTGCTCCTAATCCTTGCCTCCCTTCAAATCCGGATACTATAAAACCTTTATGTGATTATCGTTATTTCGTATCGTTATATCTGCTGAGTAAGCGATGTGGCGATTAGCGCGCGTGCTCGACGGCGCGTACACACGCGCCAGATAAGGGGTTGATAGCACCTAATGCAGATGCCAGCTATCCCGTATGTTGTTACAATATGATCCTTTATCTGGATACATATAATAAAATTATAGCTAAACGACATCTGTACATAGAAGATGATGAACACAAATTAATTATAAAATTAATAAAAACAATTGATACCAAAACAGAATTTTTCTCCATCTGTATGTTTATTCTGGTATCGCGCAAAAACTACTATGCCAAATTTGATCTGGTTTTCAGAATTGCATTCTTGGAGATCTACTTTAAAAACTGGCGTATATTTTATCGTAATAAACTAGTACTAATGAAATCTACGCATATGAAATAAAAGGTAAATTGCTAGTTACAAATATAAGCATACTAATACGCTATACATTACATTGTCATTTCTATAATATCCACAATTGAATTCACTTGCATATCGTTCATTGCTGTTATATCTTTCACTTCTCTTATGTCTTGACGATCAAAAACATTAATGGATTTCTGTAATAGGATACTGGTTCCAACAGGCTTGCACGTATGCTTTGCCATCTTTATGTTAATCCTAGTGCTGCTAATGATAATTATTTGCTCAATTTTATAGCCAACGTTGACCTAAAAATAAATTATGCACAACCACATACATTTCATCTCAATACAGTTCCTCTGTACAGATTTAAATAAAAATCGTAAGCATGCACGTGTGTATATTTAATTTGTAAACACAATGTTTTCTTTGTAAATATTCAAAAGACTTGGAAAGTTTATACGATAAATACGTGTAGTTTCCTATTTATGTCTTGTTTGTAAAACATAAAAGTGGTGTCGCTAATTCTCGTTGTTTGTACGTGAAAGTTCAGTGTTGGGGACGTGTTAAAAAAACCAGATATATTGCATTTAGTAAAGCTATTAATAGGAACTTCTTTTACTTCGAGTTACACTCCTATCGAAGATTGGGCAACATTAGGGCAATCTTAATATTTGAAGCTGCCGCTCTAAAAAGCAGTCTTGAATATTCTATAATTGCTGTACTAGTACTTTTTTATATAACATAGGAAGTAAACGAGCATGCGGCTCACCTAATGATAAGTAATTACGTTAATTATCTAAGAAATGTAATACAATAATACTATCTATGGTATTAGACAAAATGTATATGTTGGCAACATTCTTTGTAAATGTTGTCTATATTGTTACTTCCTCTCTCTTTGTTTATGGATAATGTTGAGCTGCTTTCATAAAAATATGTTTTGTCTTTCGTTATTAAATCTGCGTATTTTAAATATATCTGCATCAGATTATACTAATCATGCATCAATCATCATAAAATATTTATATTAATTTTGGATTACTAAAAATTTTTATCCATTATCAACCGAACTCAAAAAGAAGGAGTTACCCGATCCGGTTGTATTTTTTTTTTCTTGTGTTAGTTACCTCATATCCTTGACAGTTGTAAACCAATTTGAAAAATACTTTCTTTTATCTAAAAGATAACAGATTGGTCCCGCAGACATTTTATCAAAATCTATTCATTAATTTTGCCACAATTAACATTGTTTTTTTGTATGAAACACGATCCTAATTATAATAATTATTGATGTTAATGAAAAGCGTGTTTTTTTTTTTCATTTAAGAGTTTCCTCTTGTCGGTGCAACTAATTCATGCATCTTCCTCCAGCCAGCTCTATCCCAGGCCATATCCTTTATCTCCCTATACGACATGACGCCTAGTATTTCCTTTATCTGTCCCATGTAGTTAATCCTCGGTCTTCCTCTTCTTCTTTTGCCCTCTATCTTTCCTTCTATTATGCTCTTAAAAAAATCGTCATGTCGTATAAGGTGGCCCAGTATTTTGCCTCTTCTATTCTTCATTATTTTAATCAATGCTCTCTTCTCGTTTACTTTTTTTAGGACTTCCTCGTTCGTTAGTTTTTCTGTCCAGCTTATCATATCAAAGCGTGTAATCATATAAAAATTTTAAACAAAATAAATCAAAACTAAAACATGTTATTAAACAACGATCACAAAACAGTTTCATCTCGACCGTGTTTGATTGTATTCACCAAACAAATTCATAATAATCACCTATAAGACTACGCTATTATTTGCACAACACTCGACGTGCATTATAAAACAATAGCACCAAGTATTATTGTGCTGCAGTTTATTTTTATTTTTAAACGTTTAAAGCGCTTTGTTATAGCGAATTTTATTTATATCAGATGGTACAAGTTATAAAATGTAACGTCTAAATGCAAAATTCTACATAGATACATCACTACTTCCTATGCCACTACTTTAGGTTGACTGGAAGAAATATCATTGACAGATAAGTTCACCTTTACTTACTTTGTTACTAATTTGTTATTGTTAATCAATAAAGAATATATTGTTATGTCTATATTATTCTATCTATTCTCCATTAACCAAAGATTGTCTTTGAGAGATTTCTTTTATATTATATTTCCTTTAATTTATATTTTGATCTGTACTTAATACTACTCTATTTCACTTGAATTTTTTAAATGTCATTGTATATTTTTTTTCTAATGTTTGGTGTAATAAAGAGTTAAATAAAAAAATAATAGTTCCCTAGTTACCAGAGGGAGACATTGTATAAAAGTCAACTGCATTATGCATAGGTACCTCTGTCCAATTTGTGTTTCTACCGTAAAACAGTTGTTCTTGCATAGCTGTGTATTGGATAGAAGTATGGAATATGGAATTTAAACTACAAGGTCCAGAGACATAACACCATAATCTAAAGGAGAAAGGGATTATCAGTAGTGATATCTAAACACTCCATTGCTAACACTATACCCTTTTAATCATAGTAGTGGACCAACCAGTTTTATTTAATAAAAAATAAAATAAAAATAATCTGCTTAATACTCACATATCATCTCTCACTGATGCTCTGCCACTATATACCGATAGCGCAGGCAGGGTTCCTATTCCATTTTAACCCATTACCAAATCATGGTAATTTACAGGAATAACAACACATGAGGAGTTCCATGAGCATTAATAGACTACTCTGTAAAGTCCGTAGTGCTATTCATGTCTGTAAGTGGTAGTTATCAGTTACCATGAGGTGGGCCATCAGCTTTGTTCTTCTAAGTATCATAGGTCAACTATATAGGTAGTGTAGTTAATCAAACTCCTAAATCAACAACGACCTGTTTTCAAAACAGCTACAATTCCAATGTCAGGCTAAAATTTTCACAAGGAATATCTTTTCTTTAATAGTAAGATCTCTTCAGTTGTTTTTATTCTAAATAAGTGATTGTATTTTTTCCACGACAATGTCTTCAACCAACTTTATTCGCTACTCGAGTAATTAATCGTAAAAATACAATACCTTTTGATTTTATTTATTGACTACATTTGACCTATATTACTATATTGCTATCGAATTATTATTTATCGATAAATCATTTACCGCTTGTACCAAACGATTTGGAAGCTTTGTTATAGAGATTTTCATTGTTAGCGATTCAATGAACGTAGTTTTTTGAATCGATTCGTTTCGAAGTGTTGAATGTTATGAATGATTTATTTTTACGCTCTATACATTGCCAAAGTGCGTGATTTCATTGTCTGCGTACCCGTTCGACGCGAGTGCCATCTATAAGTAGGTGTTCTGTTAGTGATTGATGGATTTTCGTTACAATGTATTCCAAAGAATTGTGTCAAAATAGCGCTATTGAAAATTCGTCTTAAATATCTATTTTCACACCATATTTCTTGGGCAATTCCAGATTTTCTTTTACAAGTGTCGGTAAATCATCAACAATGCCTCTGAACTATGGTAATTACTAAATACTTTTCGAACTATATAGATGTAGTTCGACAGGTTATAACTCAAGTGTAGGCACTTGACTACCTCCAATAAGTAAAATAGTGTTCCACGACAAAAAATCAACTTCAGTTATGGCAACACCAGGTAATTTAAAAACCAACCTACTAAACCGATTTTGATAATATTTCTATAGGACCTTAAGTAAGTAATAAAATATAAAATGTAAGTATGTTCTTTAAGATAGAAAAATAATTTTCCAAATAGATTAACTGACGGAGTTATAAGTAACAAACATAAAAAAATACAGTCGAATTGAGAACTTTTTTTTTAAGTCGGTTCAAAAGAAATACTTATTATATAAAAATAAAAGTCTTTCGATTAAATATAGAATTATTGAAATTTAATAAGTCTTGAAATCTCTTAAAAGAGTCTTAGTATGTTACGTACATTAAAATACACTACAAAAAACTTACATATTCTCTCTAAAACTACCTCTATGTTATGGTGGATAAAAATGATAGAATACCATTATCTTTTATAAAGAGACAAACTATATTATCATGGTACTAATCGATTTCAACCCTGTCAGTGATCGGGGCTAAATCGTTCAAGCATTTTATTCCATTGTACTAAACTAACCCCTCGTTAAATACTATCAAAATATCCATTCTATATTGAACTGTATTGTTATAGTCATAAAGCACAATGCTGTTACTGGCAGTTTGTGGGAAAAAAATATAAAGGGCCTTTTTAATTTTGGAATATAGAGTCATCGTACTAAATTATTTTGGTTTATTTCTCATAGATTAATTGATGATAGTGATAGTGTAATTAATACTTTGTTTACAATCATAGTTAATATAGTTAATTTTACATCTGTTTACATGATAACTCGAAAAGTTTGCTATATTATTTTTTTAATCTAGGATAATTTGTAATGTAAAATAAAAAGGCACGTTTTAATTTTGGAATATAGAATTATTTTGTTTTATGGTATTTCTCATAGATTAATTGACAATAGTGATAGTGTAATTAATGCTTTGTTTACAATATTAATATTAATCTTACATGATAGCTCGAAAAATATTCTATGTTATTTTTGAGCTTTGGATAATATGTGGGATAAAATAAGAAGGCTCATTTTAATTTTGGAATAAAGAGTCATCATACTAAATTATTTTGGTTTACTTCCCATTGACTAATTCATGATAGTGATAGTGTAATTAATGCTTTGTTTACGATAATAATCTTACATCTGGTTACGTGATAGCTTGAAAAGTATTCTATGTTATTTTTGAGCTTCGGATAATTTTTTAAATAAAATAAAAAGGCTCATTTTAATTTTGGAATATAGAGTCATCGTACTAAATTATTTTGGTTTATTTCTCATAGATTAAGTGACGATAGTGATAGTGTAATTAATGCTTTGTTTACAATAATAATATTAATCATACATCTGTTTACATGATAACTCGAAGGGTATTCTGTTATTTTTAAACCTCGATCTAAATGGATGGTGTTACAAGTTCGAAAGATTTGACTGTCTGTTTCTGTATAGCCTATGTTGTATTTTCGAAAAAATTACAATAATTTCAATGCGATTTTTTTTTTTATTGAAGAATGTTTAACGCAAGATAGTTCATAGCTAAATTTTACTATTATAATATTATCGAAGATACTTGTTACTATTTATTATTGCTTTTTTTTTAATATCCGTGAATGCAGGTGCTTAGGACCGTTTCTTATACAGTCTACGGGTGAGGCCTATGTTCAGCAGTGGATAGATAATGGCTGAGATGATGATGATGATTGCTTTTATATTATTTAACACAATTTATTTGTTACCTTATAGCAGTAGGACTGAAGCTGCTTTTTATATCGGTTAGTCAACACATTCTGGTTTCGCGGGCGAAGTCACGGCTAAATACTAGTGCTGTATAATGAAATATTCGATGCTATTATATATTTAAATAAAATTTAACTAATAAACAAATAGCAAAACTAGCATACAGCTAACCTGATGGTAAGTGACTACCGCCACCTGTGACCACCCGCAACACTAAAAGACTAACAGGTGTGCTGCCACCTTTTAGTAAGGAATATGCTATTTTGGGGGGAAAAGGATTGTTAGTAATGGGATCTAACAGTTCCATTCCTAGCAATACACCCTATCAGGTCGACCTCCACGCGGTTCCCCCTGGAAACTATCATGGTTAATTCCTGATGAATTCATCATGATGGGCTAACTGGCCTGTTTTCATTCTCACCTATCATCCTTCACTGGTGCTCCGCCAGCTTATCCCGTTGGCACAGGCGGGGTTACCATTCCATTTTAACCCATTAAAAAAAGCTCTTTTCTTGAAAGTTACGATGTCGTATCGGTTCGCATATAGACAGACAGTACCATAAACTTAATCAGGTCAGCAAGGCAATGTCAACGTAACACCCCTAGTGTTGCAGGTGATCATAGGCTACAGTCAGCGTTTACCATCAGACGAGCTGTATGTTTGTTAGCTATCTTATTTTTTTATTTTTTATTTATTTATACATTAGTACAAATATGTGTACATGGCGGACTTAATGCTAAAAACATTCTCTCCCAGTCAACCATAGGGAAGTGTCAGAATACTCGAATGCGGTACTAGTGATTGATATACATACATATTAAAATTACATATATAAACGAATAAATATATATAAATAACAAATATACTTACACCTATATGACATATACTATATTATACACGAAATTGACAATAATATAAAGTACTTCATAGTATAACAAAAAAAAAAATTATAACAACGATAAATTCTGCATTTAAGTATAATAAAGGTATGATATCCACTCAAAACAAGCGTGTTCAAGATAAATTAGCAGCCACCCGCGATCGTTAAAAAAACCAAAGAGGCCATTAAAACAGCGAGCGCCCACGGTGAGATTTTAATGCGAAACTAGCGCTATTATTTTTATTTCAATAAAACTGCCGCTCGCGTCATCGCCAGAGAAAAAAAAAAATCCACCAATAATAAAATTATCGGGGAACCGCTGGGCTATTAAATGCAGACCGTCCGTGAAATATACGGACAGGCCCCTAGCGTTAGCGTAAGGGAACAGACCTCTGATTCATTGTACAGGAGAAGCGTTTTTATAATTAAAATATTACAATTATTATTATTTTAGAAATTGTAGTTGCAAAATGCTTATTCTTATTGACAAATTATTGTCCATGGTACTTCTCATGTCTATAAGCGACAATTATCACTTTCTATCAGGTGGGCCGTCAGCTTGTATGCCATTCTAAATTGTATAAAAAAAACAAAGTCGAGTGTGTAATAGGTATAACTGAATTGTACAAAATACAGGATTTACTTATATATACATAAATGTATAAGGAAACGTCATACATAAATAAAACAAATAAATTTATATAAATTAAAATTTGTAGAAACAACTCGTTAATCCGGTCAGTTGGTATACAAGTATAATATATTTATATACATATAAACTGTAACAAGTATTTTTTTATATATAAACAATTTATAAGCACTTAATAATTTCTTAATGCATTTAAAACACCCAGAAATGTCAATGATCGTTTATCTTAATAAAGTTACCTAAATTAAATTCACTATTTACAGTAAATATAACAATATATCCTTCAAATCCATATATTATTAAAATTTATCTAACATGTTTACGTTACAACTGCGTAGCGTTTAAAACCGCTGCGCTTATAAATCCGCTCCAATCATGTAATAAGCCATCACCCGTATCGATAGAGCGCGTGATATTTATGCTTGCTTTATGCAGAGAGGCTGCAGGGTATTCTCACAATGGATTTTACGGAGCCTAATTTCATTTAGCGTACCAAAAACTAAGCAAGTCTAACATAGAAAATTATATAAATACATACAAATATAAGATAAATTCCTTTATGAATTAGCAATATTATTATAGCGGTCAATCACGCCATGTTATTTACGAAAAATTTTTTAATCACCCATACCAGTCGAATATCTATAATTCTTTATACGACCCAAGGAGCAAACAAGCATGCAGCTCACCTGATGGTAAGTGACTACCGCCGCCCAAGATCACCCACAACACCAACGGCATTGCAGGTGTGCTGCCGGCCTTTTTAAAAAGGAATACGAGTATGTTCCTTTCTTGAAGGTTGCGATCTTGTATCGGTACGGAAATACTGCTGCTGGAAGTTGATTTCAAAGAGTAATTGTGCGTGGAAGAAAGAGTATTTATTTCAATCAGATTTTTCATTTCGATATTATTTCTTAGAGAACAGATATTTAATTATTATTTATCGGTCCAATACATAGGATTTTTAACTACAATATATATATATATATATATATATATATATATATATATGTATGTATGTATGTATAGTACATACGTCACTCACATCTAATACAACGTATTTAGAATTAATACAATTGTGTACTCCACGTACCAAAAACCCACGGTATCGAGTTACACCCGCTGGTACTATTTTAACAGCACCCTTGTAAACGATAGTAAAACCTCGCCCGTTCCCATTGACAAATGAAAAGTCGCCTTCCATTAATTAGCACGGAACCCTTGCGGCGGTGGACCGTGAGAAAATTGGTCACAGCACTAAATTAGAAGCGATTATACAAATAAAATTTTATGAAAGTAATATACGCTTTACTTTTTTTATACCGCTCTCTTTTTGAAGTCGGTTAAAAATGGGATTAGTAAGTTACTGTGAATTACTTTATTCTACCATGATTTCTAAATTTCCAAACAGATTTGGACGTCAGAGTCCTTTCATTTTATATACATTTTTTTTTACGAGTATACCACGATGGTAGCAAACAAGCATATGGCCCGTCTGATGGTAAACGGTGTCACTGTAGCGTTACCGACCCATAAAAAACCTCAATACGTACTTTTCGAATAACTCCAAACAAACGTGGTGTTTTTTCACCATTTTTTTCTACCACTGAGATGATAAAAATACGGCCCACCTGTGGTATGCGGTTACCACACAAGTGGTCATCTCCGTACGGGATGCTACTACAGACCACGGGGGGGAAAGGGATTGTTAGCAATCGAGTTTGACAACCCCATTGCTGGCAATATTAGGTCCTATTAGATCGACCTCCACGTGGTTCCCCCTGGAAACTATCGTGAAAAATTCTTGTTGAATTCGTCACGATGGGCTAATTGACCTGCTTCATCCTCATCTATCATCCTTCACTGGTGCCCCGCCGGTGTATACCGATAGCGCGGGTGGGGTTACTATTCCATTATTACCCATTAAATAAAAAAAATACAGACCACGAGTCGATACTCTTTGCCCGAGCAATCTGCAAGGGTCTGCCGCCCTCGCATCGATCATTTAAGCCTAGTGGACTAAATGTATGTTATTCTGAAATAACACCGGCTAAAGTAGTTACCGTAGCCTACGAATCAGGTGATTTGTATGCTCGTTTGCGCCCTGTGTTATAAAAAAAAAAAAACATAAAACGCTCAAATCCTATCAATTACACCACACAGTCACTACCGTTAGTAACTTTATAATGAGTTCATTACCAGTTGGCTCTTCTGAACATAATAATACTATTGGCAAATTTTTGAATGGACTTTGTTAAACTTTCGACTTGATTCAAAATAAAGGACGCTATTTCATTATAAATTCTAGACATTGGTAATATGAAAACTTTTTTTTTATACAACTTAGAATGGCAAACAAGCTGACGGTCCACCTGATGGAAAGTGGTAACCGTCGCCTATAGACATGAGCAGTACAATGGACATAACAGAATATACTGTTTCGCCCATGATACCCCCCATGCGTTGCCATTCCTGAGGACTCAGGTATTATTCCTCTGTACCCAGTAAATTCACGCCATATCCCACCCTTCAAACCGAAACACAGCCATGCAAACACAACTGCTTCACGGTTGAAACACGAATGGGACAGAGGTATCCAAGCAATAGACTTTTGTACAAAATCTCCCTCTCTCCCGATCCGAAATCTATATATTGGGTATTTCTGGACATTGATAGTGGAATAAAGGTCATCACCCATTTCGATAACGCCCATATCGGTTGGATATATATTTTCGAATTTGTTAAAAGTCTGTTACCAATTTTTATTTTTTGGATACCAGACTTTAAACAGATTCGTTATTTAACCAGTACATGGATATTGTAGGCGAATTGTAAACCTCCTTCTTTTTGAAGTCGATTAATAAAGGGAAAAACTAAACGGAAAATACTAACGAAATGAAATTAAATTTTCGTTTCCGACATGACATGAAACGAAATTAAAGGAAATGAAATGAAATTAAACTAAATGAAACAAAATGAAACGAAATTAAATTAAATTAGTTTATTTGCAATTAGCAATCTTGAAATTATTACAAAAGCCACTTGTTACTATTTTGGTACTTGTTTAATTAAACGATGTAAACATGCAAATATTTAAATTTTATAAGAAAGAAAGCAAGAAAAAAAATTATGTGTCAAATTGTCATTACATATTAAAAAACGGATACATACACTAAATGATTGTATTCAAATTTCGAGCACATTTTAAAAATAGAATAAGAATTTTACGAGCACATATTAAAAAGAAAGAACGCGTGGAGATAACACGGCACGTGCCGTCACATCACACACTTGACAGTTCAACAGGATGCGCGATGTTTTTGACAGCTGAAATAGATTATTATTTTTTGACAATTTACTTTTTTAAATCTACTGCTATATTACAATATGCCATGATTTTCATCTTTGACGTATTTAATTATGTTTTGTAATAATCAATGTAAGATGGATGATAAATGTTGTAATATTTCTAGAAATATTTTTATATTGCGAGAGCTTATAAGCGATGGTAATTATCAGGCGAGCCGCATGCTCCTTTGTCCCTAAGTTATAGGAAAATAAATAAATAAATAGGTCTTGCAAAATAAATAAATAAATCTAGACTCCTGTAGACGATTATGCTGGGAATATTAATCCTTTCTAGTGAATATTTATTACATATTCAATTTTATTTAAACATGGATGAATGGATTTTAATGGAATTTAGTGTATAGATAGAAAATACTTTTATTTACATGTTAAAAGCTGCGAATTACATTACATTTTGTTATGAAAAGTATTTTCAACTTGCTAAATTAAAATCACCAAATTCGACAAATTTAATTAAAAATATTGCCATTTCGATAAAGGTCTGAATCAATATCACCTAAATTACAAGGAAACCTGCTAGTTAGTGAAACGTCACGTCGGTAATCAACTGTCACGCGTCATATCTCGTCGCGTCACGTATGGGAGGCGCTCGGCAATTTGCGACAACGTGTGCTCTGGGCCTATTCTTGTGTCGATGAAATAATTTCGAACACGACATACGTTTCGATCATCATCATAACTGTTCACTGCTGAACATAAGTCCCCCCTTTGGGGGGTCTTGCCAGTAGTTGCCTCGCTTGGCAGGCGTCTTGGCAACAGCAGTTAGGCTTTATAAATGTTTTAAAAGGGACGCTGCTGCCCATCCCTAGCCCTCCCTTAGTAGCCTCTTACGACACCCACGGGAAAGAGAGGGGTGGCCTATTCTATGCTCAGATTACACAGCTGTATATTTTTATTTTATTTTATTTTTTGTTAAAATTGATCTGCTAGTTAGTGATGTCACGTCAGTAATCAACTGTCACGGACCTTATCCCTTTTTTTATCACGTATGAGGATGCCTAGCAATTAGCGATAACTAATACTCAGGGTTGATTCTTGTGTCGATGAAGTAATTTCTAATACGACATGCGTTTCCATGTATACTTTTTAATTGCCTATATTGATAACTTCATATATTAATTATTTTGTTACAGGTGGGATTAAACTTCTACTGGCGGCGGTATTTGAAGCATCTTGTACTTGTATCCAGAAAAAGTGTATAACTAAATATAAGGTATGTCTGTATCTCGTAACAATCGCTTTTCTGTAATTTTTTTTACAACTTAGAATGCCAAACAAGACGACGGCCCACCTTATGGAAAGTGGTAACCGTCGCCTATAGACGTGAGCAGTACCATGGACATAACAGAGTATACTGTTTCGCCCATGATACCCCCCCATGCGTTGCCATTCCTGAGGATTCAGGTGTTATTCCTCTGTACCCAGTAAAGTAAGTAGAAAAAAATATTTTCAAGGTCTTATTAAGAAGAACAGATGCTATAACATTTTTTTTTAAATTTAGTCTGTCTGTTTGCCCGTCTATCTATTTTTTTGAATGTTTGTTTATCACGCCAAAATTTATAGCACCAAATTGGATGCGGTTTTCATAGTCGTGCTCTTGAGGTTTTAACTTCAAATTTATTGTATGTGTCTTGATATGTTACTTAACATAAATGTGGTTTATTTCATTAGTTTTCCTATTTATGGAATTCACAAACAATAAATAGCGACCAAAAAGTTAGTGTTCAAAGAAAACTGCAATTAGTACAAGATATGCATTTAGGCAACGTTTGATTGAAATAAATTCGACGAATTGTATGAAAATTGAATAATATTCCTAATAATAGCAACGATCTACAAAATTAATTCTTTCATCTAGGATTATAATGATTAACGTGTTACTATAATAATTAAAATAAAAGTTTTGTTTTAACATTAAAATTATTTAAATTACAATAAACTAAACTAATAAATTATTCTTAAAATTTTAATACATACATACATATCTCTCACGCCTGTCTCCCATTAAATAATTAATATTATTTTATTATTAAAATTTTCTACGAATCGAGAATTAACCCCTAACTTCGTATGTGACATAGACGAAACTAATACATTCTGTGAAATGAAATCTTTTTGAAATTATTTCTTACATATGCTTTTTATATTTTTTTCTTTATAATAAGTAATAAGAATTAATCAGATAGTTGTTGTTATGTAAATTTTAATATAGATCTACCCACATTGAAGCTTACATCTGGCCATAGGTTATTTTTGTTTGTTTTTTCTATCTATCTTTATTATATATTTTTTCCACAAGATTTCTGTCATTCTTATTTTGCGGGCGTATCTTTCGACTATCAAAATAAATCATAATGACATCCTAAAATTGACTAAGATAAGATGGGATGGCATATATAAAAAAGACAAAAATTCTTAAATAAATAAATACAAAACAAAACTATTACAAATAAATATTATCTAAAAAACATCATCAGTTATTTACTGTTATGTTTTTGTTATTTTAGTTTGCAATTGTTTTATAATATGTTATATATTAATGTAGATCTATTATATATAATCTACATACTTAATTACTTAATATTTATGAACCATAGCTATATTTTTATATCTCAAATACACAATAACTCAAAATTTCCTAAGAACTTTTTCATTACTTAATAACTATCTGATAATTTACATTAAAAATGTGTTAAGATACAATCTTTGGAAATAAATGAGACTACCAGACGATTAGTATCAAATATAAGATTATTTATAAATATTATTGAAAGGACAAAAATAGCTCGTTGCACCCAAACACGTTGCCCACCAAATTGCACTGTCACGTCGAACTGACACTAGATTTGATACAAAGCGTGACAGCTTATTCCGCGCGTGACATGCTACCCCGCATCACTATGAATTTATTCCCGTCTATACATTTTGTCCATGTCAGATAATTATAAAACAAAATAAAACACTTTTTGATTGTAATTCTTGATTTATTAAAAGGCACTTCGAGTCACAACTCTTCAGTATTTTAAAAATCTGATTATAGATTCAAGTAAACTGGGATGTCATAGCGATTTTTACAAAACTGCATTGTTATTTATTACAAATAGATCTATCAAAGATTTCTTTGTAGTTTGTACACCAATAGTAAACTAAATTAATCCGAGATATGGCTATTGCCATATGAACCCAGAATAGAAAAGCCCCCTTAAAGGAATTTAACGGTAGAAGAATAGATAGTAGCACTTTTTAAACACCTCTAAAGCCTAACTGCGGTTACCAACTTACCTGCCAAGCGTGGCAACTACATATTGGCAAAACCCCCCCAGTAGGGGGAGACCTATGTTCAGCAGTGGACAGTTAACGGTTGATATAATAATGCTGGCTATTGCTGTATCTATTGCTATTGTATTTTTATCTATTGCATAGCTTCTTCTAGCTTTGCCTTCCTGTCACATCGTATTTTAAATAACAAAATGTAGGCATATCAAGTGCTATGTACAATACAATGGTAACACCTCAACAAATGTCTCCGACTACACGATCAGGAAATACTTTTTTTTATGCAATTCAGAATGGCAAACAAGCTGACGACTCGCGTGGTGAAAAGTGGTAACCGTCACTTATAGACATGAGTACATACTAACGTAAGCATATATATTTATTTAAAATAAAATGTTTTTATAGAACCGTATCATTTTCCATTATAAATTGGAAAGTCTATCAGATATTTCGATATGGCACGAACAGTATTGTATCTGGCAGGCGTACCGGCGTGTTACAGATTTGTAAAACTTTTTATACTGAATGTAATTTATTGTTTTCATTTTTTTTTGTAAATACCTGTAGGGTCACTCTTGAAATAAATTGCAATAGATCGATATTGAAATTGAGACTTGCACTCTCGAATTGCATTACTAGCGACACAATGGTTCCATACTGTTCTGATAGATGCATATTAGTGCAACTTGTCAATGCAAACTATTGTAAACCGATCCCAATTATAATTTAATTCCTAACTGTTGTTACATGAGTGCAGTATAAAATGTATGATTGATATCGAATTGACATCGACAATGGAATGGCAATCCCACCCGCGCCATCGGCATACACCGGCGGGGCACCAGTGAAGGATGATAGGTGAGGATGGACCAGGTCAGTTAGCCTATTGTGACGAATTCAACAAGAATTGTTCACGATGGTTTCTAGGGGGAACCAGGTGGAAGTCGACCTAGTAGGGCATATTGCTAGCAATGGGGCTGTCAAACTCCATTGCTAACAATCCCTTTTCCCTCTATCCCTTGTGTTGCAGGCCTACCCCAAGTGTCCATAAGCTACGGTGATACTTTACCATCAGACGGGCTGTATGCTTGTTTGCCTTGTATAAAATTTGACAGACGGTAGTGCCAACATCCTAAATTACTATTTGGAGGTTACAGCTGTTTTTAAATATACCAAACATTTCTATCCCATGCCAGACATAACATCCATTCTGTGTCCGACGCATAATTCCGCGGGGATAAAATCAAAACAAACACTGTGGAACTGGGGACGAACTAATTTGCATAATGTAAAAATGGCCGTCACACATGTGACACGTAGGTGTTCGTAAAAATTACTAAAACTCATACAAGGATATAGTAATTTGAAGGGTGCCTTTGTATGTGTACAACGGAAATTTTATGAACATACTATGTCTGTTGGAAACGACAAAAAATAAAATATAATTTTAAAAAAAAAAAAAAAACAAATGGCAGTCTCCTATAATATTTGGTAATAATATAAAACTTAAGTCCAGACTACTTTCCCCGAAATCTGAAAGTAGGTAAAGATTTTTTATTTTATAACTTGATCCCATATTTTTTTCGATTGATTTTTTATTAATATTATATTAATAGTAATAACTGTCATAACAATATATAACAATTGTTAATATTAATGTTATAACAATATGTTCTAAATGGATGTTATTTTTGACTGAATCGAACTGCACGTTTGTTCTAGGCACGAGTTTGGAATATATTAAACACTATTCATGTCACTTTTAGGAATTAAATTTTGTAGTTGAGGCACGATCGTGTCGGTGCACGGAACTTGTTTTTATAGAAATTTATAAATTTACACACATTGCAACATTTCTGCCTTCCATTAAATATAATTGTTTTAAGGTTATATAATTGAATAAATAGGACGGATAATGGTGATGATGATGTTAACTACCTATGATATATATGATGAAATATATTTTTTATGCAACTTAGAATGGCAAACAAGCTGGCAGCCCACCTAATGGAAAATGGTAACCGTCACCTATAGACACGAGCAGTATCATGGATATATCAGAGTATACTGTCTCGCCCATGATACCCCCCGTGCATTGCCTTAAATGGATTGATGGTAAGAAGTCTTTTTTATGCAATTTAGCATGGTGAAAAATGGTCGCCTATAGATATGAACAGTACTATAGATATAATAGATAAGAAACAACTCTTCATGCGTTTTCATTCCTTAGGACTAAAGTTTTACGCCTTTGTGGTATGGTATGGTATGGTATTTCTTCGCCATATCTTTGTCTTAAAACCGAAATACAGCCATTCGAACACAAATACTTCACAATAGAAACACGAATGAGACAGAGGTATTCAAACAAATAAAATTTTTATACAAAGTCTGTCACTGGTTAAAATTTATTTACTTTATAAACCTTTATATTTTTCTCGTTTACAACATCACATACGAGTATGTGATCGATAAACGCCCTAAACACCAGACACCATGCTACGACTACATGTATAATTACTAAAAGTATAACAATTTAAACCCAATTCGTTATACTAAAGTCAAAATCATTGGGGTGACGCACAAAAGCAACACTTCATATTTGTTATTACGAGCACTGCGCGGGAGGGTGCCATTCATATTCAAATCACTCTCAAATCTACAACTATTATTATGGCCAATGCATTGTGTTGCTCCTTAGGGACCTATATCATTATTCGTGCGCGTCCTTCAAATCATGCCCAACGTAAAAGTATTGTTGTGTTCAGAATCTCTGGACGCCAAGCGTGGGCCAAATTATTGTCACGAGGGTGATTCGAAAACGCTCTATATCACTTTACAACGTATTTACAATCCTCCCCATTCATACTGTCATCATTAATACACATTTTACGGTTTATAATACCATAACACTTGAATGGAAATTATAGCTCCGATGTTTAGATCCTAATAAGAATTTCACGCGGTGATTTACGGACGTAGAAGAAAAAAAAAAATTAAAAAATTTCCAATCGAAAGGCGCTGTAATAAATTTAAAAATAAAATTATACAGTCCATAAAGGTCCATTAGCAATAAAACATTAGTGCGGTAGAATCAAAAATTCATCGACTCCTTTAGTGAATAATTTATGTGACGGTAAACATTTTATGTTCCATTAATGTTGGATTGGATTCTTCTATCAGTTTGCCTAATGCAAGTGGCGCCTAAATTCTGGATCGACAACGGACGTGGCCCGCTCATAAAGTTTTGTCCCAAACAAACACCAACTTTTAGCACCCTCCCAAGCTTTGTTTTTTTAATAACCATGTTCTGTTTTGTCAGGATTAACTTCGGTAGTTCCAAAATATTGACTCTATCTATCCACAATGCTGTTGCAAGATGTATTTTTTTAATTACCCCGTCGTTACTTTTTTTTTTGTTTTACTACAAGATATAGTATTAGTAATTTTGAAGCTAAATTTACAGAAAATTCTATAGGTTACCCAAAATTTTACAAAAAACAATATATTTTATTAAATTATACAAATTTTCCATTTTTTATGCTGTTTTTTGGAGCAAATAAAGGGTTATATTGACGTTTCTCTACTTAAAAAGTTTCCCTTTGATGGGGTTATAATAATTAAATTGTTCTGAAATATTGTTTTTTGTTAAGAGCATCATTTAATAACCGTTGATCGATACAATCGTTAGTAAATGCATAGCTGTTTTAATGTTTATACAAATAATAATAGAATGATTAAAATTTTTATACAAAGAAATAAGAAAGGAATTACTGGTGATCACCTAGTTTTATTATATTAAATTCTAATTATGCCTGATTGATGATGATGAATGAATGAATGAATAACTTGATTTGCTTGAATACAGATTATTAGAAGTATTTAATGTTAAAAAACAGAATCTCTGTATTCAACCGCGTGACGTGCGAATAAATATTTAATTTAGAACTTCTCCTTAAAATAATCTTTAAGTTTGAGTAAAAATATTTCTCAGTAAGCCAATTGTAAATTTTCTCATTAATTTTTTTATCTGTCAGATCCCTGTATTCTGTTGGTAAATAATTATATATTTTAACTGTCAAATAGTAACAGTTTCTGTTGGACAATGCCAAGGCTATGTTGAGGTACTATAACTGCTTTCTATATATATACAAAAATAATTAAAAATTACTTGAAATTTATAAAAAAAAAAGTCTAAATAAAATTATTTTGTTGTTCATATTGTTTTAACTTCATTTTCACGATATTGAAGACTAAAGACCACACAATTTCACGAATTATAAAAAATTTATATGCAATACGTGCATTGTTGAATAGGGTCCTTACATCACTCAGATAGCTCATACAAACAGTTATAGAGTAAAAAGGCCATGGAAGCACATTATAAACTCATATCGCCTAGCGTTTCCGTTGATGGTGTCAGAATGATAAATTCCGGATACGACAATACCATAAGCTATTGTTTCAAAGACAACAATGTAGACAGATAGAAAAAAAAGTGAATAACAGACGAAGTTGAATAAATCTAAATCACATTCGAAAACTTATTTTCAATAATCCCAACATGCCCTTATACACGGTCCGTATAAAACATCGTATTGTTTATTAAAAAAAAAAGAGTATTAACGACGCGTTGCCATTATATTTTGTCAAAACATCGATTTTAATTTTAAACTTTATTGAAATGCCCATTGAAAATACTGAAATGTTGTCCGAATGAGTCCCCACGGTATGAATATTTGGTTACAGTGAAGTACACACGAAAGTTATGTTTGACTTGTATCATAAAATTGAATTTGATCTCTCGAGTTGGCGTCGAAATTTGAAAATATTCGGCGTGGCAAATTTGTTCGGTTGTTTTTACAAGTGTTTTTAATTAAATTCGCACAACGGAGTTGTTATTGCGCACGGCCTTTCTACAGAACGTGCCTTATCAATGGATGCGTCAAAACTGACGCTATCAGCTAAAAGCCAATGCCACAAATGTGTTCAATTAAGCTTCGTGCACCGCAAAAGCGTAAATCATCTCGATGTTAATATTTCATATGGATTTTTGCACGCAAATCATTCTAGTGTAGATTTATGTTTGCAAAGTGTAACTTTATTGTTAACTTTATTCAATTAGTACAAAATAATATAAGTGTATGTGCATATTAATAAGTTGTTTAGTAATAAATCAAATAATTCTCAACATTAATTTTAAACTTAATTATACAATATTATCATACCTACTTGTACTACAATTAATCCGTTACCTTAAGGTTGTCTTGAAAAGATTGCTCTCAGCAATAAGATCGCTTTACTGTACTTACACAACTATATCGTTGCATTTATTAACTGTCTTACTTATTTCCTATAATGTATGATGCAAATAAAGTATATTCATTCATTCACCTTTTATTAGTTAATTGACAATTTGCTAAATACAAATTCAATAATTTTGTTCCGACATTTGTGATATAAATGTCCACTCTGACAGAATTCATAATGTTTTTATGATACACATACACTCAGATAAGTGGGCAAAAAAAATCAACGTTAAATGCCTATCGAAAGTGAAGCAAATTTAGAAATTTTAACAAATTTGTTTCATGCTATTATCATATAGCGTATATCAATCTTAACATTAACAATACATACTCACCATCGGCTGAGAATCCATTCTCACACCTTTGAATCAGAGTGGTCACATATAGTGCAGTTTCAGAGGAGTTCCCCCCACCCCCCACCCTCGCGAACACTCAGATTGTGGAATGATCTTCCTGCCAAGGCTTTCCGTAGAAACTACAGCATTGGATTCTTAAAAAAACGTATTGGGGTTTCTATAGGGTCGGTAACACGCGCGTGATATACCTGGTGTTACAACGTCCATAGGCTACGGTAATCCCATTTACCATCAGACAAGCCATATGCTTATTTACTACCATAGTAGTATAATAAAAAAAAATGAAAATACCCTATTTATTTAATCTATTAAAATGTTTACGCTACAACTTTTTTTTATGCAACTTAGAATGGCAAACAAGCTAACGGCCCACCTGATGGAAAGTGGTAACCGTCGCCTATAAACATGAGCAGTATCATGGACATAACAGAGTGTACTGTTTCGCCCACGATACCCCTCATGCGTTGCCATTCCTGAGGACTCAGGTGTTATTCCTCTATACCCTGTAAATTCACGCCATATCCCACCCTTCAAACCGAAACACAGCCATGCAAACACAACTGCTTCACAGTAGAAACACGAATGGGACAGGAGTACCCAAGCAATCGACTTTTGTACAAAGTCTTCCTCTGGTAAAAGATTCAAATCCACATGATACATTTAAAAAAAACATTATAATTTTTTTATTGAAAGTCGGTTAAAACGCCATCACACCTGAACCCTCGTTGACGATTTATTATACCGGTACATCCTTTATAATCGATCGATCATGTTATAACAAGCTTCATAATCTTTATTCTGATACCGCCCACATTGACCCGGCATCGTCTTCAGACGCTGAGTAATGCATCAATATATCAACCAGATACGTGAGACAAACAATTAGTGTAGTAACAAGTGTACACCGGAAACAATTACGCCATAAAACGTGTCAGGTGTTGCCATATTCATAAACAACCCGACTTGTTTGATTAGGGCTCTAATACCGGTGGAGCAGTGATAAAGATGTTCCCAAGAGAAATTTCACCGTCATTACGGATGTCGGATTACTAATAGTTGGGGATTGTGTTCAGATAACATAATCTAACATAACGCAGTAGTTTTTAGTAATGGCAATAACGCATACCATAGGCATAATGGGTGTTTACCTCTGTAAGTTAAGATTTTTTTAACGGATGAAAATGGAATGGTAGTCTCGACTACGCTATCGGTATACACTGTCGGGGCACTAGTAAGACATGATAGGTGAGGATGAAAGCAGTTCAGTTAGCCCATCATTATGAATACACCAGAAATTCAGCACGATGGTTTCCAGAGGAGACCACGTGGAGGTCGACCTAGCAGTGTATATAGCTAGCAATGTAGCAAAAACTCTCCCCCCCCCCAAATAATGGATTTTTAGCTCTATAAGCGATGTTTTTTTTAACGGATGAAAATAGAATGGTAGGCCCGACTGCGTTATCGGTATACACTGTCGGGGCACCAATAAGAGATGAGAGGTGAGGATGAAATTAGATCAGTTAGTCCATTGAGACGAATTCAAAAATTAATCACGTTTTTCAGAGGTAACCGCGTGAAGGTCTACCTGACAAGGTATATTGCGAGCAATGAAACTGTTAGAGCCAAATACTAACAATCCCTTTCCCCTATAAGCGAAGGTTACCACATTCTATCACGTGGACCTTTAGCTTTTTTGCCATTCTAAGTATTATAAAAGAAATATTATATATTTTAAACGTCACTTAAAATTATTTCATAAATGGAACATAAATACAATCAAAATACAATGCATTATTCGAGCTAGATAAAAAAAGATCGAAGAAAATAGAAAGAAATAAAAGTAGTACCTAATGCTGACAGCTATAATTAGGATAACAGCTGGCACGATAAAGAAAGGTTATAATTCAAACAAAAACTTAAAATTGCAAATAGAAAAGTTAAAAACAATCCATTAAAACACTGAAGTATATATACCTACCTATATTTATATATATATATATATATATATATATATATATATATATATATATATATATATATATATATATATATATATATATATATATATATATATATATATATATATATTCGCACTGACAGTTTATTGATCTTATAAAAGATAACAAACTTCAACTTTGAACAATTTTCCATTATAAATATTATTGTTCAGTAATCAGTCTATTGGTTTCTGTAAACTTTGAAATTTTGCATTTAAATTCTGCCTTTACTAAAAGATTTTATATTCTATTAATTATGTATTATTGTGTTTAATGTACAAGCAAGTAGACAAAATATTTTAAGTCCAGAAAGTGCTAATTCGTCGTACGATTACTCGTATTAACAAGCTAATTTTATGCAAATGAAATCTGATATACCCATAAAATCTGGTATTCTATAACATAACCACTTACCATCAGGTGGGCCGTATGCTTGTATACTACCTCAATGGTATAAAAAACATAGTAATATTACGTAAAATATATAACTTATAAAATATAAATTAAAATTTTCTAACATAAAAATAAACTAATAATTTTGTATCATTAAATATTTCACCAGAGGGAGACTTTGTACAAAAGTCGTTTGTTTGGGCAACTCTGTCCTATTCGTGTTTCAACCGTGAAGCAGTTGTGTTTGTATGGCTGTGTTTCGGTTTGAAAGGTGGGATATAGAGTGAATTTACTGGGTACAGAGGAATAACAGGTCCTGAGTCCTGAGTCCTCAGGAGTGACAACGTATGTGGGGGGTATCATGGGCGAAACAGTGTACTCTGTTATGTCCATGGTACTGCTCATGTCTATAGGCGACGGTTACCACTTTGCATCAGGTGGGCCACCAGCTTGTTTGCCATTCAAAGTTGCATAAAAATAAAATATAAAAAATATATCTAACAATATTATTTTACTAATGCATTTTAGAATAGATGAATGTATCCAAGTAGTAATAGATGCAGGAGTGAACTAACAATAGTTGGACGTTGCAACATGCTCGCTCATAAAGAAAACAATAACGATGTCCGTGAGATAGGGCGAAGAGGACGTAAAAACTTCTGTCGGCGCCCAGAAAAAGATGCCATGATAAAATTATAAGCGCCACGTCTGCTCACAGAACGAGTTTGTGAAATAGGTGCTGTGAACGTAACAATGTATTAAATTTATCGTTTTAAATTATTTCTATTTGATTTTAACTTTAAGAGTTCCACTGCTAAGCAGTTTGCGTTTTTTTATTAATAGCAAGCAATCTGACCCGGTTTCGCAAGGGTGGATAGGTAGAAAGATAAATTAGATAAAATACAGCCCATGTTACTCGCTAAAAAAGTAATTCTTTAAAGGTGAAAGAATTTTTATAATAGTTAAATATTTTTTTAGTATATCCATTACAGAATTATGTTTATTACGAGTATATTTTTTATACAATTTAAAATGGCAAACAATTTACCAATTTATTTTATTTTTGATGTATTAACTTCAGGTTTAAATTAAGCGTAATTTGGTAATCTTATTATTTAATAACAACACAGCAATATTGTATATACTTACAGTTTTTCCATGTTAATATATAGTTTTTTCTCCTTTACTTTTTTTGCTTAAAGCAATAAATTTTTGAAATATTTACAAAATTTCATATCATAATAGCCAACAAATTTTGCACGAATAATTATATTAATATTGAAAAAAAAATATTAAAAATAATAACTGTTAGTGTATAGGTAATACAAATTAACAACTTAAATAACTTCTTTGATTAATGAAATAAATCTAATAAGTACACAATGAAACAATACTATTATGTCTTAGTGTCGACAATGTGTAATAACCACTTTAAGTTAATGTATAATTCGATCACGTCTTTGAATGGCCTGCGCAGCCGAGCGGACTGTCTTCAAAAATTTTTTGTTCATCAGAATACAGAGACATACAAGAGCAGTTTTGACCTCTAAAAAGATTAAATAAATGTCATCGAATTTAGAATTGTAAAAGAAACAACGTAATATTATATATACCCAAAAAGTATGGTTGATTTAAGACCTTGGCTTCTTGAAATCGACTGAAAGTATCGCCTTTTTTTTATATGTGGTTTAAAATAAAGAAGAATTTTAGTATTTTTTTATGTATTTACAGGATATATAGAGTTTTAAGAGAAAGTTTCAAATAACTGTCAAACAAACAAAATTCATTTTTTCCTTTAGTTTTTAGGACATAACAACAATCTCTCCTGTACCCAGTTCTTAATGGTCCAATGTAAAAAAGTGGCCTTTGCTTGTTTGCAGAATTTTGATATTTAAAAGTATAATACATAAAAATACATTCGAACTGTCGATTCTGACTCTGACCGAGTTTGGGCGTGCGGAATCCGCAGACGAATTGTAAATTATAGCTCTAATGAAATCCAACTATATGGATGACTTTTTTGTCCGCACCTGTCGTCAAATGCCGATGCCACAACAGGTACAAAACGTCCAAAGGAATACGATAAAAATGCGTCCCGTCTGTTATAAATATTCATTCGAACGATCCCAGTGTGGGGGTGTGGTAAGTGCTAGAAATATGGGGTTTGTCAAAGAGGAGCGCAATCATAATTTTTATTTGGAAATTTACGCGTGTGTAAAATACGACGCGGCCATTTGCATGAGAGACGCCACTGATGAATGTGACGGGGAGAGTATAAGATTACTTGGTAATAAATAATGTCTGAAATTTCATTCTTCAGAGTTATCTCTTCACGCGTCTGCTGAAGGCGAGGATATATCAACAATTTCTCATCTAATATTAAGATCTGTTAAATGTAATCAAGATGAAAAGCTTTTTTGATAGATTGTAAACTATATAATGAGCAGCTAATACATTATCGCTCGACAACATGATCTCTCTATCGAGTTAGTAAACATACAAGAAAATGTATTGGCAGTTAATTCTGAGATTAAGGTGAAGTAAGCACCTATTTGAAAAGCATACAATCTAACAAGTAGATTCTCGAGGGATTTATTGATAACCTGTTATGATTGCTATTTCATTGGCACTATAAACTAGTTGTTTCTTATGGTTTAGTTGCATAAATAAAATTATTATATATACGTTAATGTAGGATTTAATTTGTGTAAATACCAATGTTATTCTTCATTCTTTATTGTACACAAAAGGTTATTGAAATGTAAAAACAAACATAATAGTGCACATAGGCGAGCTTATCTCCAATAGAGATTTCTTCCAGCAAACCCAATATGAGAAAACTGACAGTTCATTAGTAGTTACAGTCATACATGTGTACCAATCGACTTAAATGTTATAGTAAAAATAAATTAATCCGCTGTTTAAGCTTAATTAAGCCACAAATATATATTTAAATTC
The DNA here is from genome assembly GCF_026898425.1 of Galleria mellonella. Classification (NCBI taxonomy): domain Eukaryota; kingdom Metazoa; phylum Arthropoda; class Insecta; order Lepidoptera; family Pyralidae; genus Galleria; species Galleria mellonella. Next base: position 6,209,132 of record NW_026442039.1, on the reverse strand, counting down.
AGATCATCTTTATTCAAATAAATATGTTTACAAGCACTTTTAAATCGTGTTTTTTTTTTAAATCTACTGCAGGGTTCGGAAGGTTATTATCTGTTCAGAATATCTCGCAAGAAACTCAACAGTTGCTCTTTTAAATCTCTGTTAACATTATGTGTATTTATTTAAATGTACTATGTCTAAAATTACATGATCATTAAAAACCCGTGCATGATCGACGAACAACCCGCACGCTTGTCATTTATATAATCGTTTAGTATATCATATATAATATAACATATATATATATATATATATATATATATATATATATATATATATATATATATATATATATATATATAAAATCATGATTAGTTGTAATATTATATAAATTTTATATCAGTAAGATAATCGAATCGTGAAATTAAATGTGGAAAATGGATGTAGAAACATAAATGTTAGTGAATTTTTTATGTCTTTTTTCATATTTGGTTATAAAATAACTACTAGAATCTGTATCGTAGTTTCGTTAATATATTTATACTAATTATTGATAAACTTTTTATTATATTGCTAGGTTTTACCCGCGACTTCGTCTGCGTTGCGCGGATATCTTCACAAACCAAGATAAAAGCAAAGAAGTATCAAAATACACATATATTACAGAATTCCTTCTTCAGATCGTATAGTATATGTATACCAAATTTATGTATAAATTTATATATTATATAATGTATAGAACAAACATCCTTACCTACAAATTTATAATATTACGAATTATATCGTTACATTAGTTTTTATTTAATACAGAAATAATAGTACTAGAATAGAAAAAAAAAACCAAACCGTACCTTGCTTAATAGATCGCCCAAAACAATTCCAATATGCACTGGGATGGAATCACAAAAAATATACAAGCCAGAGTTTTTTCAAACTCCAACTTTACGTGGGTCGTGTTACCCACTTTTTTTTTATTTTTAAGGACATTGATTGATTGAACCTTATGGCACATCTATGAGAAACATCGGAGCTCGGGCCATTGTTTTTTTTTTTTTATAACTAACAGACTTTTTAGAGAATCTTTTAAAACTTCAAATCTATTCCCAACTCATTGTGTCTTCATTTAGATAATTTCACTCGCTTTTCATCACTGTCTTAGTCTTTTTTTAAATTGATTACTTAGTAAATTGACGAATAAATACTTGCTTTTACATTTTTTATCTTATATTAGTTTGAGTTGGCTTTTAAATAATAGTTGTTTCCGAAGTTATTGTGACCTTTTCTAAATTATTTTTAATTTCAAGATTATATTTTAGACATATGCATATTAGTTATTGTGCGTGAGTACGTGCGTGTGCGTGCGTGCGTGCGTGTGTGTGTGTGTGTGTGTGTGTGTGTGTGTGTGTGTGTGTCTCTCTCTGTGTGTGTGTGTGTGTGTGTGCGCGCGTGCGTGCGTGCGTGCGTGTGTGTGTGTGTGTGTGTGTGTGTGTGTGTGTGTGTGTGCGTGCGTGCGTGCGTGACTGTGTGTTTGTGTGTGTGTGTGTGTGTGTGTTTATATGTGTATGTATGTGTATAAATATAAATTTAGTATATAAGTTTGCTACTATTTAAAAGTATAGTATAAAGTTGTATGTAAAAGAGTGTAGAGCTGCAGGCAAACTGCAAAGCAGTTTCGCGGCATTAAAATATGTATTGTCTATGTAACTGTTTACTTGAATTACATAAATAGCTTTTGTCCGCGATTTTGCACACTGTACTTGTAGATTTTAGAAGTTTTACCTTACTTTTAGAGGTTGAATTTTCAACTGTTCTTATATTCGTCTACACTTTATTAAGAAATTATCTGCAAAATTCAAGATTATAGATTTAATAGTTTAGCTGTATGCTAATATATGGGTCAGTTAGTCAATCAGCGTCCTCTTTGATAAATGTATATATATAATAGATATAACAGTATTGTGATTGTGGAATTTTTTTTCCATATCTATCCGTGAGAGTCGAAGAGAAAGAGCAAATATTTTTAAGAGTAAAACTAAGACTTAAAGAGCATTTTCTATCTCTATGAACATATATTTATTTATCTATATGTATAGGTATATTATATATATGTATATTTATGTCTATATATGTGTATATATATATATATATACGATTAAATATATTACAATTAGTTATGTATAAACTTAAATTTGTCTAGTTCTTTTGTTTGAAAATTATCACAATATTGTACACCGCTCTTCCCGCTGACATTGATGCTCCTTTCCGCTTAAAGAGAGACTCAGAGTTAATCTCGCCTTTGTACATTCGATTACCTCTGTCATATTTGCATGTATAATTATTATGTACAATAAAGTATATTTGTGTGGATGAAAATAAAATAAAATTGTTGTAATTATTTACTATGCCATCTAATTACATGCAACACATGAAATTTGTTTAAACTAATTTAGTTTTACTAAAAAAAATGTACTCCTATAATGATGTTGTCCATTCGGTGGTTCTTTCCTATTATAATTAAATGAATTTCACTTAATTTAAATTCTAATTATGCTTACCGACCATAAAATACAAGTTAAAACTCATGAGAATTGCGTTAATGAAGTTATTTCTCAGGAACTTTTTGAGTTACAACTTGATGTGATCACATGTTGAATAGTTTAATATAAAATGGGAAATACCAAATGTTTTCTAATAAATACGACTATTTATTAGAAATAGAAGAATTATTATATAAATATAAAAATGTTTATTAATATTATAAAGCTCATTGTGAGTTTGTTTGTTTAATATCTCATAGCATTTAAATAGTCACTATGGAATTTGGTATGGTAAATATGGAATGAAGAAGGAAATAAGTTTCTTTTAATTCCGGTATAATATATCCTAGTCTTAGTGGATTATTATGGAATGGTAACCTCACCTGTGCTATCGGTATACGCTAGCCGGGCACCAGTGAGTGTTGATAGGTAAAGATAGAACCAGATCAGTTAGCTTAACGTGAAGGATTCAATAAGAATTAATTACAATGGTTTTCAGAGGTAACTATGTAAACCAAGGAATTTTATTAGGGCCTAACTGTCCTATTGCTAGCAATATACCCTATCAGGTCGATCTCCTCACGGTTCTCCTTGGAAACCATCGTAATTAATGTATTATTGAATTCGTGACGATGGGACGACTGACCTGCTTCATCTACAGCTAATATCTCTCACTGGTGCTCAGCCAGTGTATACCGACAGCTTAGGTAGTGGACCAATTCCATTATCTTCTATTAAAAAAAATTACAGTTGTAAGCATATTAAATTGACTTATATTTCAATACGTAAAATGAAATTTTACGTAACATTAAAAGATAAATTTGCTTGCTTTATTTTATATATATATATATATATATATATATATATATATATATATATTTTTTTTATTTTATTTGGGATAACATCAGCTTTTTACCAAATTCATTACATATTATATTACATTTACTACATGCTAGCTAATTTTAGTTATCCACAGTGTAAAACATAAGCATTCGTTAAGTGAATAAAACCATAACTCATAAATATCCATGGTCGAATTTCCACTGGGCGACCACTAGTATATTTTATTCTTAAATTAACTTCCTCAATAGATATAATAATATTTCCTATAAATCTCTGAAGGAGATCAGATATAAAAAAAAATATTATGATAATAAATATGAGACGTGTATAGTTTTAATAACGTTGGGATCAATATATATGTACATGATACAAATATTTATTTATGAATGAAGTCAAGTCAAAGGGCAATAAATTCGGGAAGATAAAAATATATTTTTATTTTATTTATTTATGCTTTTGTATATACACTTTTAATATAGGTATTAGATTATAACAAGTATATATATATATATATATATATATATATATATATATATATATATATATATGTCCTCAGGAATGGCAACGCATGGGGGGTATCATGGGCGAAACAGTATACTCTGTTATGTCCATGGTACTGCTCATGTCTATAGGCGACCGTTATCACTTTCCATCAGGTGGGCCGTCAGCTTGTTTGCCGTTCTAAGTAGTATCCATTTTATTTTTGTAAAATTCATTTTTATCTTTCATATTAATTTATAATATTAATTCAAATTAATTTATTATTAAAAAAATAGTCGGATGATCCCTGCATAGAATAGGCAACTTCTTTTCCTGTGGGTGCCATAAAAGGTGATATTTTTTTCTTAAATTTCTTTAGAAATAGCTTCTAAAAAAACTAAACTAAAAATATTTTTCTCGATATATGATAAATAATAAAAAAGGCAATGATGATGATGATGATATGATAATAAGGTCAAAAATACCCAATATATCACTGTCCTATATTATTAAGATACGGAGAAGCATACGAAATAATGCAAACAGTATGCCCCCGGCTAGAAGGGCAAATACACAAATCCTCTACCTTACATATTATTATATAGGACAAAAACAAACTTCTGCTTGTATATTCTTGTCTTATCTCACACTAGTCTACCGACGTCTTCACATTTTTCTTTTTACTGGACTTTTAAACAATGAATGTCGTGATTACTTTACGATAAGTATCGAAATATTGAGCAGTATAATCTGACTGGTCCTGATTCTATTCAATATAAGGTTTTAGTTTTAAAATCCTATCATTACCTATATAAATAAATATATTTTGAATTTGATTAACATATAATTTTTGGGCATTCAATGTTATGATGGAAATTTCCACCATTATGCAAAGAAGGGTTAATTACTCAGACATATTTTTATTTATAATACATTTTTTTTTCTCAATGTAGGGCAATATATATATATATATATATATATATATATATATATATATATATATATATATATATATATATATATATATATATATATATATATATATATATATATATATATATATATATATATATATATATATATAATGGAGTACTTATGAATAAATAAAATATGCTAAATATACTAATCGAATTATTATTATTGGATGTATTTATATTTATTTATATCAAATGATCTGTGACTATTTATACCATAGGCAGTATATACCATTTGATATTTTATTCTATATAAATCATATATTTTTTTATACAACTTAGAATGGCAAACAAGCTGACGGCCCACCTGATGGAAAGTGGTAACCGTCGCCTATAGACATGAGCAGTACCATGAACATAACGGAATATACTGTTTCGCCCATGATACCCCCCATGCGTTGTCATTCCTGAGGACTCAGGTGTTATTCCTCTGTACCCAGTAAATTCACGCCATATCCCACCCTTCAAACCCAAACACAGCTATTCAAACACAACTGTTTTACGGTTGAAACACGGATGGGACAGAGGTACCCATGCAAACGAATTTTGTACAATCTCCCTCTGGTTAATAATAAAATAACATAAGAATAATAATGATAAAAGTACCCCTCTTCTAATGGTATCTGTTATTTTATTATTTATTTAGCATAAGATATCAAATGATAGCAAATGTGATGGACACACACAATGTATTTTATTCATATTTCTTTTTTATTATTATTATATTTATTAAGGAATTTCGCGATTGGCTCTTGGCCACAACAGAATGTAAGTGTTTTGCTCTTTTGAGGGCAAAGCAATAAACTGAGTTGTGACCATTTTGTGTTACTGTGGCACACGCATGAAAGAAGAAGCGAATCTGAGCCATCTGCATTCTCCTTGAAATCGTATTAAGTGGATTTTTTAAGAAATGTAGAAGAAAATGTAAATATAGATAATAAAATTATAACTCCACCTATGTATATTTGATTTAATGGGAGTAGGGGGTTAGTTGACACTTTGCTTGCCTGTACAGGGTCACTCTGGATTCTTCTTTTCCATTAAATGTCAGATATTTCGAATGTAAAAGAGTGAATGATTTAAAATCCAATTACAAATAAAACGGATTAGGTCAACAAAAATGCAATTATAATGAAATATTAGAACATAACGGGCCTTACGTGACGCAGGTCAGTCCCTGCAGAGCAAAGATATCTTGGATATGTCTAGTGATGTAACGAGTCAAGCTGAATCGGATAATAACTCGAATACTTACTAAGTACTCGAATCCAATATACAGAATTCGCATACATCAGCTTCAAATACAGATCAGTACGTGCAGAGCAAAGACATTTTACGTATATTTAGTGACGTTGACTAATATATGTTGATTCGGGTAATAACTCGAATACCTATTAGGTACTCGAGTTCAATACATGCATATGTGAGTTACAAACGCGGATCTGTCTATCTGACTGTAAAAACATCTTAGGAATACCCAGTGATATACCGAGCTGTAGATATTCACATACTCGTGTATTTAATGTACAGAATTCAAATACACGTTATTCGAATACTTATACATAGTATCGCGTACTTACGATAATCGAATAATAGTTGCGATTTTTATCTTAGTTTTTATATGTGTATCAATTTTACCGTTTCTGTTACTTTTTCTTAAGTATTAAAACAAAATTTATTAAATTATTAACCGATTTTAATGAAATATTCGAATACTCGAACAGTACTCGAATACGAGTTCGAGTTCTTTGACTTGAATCAGAACTCGATTATTTTTTTCTAACGAGTTCCAAAATACTCGAATATAAAAAAAAGTCCGTCTCGACACATCGTTAGGTATGTTCCCTTTGGGTGAAATAGGACACTCAGTCAAGACACGCTCTGGTAGGCTTGTGAGTTGTACGACTAGACAATATTTTGTTCGTGTAACATAATTTGTTTTCCTGATAGGACGGGATGGGGTCCCTACCTATTATTTGTTTTGACTAACACCATAAAGGAAACGTCATCGTATTTCTTTTATATTATTTAATAGTTATGAAAGGGAACAAAAGTTAGCATTTGCGTGTAAGTGGATATCACGATATAATGAATTACATCACCATCATCGTTTCAACTGTTATCTGTCCGCTGCTGAACATAGGCCTTCCCCATAGACTGCCATAAGGAGCGATCCTAAGCCATCAACAGCCACTGACTCCCTGCATTTGGGGTCGTCACTCCACCTAGTGGGGGGTAATCCTACACTGTGGGGTAAGGAATTGTTAGTAATGGAATCCCCATCACTAACAATCCCTACTTCTCCCACAGTCCCATTGCTAACAATATACCCTAACAGGTCGATCACCCCGTGGTCCCTCGTGGAAACCATCGTGCTGAATTCCAAGTGTATTCATCACGATGGGCTAACTGACCTGCTTTTTCATCCTACCTATCATCAATCACTGGTGCCCAGTCGCGTATACTGTTAGCGCAGGTGGAGTTACCATTCCATTATCATTTATTTAAAAAAAATCCTACGCTGTGTTTGCCTTTTAATGATCGAGGAACGGGCAATAGCGTTAACTTTTTAAACATCACCAAAACCTAACTTCGATTGTTGTCAACCATAGCAACTATTGGTAAAACCTTCCCAATAGAAGGAAGCCTACGTTTAGCAGTGGCCAATTAACGGCTATTATGTCAATGACGATGACGAATCCATAAGAGTAATCTCTTAAGCAATAACTACTTAGCTTCTCAAAATAGAACACTGTTCTAATAACTGTAAATATTTTGACACAGACACTGATATTAGTTTAAAAGGAACATGTCCATGGCTTAACGAACTCATATTACGAAACATGCATGGATTACCGTCAGATTTCAATCCACATGCAAACCAGTTCCACTTTCGTATTACCAAATTGGACATCTTGCTGACTACACGAATATAATGTTTCACCATTTCGTATTTCTTCAAAAAGACTTCTGCTAGAAATTCGATAAGCATAAGTAACTTTTTTTCTCCAGATATATTTGTATTTAATGCAGTGTTATTTATCTAATTTAATATTTCAATGTAAGATCATAGGGGGAAAGGGATTGTTAGTAATGGAGACTGAGAATCCCATTGCTAGCAATATACCCAACCAGGTCGACCTCCTCGCGGTTCCCCCTGGAAACTATCATGGTTAATTCCTGATGAATTCATCATGATGGACTAACTGGCCTGTTTTCATTCTCATCTGTTACCCTTCACTGATGCTCCGCCAGCGTATCCCGTTAGCGCATTTTCACCCATCAAAAAAAAAATGTAAGATCATATCTACTATGAATTTCTGAATGTATTTCCGAACCGATACGATATCGTGACCTTCAAGAAAAGAGCATATTTCAGGCCGCCAGTACACCTGCAATGCCTTTAGTGTTGTGGGTGATCATGGGCGGTGGTAGTCACTTACCATTAGGTGAGCCGCATGCTCGTTTGCCCTCTGTGTTGTAAAAAAAAACTTATTTCTTTAATTTATTATTTATGCAAATATCCTCAATGTATGTTATTATGGAAAGCAAAACGTAAAGAAAATAGTGTAAAAAGTCGCACGGTTTGTAGTAAAACATTTGGTATTCGAGTCATATCTTATATATTATCCACTCATCGATTTTTTTAAATTTTACTTTTACAAATGCAATGCGTATGGTCTCAGCGTGGTGTGGACCATCTCTTCTTTTCACATGGGTGTCGTAAGAGGCGACTAAGGGAACTTAATGATCGAGGACTACGCAGCAGCGTCCCGCTTAAAACATAACCCAAATATAACTGTAATAACCAACCCGCCTGCCAAGCATGACAGCTGATTGATATAGATAGATAGATAGATAGATAGATAGATAGATAGATGTATTACTTACAGCATACAAATCACAATAGTATACATAAAAAGCGAGATAATATAATAGTAACAAAATACACCGATTGGGAAAGGCCAATGTCCAGCAATGGACAATTCATGGCTGATATCATAATAATAAATATTATAACATCTCTTTTCAAAGAGATCTCACGCCGGCTGGTGGAAATCTCTGGTGACTAGAAGGCTGGCCTATACTTTAGTCAACGCATTTCCATTGCTATTCAGCGTGGAAATGCAGCAAGTATCCTAGGCACCCTACCAGCTGGCAGTGATCTCAAAGAAATTTTTTATCTTTAATTATATAATATTTTTAAATTTTTTAATGTTATATTGGATTAAGTAATATTTTGTTATTATTTCTTCTTATAACATCCTTAGTGCAAACATAGTTTTAATAATAATAATAAAATACAAATACAAAATGAATCCTTTTTGTGTTTACATATAAAATAAATCAACAAACACATTTTCGGTTCTATTCTGACGTTCATTCGTCACTAATATTTCTTTTGAAACCTTAATACTTGAACAACGTAAATCCCAAACCGCTAGTCTTTATCTCAATTTATACCATTTACTGTTTACATTTTTCTGTTTAACGTTTTTTTTTTCTATTTTTGGTATGAAAAATGAATGCGCTCGTATCAAATAAAACATCATTCTAATCCCGGGGGAGGCTTGTAAGGTGGAATATTATTGTTATTTATTAAAGTCGTTTCTTTTCTAAATAGAAAAATATGCCTGTATGTTGCTTACGACTTTTTTTTTTATTAAAAACAATCAACTTTGAATAAATCTTTTATTTTTTAAATCTTATATGGTTTCAATAGAGAATAGAAAAGGTAAATTGCTGGGCCATCTTATACGACATGACGATTTTTTAAAGAGAAAGAAAGAAAGAAAACATAGCATAGTAGACGGAAAAATAGAGGTTTTTTTATGCAACTTAGAATGGCAAACAAGCTGACGGCCCATCTGATGGAAAGTGGTAACCGTCGCCTATAGACATGAGCTGTACCATGGACATAACAGAGTATACTGTTTCGCCCATGATACCCCCCATGCGTTGCCATTCCTGAGAACTCAGGTATTATTCCTCTGTACCCTGTAAATTCACACCATATCCCACCCTTCAAACCGAAACATAGCCATGCAAACACAACTGCTTCACGGTAGAAACACGAATGGGACAGAGGTACCCAAGCAATCGATTTTTATACAAAGTCTCCCTCTGGTAAAAGAGGAAGAGGAAGACCGAGGAATAATTACATGGGACAGATAAAAGAAACACTAGGGGTCATGTCATATAGGGAGGTCAAGGATATGGCCTGGGATAGAACTGGCTGGAGGAAGATGCATGAATTAGTTGCACCGACAAGAGAAAATTCCTAAAAGAAAAGAAGATATGGTTTTTAATTAAAGTATGAAAATATATTTTTAATATTGCCGTGTGGTACCGGCATAGAATAGGCCACCCCTTCCTTTCCCGTGGGTGTCGTAAGAGGCCACTAAGGGAGAACGAGGGATGGGCTGCAACGTCCCTCTTATAACATCTCTAAAGCCCTGACTGCGGTTGCCAATCTACCTGCCAAGCTAGTTTTGCCAGTAGTTACCACCAGTTGCCACCTACTGGGAAAACTCCCCAAGGGGGAGGCTTATGGTAAGCAGTGGACAGTTAACAGGTGATATGATGATGATGATAATGTAAAATATAGTTTTTTTTTAAGATGCTTATACATTTAAATTGTATTTTTTTTTATATACATTATAAAATTATAAATTTGTTCAAGAATTTGATATATTTTTTTTCTTTTCGTATAACGTAAAAAATAATACTTAGAGTAGATACCATTTGCAGCGTTTTTATCTTTACCGCGTTCCGGTGAAAAATGAATGTGTTCATGTCAAGTGAGTATCCGTCTTAATCTTGCGGGAGGCTTTAGTGTATACCTAATATACCATATAGATGAATATTATTATGATTTATTAAACGCTTGCTTCTTGTCCAATATATAAAAAAAAAAAACTGAACGCTTTATAAACAATAATAAGTAGTTACTTTTTAGCTTCCTTAAAAAATACCTTTACTAAAGTTGAAACTTAATAAAATATTCATAAATATGGTATTTTGATTTGCTAGAATAGTTTTGTTTTATGTAACTTAGAATGGTAAACAAGCTGACGGCCCACCTGATGGAAAGTGGTAAGCGTCGCCTATAGACATGAGCAGTACCATGGACATAAAAGAGTATACTGTTTCGCCCATGATACACCCCATGCGTTGCCATTCCTGAGGACTCAGGTTATACCTCTGTACCCTGTAAATTCACTGCCATATCCCACCCTTCAAATCGAAACACAGCCATGCAAACACAACTACGAGTACTTCACGACAGAAACACGAATGAAACAGCGGTGCCCAATTAAACGACTTTTGTACAAAGTCTCCCTCTGGTAAAAGCTTTCGTAAGAAATACCTTTACTTATGAAAGTTACTCAATGAAATATTTATAGATATGGTATTTTGATTTGCTGGAATTTCACCAAGCATATTTGAATCCAATCAGACAGAGAGCAAGACCGCTCTTTATCGGACCTACCGCACTCTTTCTGATTAATTGGGATCTTTCTGAAATGGATTGGCATACTACCATACGCCTAAACTCACACAAATGTATTTATCACAAATGTATATACGTTATAATTCCCTATTTGTATCATAAATAGATCTCTAAACAAGGATAAAAACAATTTAGTTACTTTACTGATTCTATCAATCGTCAATCCGGTTCGAAGGACCAAACTATATTTTTACTAATGTAGGTATTGTTTATTCAATAAATGAAAAGTATTATACGATCAGGTAGCTTGTCAAATATATAGCTGGTCAGGGATGAAATAGCCCATTTCATTTAGGAGCATGAAATAGCACATTCAATTAGGAGCACTAGCGCAATACGCAGCTTATAATTGCTAGAAACCAAATCGACTTATAACTGACAGAATTATAAGGTAACAAATACAGAAAAAAACCACCGAATTAAGGGCCTTCTCCTTCTCTTGAAGTCGGTGGAGCTAGTTAAAAAATAAGACACAAAAATATACTATTTGTCAAATAAAAATATCGAAACATAGAAGTATATGTAATTTCTCAAAAATATGTCCGTCTCAGTTGGATTTGTGATGAAAAAGAGAGGGTATTAAAATTACAGAAAAAAATAAAGCTTTATATTTATTCCGGATTGCCAACAATGCCATATAATAATTATACTCGTATTTAAAAAAAAAAATTTAACGGTTCAGAATGATTCTGGAACTAGTTGAGCTCTCTCGATCAAGTCACACATAAGTTAAACCGGTAGTTATTACATGAAAACATAAAATAATATTTACTTTATTAACTCTTAATAACATCTCCATTAATTATTAAAAAAAAAACTTGAGATAATAAATAATTTATTATAATCAATGTCACATATTCATTGAAATTAAAACAAGAGGTTTATTAGATATCATTGTTGATGTTTTTTAACAAATTGACCTCATTTATAATAAACGATAACCAAAGGTCAAGAAGACGATGTAAGTGTTCGTAAATAAATAATGCGATATAACAATCTATGTATGCTATATACTTTTCACAAACATGCTTGGAAATGCGAGCATTATTTTCACAATCATCTTCGAGATAAATCAAAATTGCCGTACTGGCCAGATACATGCGGGCAGCGGCCGGCAAAAGTTGTATGAAAATCTATATCTGTCATGTTTTGCGGCCAGATAAATTACTATGTAAACTCATATCTGTCCTGTAATTTAAAAATGGAATGACCTTTTATTTCGAAACATGGCTACCAAGGAGGTAACTAATAAAAGGTTTTATTTAATTTCGAACTGGCTTGCAAATAGAAAGCTGTTTATTGAAAAAAAAACCAAGGAACATTATGGCGCGTGAAAAATTATTATTGTTCGTTATTCGTCATTACACTTAAAAAGTAAAATTGTGTTTTTGATTTCCGCGCATTGTTTGAGAAAAGTACTATACAAGCCTTGGCCACAACTAGGCATTGATGGGCTCACATATGTGTGCCTCGGCTACGCCTCGACCCACATTTGCACGTTCGTCCATCAATGCCTCAGTTGCTGGCCGCTGCAGTAATGTACTATATACTAACACCTCGTTAATATAAAGAGGTAAATTTGTGAGTTTGAATATTTGGGGTAATCTCCTGGACTAGTGATTTTCATTTGAAAATAATTTCATTGTTAGAAAAGTATAGTATCCCTGAGTGCTATAAACAGCTCTTTATTTTAGTAAATATATATTTTCAGTAATTAATTACAATATTTTTTTTATGCAACTTAGAATGACAAACAAGCTGACGGCCCACCTGAAGGAAAGTGGTAACCGTCGCCTATAGACATAAGCAGTACCATGGACATAACAGAGTATACTGTTTTGCTCATGATACACACACACACCATCTGGCGGGCATAGAGAAGACCTAATTGATTGATTATAAATATATGTGTCCTATTTTACACACGTCAAAATACCAGCCTCACTAAAATGTGTTGAACAGTTTAAAAATTATAAAACAAATCTTGCCGTGCGAAGTCGGGGCGAGTCGCTAGTGAACATAAAAAAAAAAACAAAATTATAATGCTCCTCTAAAGTGAATAAATGCTATCAAAGCAGAATTATGGTATCAATTATTCATTAAATACACCCTTTGGGCATATTGATGAAACAATTTCCTTAAACTAAACGACAAAAGAACTGCAATTCTCTACATAGGGTTCCGTAGAAAATTATATATTAACAAGTTTTTTTTTTATGTGTGAAAATGGTATAGTAACCCCGCCTGCGCTAACGGGATACGCTGGCGGAGCACCAGTGAAGGGTGATGGATGAGAATGAAAACAGGCCAGTTAGCCCATCATGATGAATTCATCTGGAATTAACCATGATAGTTTCCAGGGGGAACCGTGAGGAGGTCGACCTGGTCAGTCTCCATTACTAACAATCCCTTTCCCCCCTATATTAACAAGTTATATATTACAAGTAAATAAATAAATATGTACACAATTATAATTCCTAATTTGAAGTAATGTGTCTGCCCTGGCTTAGAATAGGCCACCCCTTCCATTCTCGTGGGTGTCGTAAAAGGCGACTAAGTGAGGACGAGGGATAGGCAGCGGCGTCCTTCTTAAACATCCTCAACGGTCTAACTACTGTTGCTAACTCGCTTGCCAAGCGTGGCAACTACTGGCAAAACTCCCGTTATGGGGAAGGCTTATATCCAGCAGTGGACAGTTAACGGCTGAAATAATGATGATAAATGTGACATAATACATCACCTATATTTTAATCAATTTATATAATTTCTACATTTATTTTATCTTTAAACACAATTATTAAGATTTTTAATACATATCTATTTTTTTTTAAATGTTCGTCTAAAAATAATAACATATATTTAATTTTTATGTGCAATTGAGACACGGATCCCTAAAATGGGTAATTTTATACAACGGGTGGCCATTTTTTGTTCATATACTATTTACTGACTCGATTATAACAAGTACTGTATTTATATACAAAGATATAACAACGCAAATTAATTACATATTTAAATAATGAAAGCAATATTAAATTATAATCAATTTAATATATACTTAATGCTTTTTATAAAAAAAAAAAACTAGTTGACTCGACGAACGTTGTTTTACCATATACATTATTTCGAGAACTATGCATGATAATTTCTCGTACTACAATTATTATATTAGATCGCCTTCTTGCAACCCTATTGCAGCATATAAAAAATGCGATTAAAAAACAGGGGTTGATCGTAAAAGCGTGAAAATTTGAATTTGTATGTATTTTTCAATGCTAAATCATAACAAAACAAAAATAAAAAAATTGTCAAAAAAATAAAAAAAATATTTAAGGGTGTAAAAAATATTTAACTTTTTTAATAAAATATAATTAGGGATGGGTCACCATTATGATTGAAGGGTATGAAAAATATATGTTGGCCGATTCTCAGACCTACCCAATATGCACACAAAATTTCATAAAAATCAGTAAAGCCGTTTCAGAGGAGTTTGGTAACAAACACCGCGACACGAAAATTTTATATATTAGATTTATAATTGTTTTCCTTTTTTAATATACAAAAACACGTGGAATGCATACGGTATCTTCGTCATTTTTATAATGATTTATCTTACTAGCTATATCCCGCGTCTCTGCCTGCGTGAATCGGTACATAAAGTATTCTATGTACTAAATTAGGATACAAGCTATCTGTGTATCAAATTTCATTCAAATCCTTTTAGTAGTTTTTGCATGAAAGACCAACAAACATTCATCTATTCATTTTCGAAATATTAATATAATTGCAATGAAATGTACTTGATTGACATGTTGATTTCATCATCATCATCATGCCTTAAATAAGCTAATTACATTAAAATTTACTTAATGGGATGTATTACAATCAATACGACCTCCATGATGCAGTAGCGAGTACGTTGCTTTGCGTAAATGAGGTTCTGGAATCGATTTTTGGCCGAGCCAATTTCAGAAATGAACTTTTCTGAATTAGTTCCAGACTGGGTGTATTGGGATATGTCGACTGATATTTATTGCTCCGTTTTTAATATCACAAGGATTCTAATATTTCAGTTTGAAGATAATGAAATTTCATGGCACAGAGGAATAACACCTTAATCCTCAGGAATGGTTGAATTAAGGGTTCCTTGAGCGATGCAGTATACTCTATAATGTCCATGGTACTTTTGATGTCTATAGGCGACCATTACCACTTCCTATGAGGTGGGCCGTTAGCTTGTTTGCCATTTTAAGTTGAATAAAAAGTAAATAAGTCTTGACATTTTGTATGTTGCTTTAATATGCTAAAATAAATACATGTCCAGCAAACAGCTACATGGAGCGTGTTCTCTTTGAGACAGGCTTTAAATAGGTAATGATTGTAACACATAAACTGTAAAAGCGCCATAAAATATGATCTTTGATGAGACTGAACAAGCTCAAAGGCTGCCGAGAGATGGGTTTACGAGCATATAGGAATACTGGTGGGACGGGCCATCTCAGTAACGTGTAATTAAGAGTTGATTGCTTCTCATACTATTTATGGTAATGGGCGAAATACTAGCCGCTCGTTGAATGTGATTACCATGGTTAACAAACACCGCGACCTATGTGTAATTGAATTTTACAATCCTATAAAAAACATTAACCGAGCTAGTCAATTGCAAAATTAAACGGATTCCCCTACGTGTATTTTGACTAGTTTAGTTTTTGCGTCATGATTATTTATGAATAAGGATCTTGAATGATTCTGAAACTAATACAGTACCTGACATAAATATATATAAGTCCTTTCCTTTTTTAAAAGACAGGTAGCACCGCAACTACCAGCAATTTCTCCGGTGTTGCGGATGCTAATGAGCAGCGGTGGTCACTGGCCATCAAGTGAGCCGTACGCTCGTTTGTTCCCTGTGTTATATAAAAGTCAACTTGAACAATTTAACAAATAAATACACTGAGTACTTACTATGATTATGATTTTTTTTTATTCAATTTACCAAATTACTAAGAAATCTGAACTTAAATATATTTCTAAAATTATTATTGCTACATAGCAATTTTTTCAATCAACTTTACTTACTAAAAACACAGTACAAATGAATACGAATACGAAATAGAAATGAGAGACCAAACAGAAAACAGCGAGAGCATTAAAAATCTATAGTTGATCGCAGAGATAGCTGTTTTACTGGAAAGAACAATGGTTAGGAATAATGTAGTGTGGAAGCCGCTAGGCGTGGTCTAAAGATGCAAATTGCACGAACCGGGGCCGTAGGCGCTAGACAAATGGCGTCGTGAGCCGACCGCACCGGTAGCCCACGAACCGCCATCCCGCCTCGAGCCCGCGAGCGTGTTTATAATTCAAACAACTCCCGACGAAATATGCCCGACCGTAGGACTCCTAGACTTTGTATTGTTAGCCAATGAATTAAATAAGCAATTAACAAGACGCCAAGATTTCAAATTTCGTGATCCACAAGACAAATTGCTACAGCAACGTGCCGCCACTGTTACGGTAGCCAGTATGAACGCGTTTATAATTCAAGCAGCCGCTGTATCGAAGCTCGGGAGATTTTATTAGGTACAATAAAACCGCAGCAAGCGAATGCCGTGCCACTTTTATTCCTTTTCTACGATCCCGATGGAAAACCTCTTATTTAGTTGAGATTCAGTCTCTATTTGTTTGTAAGTAAAGAGATGATGTATCGAAACGCTAGTGGTTATTTCATATCCATTTTATCGACTTAGAAGCCCTAGTATTATGTGAAAGTAAAATGAATTACTTACTCTCTATCTATTTATTAGATATGTGACTGTTTTCCAATGGAAGTTTGGTTTTAAAATGAAATTTACTGTTACTAAACATAGTAAGTAGTCAGTATGATATAGAAAAAAAATATATGAAAACACGGAAAAGCATAACCGTTACAAACGATTTCTCTTCAACAATAGACCCAGATGAATACGCAATAGTTTACAAAAAAATTAAACTTTATTAGGCTTTCGAACGTGATTTAATGGATTTGGAATGTCACGTAGAATATTAAATGCTCTTACGTTGACATTATATACGAAATATGATCTCTAAATACAAATGAACAAGTCAGAACGATTGAAAAATAAACAAACTGATGGTAGTTAACGAAGTAAACTGGGATTAATTTTCTCGATGTTTGAGTTGAGCTATGAGCGATGGACTCGCCTCAGGGTACTGCGGAGTCAACAAGCGCTCGCGATATAATTTCAAACTTGCAATGTTATTACAGTGAATGTCTGACGCGGTTGCTTGTTTTCGAATATATTTTAGCTTTAGCAGCTCGTTTTATGTAAATTGTGTTGGAAATTCTTTATTCGGGTATTCAACCAAAACGCTGATATTATGCCTATATAGGTTACGTATACACAAAATACCGAAAGCTCTGTGACCCCATATTTTATCGTTGACATTTTCTTTGTAAATTTATCAAATTTGACGTAATCGGTTCCAGTTCGGGTGCATTGTATGCACTATCGAACACTATCTCAAGTCACGACCCCTACTATACAACTCTAAAACATCACGCTATTCGATAAAGGAACTCAGCTATGTCGTAAAACAAAATAGACTTTTCCGTAGCGGCCCTCGTTTCTCCACAATTCTATCGGAGTCTAGCGTAAATTGGCCATAAAGGAACTGGTATACGCCAGTGCATTGAAACGTGAGCGTGAAGAAAATCCCGATAAGAATAAGAAGTGCATCGAGTATAGGACGGATGGATGAACAAAGCCTGGACGCTTTCGGAATAACAATAGATTCTTCAGAGTGGAGCGGTCACAGGCAATCAGAATAGCGGTTAGACCCCCGCCAACAATTTGTATGGCTTAATTAGCAAACAGGGCGAAGCGGTGAAGAAACAAGGCAAGCAATCAGGACTTTTAATTATCTCCAAATAATTCTGGACTGTAAACGGCGGGGAATTTAAAAAATGAGACAATTTGCAAGACGTATTTCGCTTATCAGTAGCACCGAAGTAAAAATCTTAAATAGCGTCAATAAATTTTCGGATGCCATAAGAGATTGCAATCAACTTGTGGACACATATGGTGTGCAGTGGCGAGTGTATTGGGTATAAAAATTACAAAACGATAGGTTGAACATTATCGAATATAGTCAATAAAAATAATTAACTTTGAGCTTTTTAATAACAATAAAGTATTTCTTATAGATGGCAAATTAAAAGTGAACTGATTCAGTGTAATATAGTAATAAATATATAAATATTTAAACATCTTTACAAACGTTTACATTTACAATAACATGAGTAGGAAGTAGAATAGCTTCCAACAAATAAAGTCACAAACTTAACAAACTTTACACTTTGATTCGGTTACACACTCATCTGCACATGACAAGACAAGAATACCATAGAGCCATTATAGAGGAGACTGCAAAGCGACGCTGACGACAGATGACGGGTAAACTCCAGGGCGTCGCGCTGAGTAATGAACGCTCGTCCATTACTCATTACAGTCGGTGACTTGCTCGTGTGAAGGGCTTTTATTTTACCGAACTACTGTTTGCGATGATTTATATTGACTGCAACTTGCACTGTTCTTGTTATCGGTCCATACTTCTTGTCTTTACTTCGCTCGAAGAAGTCCAGATAAATCATTGTTGTCAATACAGACTTGTTGGTTAGTATTTCTTATTATTTTATCTGCGACACACTTGTGAAATATTGTGTGTTCTATTTTTTATAAATATACTACACAAAACAAATAATTTTATCACACATTTATAATTAAAAAATGAGGTAATAATAAATATAAAAATTAGAATAATTATATTTTTTATCTCCCAAGTAAATCTAAAGTAAAGTAAAGTTGGTGAACTCTGTATACGAAAATAGGTACTTAATACTTTTCAATGTCAGTTTTTTTTTTAATGTACGAAAGTGCGGAAATTGCATTTAAATGCTCATACTTGAGAATAACAATCTGATTATTGTATGCTTGTTAACGGTGCACCTCCCAAACATCTGTATGGGATAGATCCGTGTTTCTTGTTAAAATAAATCTACCATTGATAATAGCTCTCGTATTACTCGAAAAGTGAGAGAAATCACGGAGCTCCGATAAACGATAAGGTAATAACAGAAGCCGATGCTATCTATTGTGCTCTTTTGTTAAACGCAGAACACAATGCAGTTGTAAATTTTTGGGTTCTTAACTCCACAATGTTCCCGTCATTAATCTATGAGAAGTCCGTTGTAACTTGAACCGGGGTTGGATTCTTTTGTACCTGCTCCGTTCTACGGCTCTTTGTGCAGCCCCTGACATGTGCGGGGCAGGGACAAAAACCGCCTTTGCGCAATATTGTCTGCCCTCAGATCTCTTGGTTGATGTGAAAATAATACGGAAGAATATAAAACGCAATATTCCGCTTGGAGGGAAGCATATTACATTTCTTTCAAATACAAACCGTCTCGCGCAAAATCTTATCTGAAATCTTCTAAGATTGAAGTCGTATTTTGCTGAAGTTTTATTACAACTTAGGTCACCAGCCTGTTTCAATTTAATCTCCTCATTCGGAGTTATTTTTAAAAATGTCACCCGCAACCTTAACTTCATAACTTTTTCTAACACATCTTTTTTACTAAGCTCTTGACATGCATTAACACTTAGAGCAGAGTCGTGTAGTTTTTCTATCCAACCTCCAGATGTGACTGCATCATTAAAATCATCTATAGCTCCAAAAAGATCAAAAGTTATCTTCTCGGTTGGAGAGTGTCCCCCTTCACCCCGGAGTCCCTTCCCGCTGGGTTCCCTGTTCCCCGCCGTTAGAGCGGTTAAATCAGTCAAATCGCGACCGCGGCGGGCGCCGGACGTGTTGGCCCGAGTTCGTCGGTGTACACGCGAACGACGAATTGTGGAAACTGTTTTCGTTATTATCATTTGCATACGTGAAGTGAAACTTGTTTTCAATTTCATACCCATGCGATGTGATTATGACTCTATGCATATTATTAATGGATTAATTAACTTTGACGGATGTGAAGATTTAATTTAATTTACTAGGTATTTCCAGTGCGACTTATGTTATTTGGATTGTGAATTATAATTGTAAGTTTTTTTTTTCTCTAAATAGCTAATGATTTAGTTTTAATAAAATAGATCCGATAACCGATATTGTTTTTCTTTTTTTCTCTGTCAAAATAATTTATTCTTGTAATAAACAATGTTTTTGCATTTATTAGTGGATTCGTAATCCTTCGTGTATCCTTTTCATCGATAAGTTAACTATTATTAAGGTGTAATACAATAGAATTATTTTAATGAGCTTTCAGTAACATTGCGTGTATATAAGTTGTAACGGTATTTAATCGTTGTTGGAGATCAATTTTATTTGTTGTGCTTTTGTTCCGTGTTTAGATATTTAGTACAACAGCTTTATTTATAACTTCAACCTTATCAACAACTATCATGAACAGTATTTTTCAACGATCCTTATTTCTGTAACTGTAATTATAACATGTAGGTACATTTATAATGAAAATTATACTAAAAGTATATTTAGGGCTTTAGATTAGCGCTTACTGTCCTCTTCTATTTATGAACGTTTTAAAAATGTTTTCTTTTTAATTTTTCTTAAATTTTTCCTTTTTTTAATTGAAACGTATTAAAATTTTACAAGCTATAAAGCTTCGATTAGTATGATACAGTATTTATTGAACTAAAAAATCAAATCACGGTTTAATTAGATAATTTCACAAAAATATCGGCTAAAAAATTTCTCCATTTCTTTTCAATTCATCTCTATTACTTGGAGTATTTTAGTTTCATAAATATATATATATATATATATATATATATATATATATATATATATATATATATATATTTACAATAAATATATATTATGGCATATTAAATGCAAGAAAATGGGAGACCACTATACAACCCATAAACAGGATCAATCCAAACATTATTTAAAGATTCTACCATGTAAGCTAGTAAGTAAAATAAAGTTGCTAATAAGCACTTTCCATCAGGTGGGCCTTCAGCTTGTTTGCCATTCTAAGTTGTATAAAAAAAAGCTAATAAGCTACATTTCACGCATTCCTTGACACCTAGATTGTTGCTTGGTTATTAATTATACATATATATCAACTCTTTTCCATTATAACTTGTCTAAATTCCTTTAAGAATATTATATACATTTTAAATTATCATATATACATACAATTATAAATTCAATAGTTGAATAAGACTTTACCAGTATTAATGTTATTCATTTTAATTTACAACCAGCAGTAAGAGATGCATACCTCGATACCGTAGAGATTTATTACCAACACGGACCCATCAATGATGGTGTAGAATTCGGTCACGAAGTTATCTCGCTCCACTAGAAAGCAGAGTTACTATTATGTTTATTTCTTTACGACACTACAACGGTACAAGCGGTAGCAATTGTGATGGGAGACGAGTTGGATCAGATAAAAACTGCCGCCTCCGAAAAATAGGTTAATGATAACCCTCATTACTATGCTTCGTCACGTGTACAAGATAGTTTTGTAGATTAGGAAAAAAGTCCTATTAGTTTTAGAGGAAAAGATGACCTCTACTGTGCTACGTCTAATGGAGTTTTCTCGTGACGTTTATCTGATAAAATGTAAAGACTGTGCAAACTTTTGACTGAATCATCTAGAATAATGTTTAAAAAATGACCATTGTTAGCATTTCGTATTTCAATAGTGAAACTAGTCTAGAATTGACGTCCATGTATAAGATGAAATTAGTAAATAGTATGAAGAAAAAATAATAATAATATAAAGTATATATAATGATATATAACAAGAAACTACGGTATTGTTCTGTGGCAACCATATAAAGAATGTATTATGAAGAAACATTCAAAATATACCTAATATCTAGATTATATAAGAAACGAACAGTATTTCGTTAAATGTAAATCCTATTGACTCTAAAAACAATAATTTATGACTCAGAATTAATATTATTACGACCAGAGGGAGACTTTGTACAAAAGTCGATTGCTTGGGTACCTCTGTCCCATTCGTGTTTCAACCGTGAAGCAGTTGTGTTTGCATGGCTGTGTTTCGGTTTGAAGGGTGGGATATGGCGTGAATTTACTGGGTACAGAGGAATAACACCCGAGTCTGAGGAGTGGCAACGCATGGGGGGTATCATGGGCGAAACAGTATACTCTGTTATGTCCATAATACTGCTCATGTCTATAGGCGATGGTTACCACTTTCCATCAGGTGGGCCGTCAGCTCGTTTGTCATTCTAAGTTGTATAAAAAAAAAGTTATTGCATAAACTTTCTAATGTATGAATCGACCCACTGAAAATGCATAGAGGCGTTGCATCTCTATGCATTTTTTATCGAATATATCATAGGGAGTGCTCTGATGAACTGTTCGGTTTAATACCATATATTAAATTTCACTATTTTACAAACTGCCATAAACTAAAGTTCCATCCTAATCTTCTGGATGAATGTCAGTTTTCCAACGCGTGTTTTACAACGCACTTTTTTCCTCGCATAACAACGCTCTGGAATCTACATTCAATAACCCTATTTCAAAACCGATACGACATTGTAGCCTTCAAGAAAAGAGCATATTCCTTTTATTAAAAGATCGGCAGCACACCTGTAATTCCTCCGGCGCAGCGGGTGTTCATGCCGTGTGCTTGTTTGCTCCCTGTCTTATAAAAAAAACAAAAATATGGACAAACAGAGAAGCTACCCAAAGGAGTATAACGATATTTCATCACGTAAAAAACTTAATATAAAATAAAAATAAAAAATATATTATATTTATCATCATTTCATATGATATAAAACATTACCTTACTTACTTTATCGGCTATTGGGCAAAAATATGGCCCATTTTCTTCTCAGGTAGCTAACATTGTATTTTAGGCATTTTATGGTGTATAAAAAAAGAAAAAAATCAAAAAGCAATATAAAAAGTCTTTCTCTGTATGGATAATGGTAATACCCCTGTGTGAAGATACTCGGCCACCCTTTTACCATAAAAGATAACTACCCATTACCTACTTGCTCGAGGCTGGCCCGACAATCATATGGTATTCGACATTCTGGTTTTTAAAATAAAACTTTTATAGACTCCGCAACCATAACGTACGTTGCTATACACTTGTAAGTGCTTGTTTTACATATTGTTATCAGCAATTTGT
This sequence comes from Galleria mellonella, assembly GCF_026898425.1. NCBI lineage: Eukaryota > Metazoa > Arthropoda > Insecta > Lepidoptera > Pyralidae > Galleria > Galleria mellonella. The sequence goes on along the minus strand of NW_026442039.1, from coordinate 6,185,597 downwards.
TTTAAATGCAACTTGCAATGTAATCTGGTATTTTTTTTCCTTTATTTTTCAAATACAGCTGCGATGCGGTGTATAGGTCTTGACACAAGATTTTTTGACAATTTATAAACCTCATCACGGCGAAATTAGGAATGACAAACAAAAATGTATAAATAAAATATTGGTAAATGTCATAAGTAAATTATATATTTAATTAATTGTAATAAAAAACTATGTATTTTGTAAGCTTTTAATAATAAACACAATTTGTCTTCACATTAAAAAAAAAAAACAAAAACGAAACGTAGAAACAAACTAATGTAAGAATCTATAGAAACATTTTATGTATATACTCATTCGCTTTGTTTAATAATTCTAGTTTTTTTTTTTTGTAAACCTTAATTAAGATTGAATTGATATATAGATAAATATATATATATATATATATATATATATATATATATATATATATATATATATATATATATATAATGAAATGATAGCCATCTCGTTTCTAATTAATGAACAACATTTTCTAAAAGAAACATCTAAATTTAACAAAAGTATCACAATACATGACTAAAAAATATACTAATGATTTCAACATGCGGACGAGAATACTTTTTTTTATTGTACACGGATTTTCATTGTATCTTTACATGTATCCAATTATAAATGATTGTTAATACACAAGTCTTAACACAGATATTTTAACACAATAGAAAACATGACTGAGCAATATATTCGAATAAGTAAATCCCAATTATAATTCTACAAGCCTTTGCTGGCTATTCTGTATACGTTAAAGATAAAATAAAATTCCTTTCCTGTGTACGATCCTACTCAGGGTCTTATCTATGGGACGTTAGCCAGGCAAAAGCCCAAAGAGACAAAATGCATATACTGCGAATTAACATGGTGATTCATAATATAAATATTATATTTTGTTCAATCGCGTACCGACTACGGTGCTAGTCGAAAATCTTAGCATATCTTTTCATTGTAAAAAAAGCATCCATTTTTCTTGGGTTGGGACCTACTAGTCGTTGCTAATTATTTATTTTCTAGATTTTATGGTCGAATTTGGTGAAATGTCTTTTGAGTACTTATATATGTATAGTAAATTTTGGTCCAAAAATTTGTTTAAGATTCATTATATTTACTATTTCATGTTCCCATCAGATTTTAGAATCCATACTTATAAATCATTTACTTGTATTTACGAGTTAGGTTAAGATTGACTAACTAGTTGTATTAAGGCTTATTTATATATTTCAATATCTATACAAATCATTGTTATTTTCAGATTCTTAGCCGGACGAGTAGGTTTAAAGATTTTTTGTCTTTAAAAACTTCTGACCGGTTGGAAATTTTGACTGTAACATTTTGATAAATCTATATTCTATGTTCATGACAAACCTGACCTTTGGAATAAGCAATTATAGCCTTCAACAAATTTATCGATATATCAGTTGCAGTAAAAACTTATAGGTACCTTAGCCCTATGTTGGCCAAGGTGATTATTGAAATGAACGTTTCTGTAACAGCATTGGTATGCTTCACATATGCTTAGCTAACATTTATCGTGTCGTTTTAATGTGCTGTTCGTGTAATGTAACCATTAAGCATGGGAAACTGTTATATTACTAATTATATAGAATCATGTTAAAATCAATTCATGAATAGTAGTGAAAGCTTTAATGGTAAAAATAGTCTCGTGCAGTTTAAACTTAAAGAATTGAAATTACCCATTCTAATGGTAAACGGGATAACCGTAGCCTGTGGACACTTGGAAGACCAGAAATATTACATTGCTCATCCTTATGAAACCTTATTACATCCTCTTTGATACTGTAGTTTTCCAATACTGTAGTTTCTAAATAATTCTTGGTCCTTTTTTTCTCTCTTCATACACTTGTATGTTCTGAAGAATTACTAAAACTACTTTACGTTAGTATTGATAAGCTCAAAATTTTATTCAAAATCAATTTTTTTTTATGTTATTCTCCTATATGTGGCAGCACTTTGCCACGATCTCTTACTCTCTTGTAATAAACTGCAATCGATGCTTACAGCTATATATACTCTCTATGCCATTATTTGATATTTTTATTAACATACAGCGCCAAATATATAGTCCACTATTCGCAACCTTTCTTACAACTATCAGGCAAGTGATAATCTCTAAAAAATCCATAGAGGAATAATGATAAATTGTTTATGGTCTAAAAAGAAGCAATCTTGTTAATATTATTTACAACATAAGTATTAAAAAATGTTATGTCGACATCAGATTCCTAACCAAAAAGAGTTAATTCTGAAAAATACCTTCCTAAAATGAGAATGTTTAATATATATATTTAGATATAAAACGACATAGCTAGCACAGATACATTTCAATCACTCGAAATGGATAAAACGAAATATATATTCGTAAAGAAGAAAATGGAATATTTTACTATTCCCAAGAGTTTGTCGAATCACTTACGCGCTAGTGGGATAAATGTTTACATCCAAAAGGATATTAGACACAGTGTGAGTATTATGTATTCTGAAATAAATAACGTAGACACATCGTATATTGTATAAAACGTCAGCAACATCGACTCCAATCGTTAACATGTTGAGGATACTGGGCATTGTTTATGAAACTCTCGATAAACGCGACGGAAGCCAGCCTTATCTGAAACAAAACAAAGTGCAGTAACTCTAGAGATGTACACAATAAAGCGTGCTGTAGACTGACGATCGGAGAAGACGTCGCCGTAATCAGATATAAGCGATACGGTGATTTAACAAGCTCGTTTATAATAACTTTGAGATTTATTTCTTGATTATCAATATGATTGTGTTGTAATTTTTATATTAGTGGTATTCAGTCAGCGTAAATATTCATTTGTAGTAGAAGTTATGGTTTCATAATATTCTTGTTTTTAATATTGTATTTCTAACTAACTTTACTTAGATACGGGAAGGGTAGAGGAAATCAAGTACAAAGAACAAACTTTTTAATCATCCCTAAGACAGATTCTTTACATCTCTTGTAACATTTGTAAGAAATACTTCTTTTGCGTTAGGAGACAATATATAGAGTTTATCAACATAATTAGTAATAATAATAGTATTTTTTTTTTTAATCTTTTTCTAAAATCTCTCATTAGCATGAAGGCATTGTATCTAAATATGTAATTAATCATTTAAAAGAAGTATAAAATCCAAGCCGTATGCAATAATTAAAATTATTATCGTTATAAATAAATAAAAAGTCTTTCAGAACTGTTCTATAACAAATCTTTGTCAGCAGATTCTACTGCATTACCGAGGTTTAAAGAACATTTCTAAGACAAAAGTAATATGAAGAAATTAAAAGAAAATAGCAAAAAAATTATCATGAATACTGTAATAACAGAACCTGTTAGAAATATCATCAACGTATGTAAATCACTTTCATAAACTTAGATTATACTGGAATGAAATTCTATAATAAATTTTTGATTTCAAACTAAGTAAAAACATTTTTCACGTAATAAAAAAATGCCTTCGTAAATATGTATATTAGTGTATAATAAATACTTTTAACAATTGTTACAAACATAAATATACATAGTTCAGTTTAATAAGTTATTAAATTTAACTTAAATATTATTTAATTAATTTGAACTTAAATAAATAAATAAACAAAGAATGTAGTACAATGTGAAAATAAATCGACATCAATCTAACGTAGTCGATCTCGGCGTATGTGTCTACGTCACTAATTGCCACTTGAGATCTACAGAAAAAGGAACTGGTCCAGAAGTGCTCGTCTCTCAAGTACCTTGACCTGTACATAAAATTTTCCAAGTCCAATAAAAGTTTGTAAAAAGTATCCCAAATAGACTATCCTTGTACTAATTACAGTACAAACAGTTTCGTTGAGTTCACTCCTAACTCGATTTACAAGTTAGAGTTTTGTATTTGATTAATCGTTACACTGATTTATTGGTTTGCTTATACAATTAGCTTAGAATACCATCAAGTGAATACAGAAAGTTTTAATATCATTTGATTCTATTCAAGGTTATTTAATTGGAGGGACTCTTAAGTAAAGTAAACGAAACACGGTTTATTGTCGCGACGTTAACTTTGTTTACTTGTTAATTTTGTTGAAATTAAATTAATAGCGATAAAAGCATAATATAACTTCAGTTTCGATTTGAGTTTACAATTTGTTGAAGAGTACAAGTGTTTTTCTAATATATGTTTTAATAGTATGTGCACAAGATCCACTGTCAATCACGACTGTAAACATAATAATACATTTACTTATTACATTATATAAGAAGGAAATATGAATACTTTTACTGCAGTAATTGATAGGATTGAGATTGAAATCTCTTCTATATAAATATTATCTCAAGATTTATAAGATGTCATAATTCAATTTACATGAAATGTTCAATCTGTCATTAAAGATTTTCCAAATGTATTTGTAAATATTATTAATAAACTGTAATTCTAACTCCTACGGATCAAACTGCATATATATTTTTAAAGATGAAGATTTCCTTTGTCTAAAATTTACAAGATTTAATATATTTCCGGCGAACGATTTCAAACCGCCTATAACTACGAAGGCTGATGTGATAAAAACTGGATCAAAGACAGAAACCGACAACTAGGGAGTAATAGCTCTGAATACGATTCGTTCCAAATATTATTTGAATTTCATCTCTATAGCTTACACACCACAAGCCTACTTACCGCAGTCAATAATGGGACCGTTTATTTTTTTCGTAAAATGCCCCAAAAGGACCCAATTAGTTACGGTACTATGCCATACTAAAATGTTTAGTTGTACCATAACATAATGGTATGGGCTTGGAGTTGACGAATTACACCAACCGGAAATTTATAATGGACTGTTTAATATTCTAAATTCGTTCACTTGCAACAGGGCTATGTTTTACAAAATAGCAGCTTTAAAAGTGCTTCAAGGTATAAAAATGTGTAGCGTAGTGTAAAGCAAATTAGTGTATCAAATAACACTATCTGTATCTTGTATTTTTGTATTAATTTATTGTTATTATTAATGTTTAGCTCGTGTTACACAAGAAGAATAGATTTCTTTTTTTATATTCTACAATAGTACTTCTTCAATTATTCTTTCAGACATGTCATTTCAGTCATGACAATAATTTTTAGTTAAATCCTAAGCTATCTTAGTATTGGCCAAGAGTTGATTAACTATATAATTCACCAAAACGAAAGTACGAATAAAAACTTCTTGTAGAAAACATTATTGGCGTATGCAAAATAAGTGGCACCTGATACTATGTAAATAAACCAGCAACATAATACTTCTCATCAATTACATTTTAAAGTCTCATGCATAATAAACGGACATAAAATTTGAATAACATCTAAATTAAACAAGATAGTAACAATTAATTAAACAATCCACGATAATATATTAACAAAAACGGCAATGTACTATAGAAACATGGATCTTGCTTACATGAAATAAATCGAATAGTAAGAAAGATAAATCCACATTCCAACATCCCAAATTAGGAGTTTCTATGCAATCGACACCAGATGAAAAGATAGTAATAATTTACAACCCGGAACATCTAGTGCTCCCGCGCACAACAATATATTACTTCTCAATATGGTTTTACACTTACTTCTTGATAAAATGTGAAGGCGGCGTAACTTTTATCTTTCATTGTTTGCTACGACAGTGATATCGTTTAGTTAGCATTAGAAAATTCTCTCTTTTTATTTTTATTCATGTAAAGATCTAAACTGTTTCTATATTTACACCAATGTTCCCACTTTTTCCTTTAATTACTTGAAACACAATTGTGTTTTAATTAATTAAAGAAAAAAGTGTTGATGCAGGTCTATCTTCATCCGCATTTTATAACTAATAAATCAAAAATGATATGAGCATGCTGTATAAAATCAAATTAAATTTGCTTTTTTGTTAAAATAATTAATTTCAAGCCTGGAGGTTCAAATTTTGCAAAAAATCTTGAACGTTACATCAAAGTTACAAAATCGAACAGATAATCCTAAGAATGAAACATTTTATTTCTTTGTTAAAAAAGTTGACTACAGCTATACTTTGTAAAAAAAAAAAATACTGCCCTAATCGAAGATAAATTTTATCCCAATCAGGGTATTGTTAATATAATTCGCTGAAGCAATTAAAATCTCTATATACATGTATTATCACATTAATAAATGCTCCACTTTAAGTCCATTGGCCGACACTATCGTAACAGATTTTATGATTGCTATAAATTAGCACGAATTTGCAACGACTGCCCAGAGAAGTGAACATTAAAATGGCATTACTTCTATCCTTAGACAGCTCCATTTAAAATGATATATTAGGCTGATAAGCCGCAATTGGACATCTGTTTAGACTTAGCCTTTCTTAACCATGCAAAAGCTAGTATTTATTATTGTTTAATAATGAAAATTATATTTCTACCAATTCTTCGTCAATTGATCAATATCACCAATTGATTTTACTTTAAATTAGGTTATTAAACATTAATAAAATTCAGGTAAAAAAATATGTAATTAACATAAAAATAATTGAAAATGAATATATTGGCAGAGTACTAGTAATAGGTGAGGATGAAGCCAAGTCAGTTGATTCATAAATGGAAGTTGACCAGATAAAGCAATTATAAGCAATAAGCTTTCTGGAACTCTTCTTTCCAAACATTTCTTTCCAAATTTAAATTTAAATCCTAAACCTAAATTCCAGCCAGCAAACATAAATTCTAAAATTGAGTATAGACTTTTCAAATTTGGAATTATTCCTAAAAGAAATGCTTGAGTTTAAAAAACATATTGTTCCAAAAACAAATTACGGCAACAGCCACTATTGTCCAGTCCACCTGCACGGAGCGTGCCCTCAAAACTAAACAAATATTAGCCAGCTTTCACGTACTCAAATAGGCTTATTGTTTTAGGTGATGCGTGCACGCGTGTGAAATGATGGCGCGGAGGAGGGTCTTGCTCCTCTTGCTTTGGGTGGTCGCCGCAGCCGACGCGGACAGTAAACATGGTGAGTTTCAACTCTTTTCCTTGACCTTTTAGATGCTTTTTTTGTAAGTTACGAGTTGTTACCATGAATATTTAATATTTTACTTCAAAACAGAATTTAATTTTTCTTACAAAATAAATTGAAATATTTATTAACTAAGCCGACGTACGTCCAAAAGTAATTGATGGAAAATTTGCAAATATATGTTATTAGTTATATAGCTTTCATGGAAGTAATATGTATGGTCTAAATCTCTATAAAATAAATAGTCCGTGGTTGGCCTAAGCGTTTATAATTAGTTTATATATATACTAAAGTTATAATTTTTATTTAGTCGAAATAAATTTTAAGAAAACCAAAGGATTATGATTTTTAAATATTTAATTATAGTTTTGCACACATTAAAATATGTCTATAGTGCAGACTTAATGCCTAATGACATTCTCTACCAGTCAACCCTTACGGTAAACAAAGAAGGTAAAAGACTGTGCATTGATTTGACAAAAATAATTCGTAAATTAAATAGATATTTTGAGAGATAATATAAATACATTAATACATTTTAAGATAAATATACATACAAAAATAATTTTAATAATTTATTATACCATTACAGATATGTTCTACAAGCTTTCCTATAGTTTGTGTAACTATGCATAATAAGAGTAATATAAATTTACGACCATTAATAACTTTATGTGGCAACATAAGAAAAATTAATTTGAAATTTAAACGAGGTCACAGCGATAAAATATCCTAACATTTTTCCATGATGACCTCGGTAGGTGAGAGATAGTAAGTAGGCACTTACTTAAGCTCACAACGTTTATCTTGGAGAAATTTTACAAAAAGCGATTCATTATCTATGCCCGAAAAAATATCTAAGAGGGTGATAAAAAATATAACGTCACACCACTCGAAGACTTTGCACGTAATCTCGAATCAGATAACTGAAGGTACGCAGCAAAAAAGGTAACTGTCGCTGCCCGAAGAAACGCTTCAGAAAGCCATCGCGATGAGACAGAAACTAAAAAAAATGATGATAAAAAGGGCGATACTATAACGCGAGTCGATGAAGCAAAAAACGTTATTTTGTCACGATCTAAGTGCTACTTCCGAACACGACAAACCCATTAAAATATTCTTCAATGTCCATAGCAGTCTCGTTATATCTAATATACTCACGCCGTACCGTGTATAATATAAAAAGCGAATAGTTATTTCACGAAAAAATCATTGCTATCAATAGACAAAAAAAATGTAATTGGAAGACGACCATAAATTTAAATTAATGTTCGGAAATTAATGTGATGCGATTACATATAAATACGACTACATACCTGTTTTTTATATTACGAATTTAAATTATTTGGTAGTTAATTTTTATAGGGATATAGTATACAAAGCGACAAAATCCAGTATTTCTGATCTGTATCCGGTATAGAAAAACTTAGCTTCTCAAATAAACTATTTATAATCGAACCAAATAATAATCAGAGAGCAATTAATTGGATAATACTATAGAAAGATCTCGAACACTTATAAGAATTTTTATTATAAGATACGACAGGATAAGCAATTATACCATAATTCCAAGATATTTTATTTGATTCAGAAATCGGAGTTCCATTAGCGTTGAAATAGGAAACGGCCACTCAAGCACACCTCACAGCTGCTATGAATGAAACAGAAAATAATGGCGAAGGACTCCCAGGAGACGCCATTATAACTCGACTAACAAAGGGATTATCTTGTTTGGGCCCATCTTGACTGGTACTCGACGACTCTTTGTATATATCGTGTTACATTTCTAATATAAAAGGTGGCTATTCAATCAGTTTTTGTGGGTGTGGTCGGTTTTTCTCATTCTTGCAGCAACGGTGAGAATTTGTCGATGCATTCAGTGAAGCATGCTTGAATGATAATTTTTGTATGGAGATTTTTGCACCTTGCTAATGTATTGTATATATGTATTTTGTTTTCAAACAAACCTGTTTTGTGTTCTTTTATGTTTCTTATTCTTGCATAAATATGAATTTAATTATAGTTCTAGATTTGAACACCTCATTGACGAATAGTCCATAAAAAATATTGTGCTTTATCATTTGAAACATTTTAAATTTTTTATATATACTTTGTAGGGATGTAAAATAAAATCTTAAAATATTAATGTAAATATTTGTCAGGAGTGTTACTTTTCTATGTTATAAACAAAAAATATAGCAATGATAACTAAAAATAAAGTGTTCACTAGTATTGATTAATTTGCAATTATAAAGTTTTAGATCCAATTGATTTTTAATCTCCTTTACTTATAATTTAAAATGACGTGTATATAAATATTATACATTTAAAAGTTTTTTGATATTAGTTATTCGACCTAATCTGGTATTATAGAGGATACTTTTTATGGTAGTAGTCTGCGTAATTATTGATTTATAAATATTTAAGTAATCATGTATCCACTATTATGTATGTATATGTATACACTACACATAGAGTTAATATTTTAATTTATTATTTTATAAATAAAAAAAGTTATCGTAATTTCAAAAACAGTAGTCAAAATAATTTTGTTTATCCACATCTTACGGAGTGCATTTAAATCTAATATAATCGGAAGCAATCTCCTTGGTTAGTGTCTTGTTATCGTCAACATTACCATATATCTATATTTAACTGTCCACTGCTGAACATAAGCCTCCCGCTTTGGGGTATCTGCCAGTAGTTGCCACGCTTGGCATGTAAATTGGCAACCACAGTTAGGCTTTGGAGATATTTTAAGAGGGACACTGCTGCCTAATGTCTAACTGTAACTATGACCTAATCTATGCCGGGAACACATAGCCATGTCCTCCTTATTTACATCAAATTTATGCATGTATTTATAGCAAATATCTAAATATTCACATGTATTAGTTTGACTATGAGTATGTATGTGTATGTATCTATGACCTATTGCACTTATATAAAAAAGTTGTCACGCAATCGTTAGATCCACAGATGGTTTCACATGTCCCCCTTTTGATTTGCTTTCGGTAATATTTCAGGACCGCGCCTACATCTCCATTAACTAGATCGAGTGCATCTTTTTATGTCTCTCTTAACGTTAAGTGCATTTACGAGTAAAACTGCATCAAGAACGGGAGGCGTCTTCGTCTCAACGGATGCGAATGCAACGGTTGAATGTTTTATTACGCCTTCTTCGAACAGATTTATCAGAACTCACGTATTCTGCTCACAACTGATTTATTTATACAATACTCTTATAAACTTATGAAGGTTTATCGTGCACTCAAAGAAAAAAAAAACAGACGGGTTTAATGTACGATATCTCTGCACCATTAGAAGATTGAAGAGTTTTATACGTTCTGTATTCGGCTCGAGAGCCACTTAGTTGATGTTATTGGGCGCATGTGTTATGTTTTAGTGATAAAATGTGTGAGCCTCTCATTTAATTTTTAATAGACACTATTACTCAACTTGTTTTCTTTACAGATAGAGATGGATTTTTATTGTTCATTCCACGATCACTGGTTCGAAGTTTACTTCTAATATAGCTTAATCTTTATAAAAAAAAAAATATTTATTTTTTCTTTAAGACTTTATTGTACATACCAATTATTTATAAAAATATGACAGAGAGACAAAAAATATATATTTTAACGATTTATGAACGTGTACTTATACATTTAAAACGTTTTAGTAATAATTTTTAAATTAAACGAAGCAACGTCCTCAATTTAAATACATTAAAGCAACAAGAATTTGTTCCGGACGTTGATTAAGCATAGCCCATCAATAAAGTCCTTCTCTATCTAGAATAGCAACGATCTAAACCTTAATTATTCGAATACCGAACAAAATGACAGGAGGCGGCTCTTTCCATCTGTTAATGACGGGATGACGCCAATTCGATGGGCGCTCAGTTTGTTTTTAGATCTCGTTAGTAGTCACCCTGAGAATTCGAACATTCATCAGCCTATACATATTTCACTTCGTGTCGTGGCGATAAGGCATTTCTCCATTTACATTCATTATGTGATTTCTTTGGCGCGCGTCTATTTTAAATGCGACTGTATTTTAAAACTATGAAAACACACTATCTATTAATTTTGTATTATTCTAATCTTACGATGAGAATCCAACAACTTAATGACGTGTTAAACGAATGTTGATATTGAATTATGGCCTTGAGGTCACAGTCACTATTGAAACGGTTAACAAGATGAAAGATGTACTAACATTGATTGATACCGTAAACATTCTATAGTTACGCGTTCTGATTGCACCATACGTATATTTATAATTTACAACAAGTTCGTGACGTGCATTCGTTTTAGTTGTGCTTCTTGTATGTAGTATGTACCAACGAACAGTTTCGTTACTTGTAAGATAACACTTTAATAAGCGTGAATACTTCATTCAGTATAAAAGACGACCTACATTACAAAAGCATTCATTTGAAATACAGTCGTGAGACGACAGATGGAGATAACTAAAGAAATAATTGTTAATTAAAATTCGGATGAAACGATCTCCTAGCCGGAATTATCGTAGAGAACATTCATATTACGAAAGTGACAAACCAGTTATTAATCAAATCGGAGTGCTAAAAACCAATTAAAATTGACGAAGCAATGAAGTGTTACCCAATCCAACGGTAATAGGAGTCAGACATGGGATAAACAGGCCATAATGAAATGCTTGCTAAGCTTCGTACGCTCAACAGAATGTATAATTGACCTCACCTCCATCAGTATAAACGAGTATGTGACATGAAGCTAGATTCAACATTATCGATCGACACGTAATTAAGTAATCATGAGTTGTTTCGTCTTGTTTCTTATGTCTGTTAACCTTAAATCTATTATTAGATTTAAAATTGTGTGCACATAATACAAGTTAATTACATGCAGCAAGACAATTACAGCATATAAATTGTTTAAACATCTAAAAAGAAACTGGAGGTTTGTAATATCTCATTAAAATTTGTTAAGTTGAAATATTTTCACTCATTTAAAGATCTGGTAATATTTTCATAAATGTGTCACAAAAACTCTACCATTAAGAATACGAATTACAAACCTCCGTCCCCTAAATATAGGTCAGTAACACCTGAGAGTCCTCAAGGCAAATTGGAATTTTAATGATTTGATGTGGAGGTCGCTAAGCACCGCGACGAGCAGGGAAAAACGACTCCCGAAACAAATCCTATTAAGGAAAAATAGATCCCAGTAGGAAATAGCGTTCGACCCCACGAAAACGGAAATAGAAATAAGCTGAACGGAAGTGAAACTAATTAAGTTATCCTCAGTTCGCGCAAGTTGTGGTTTATTTTCGTATCGTCTTCAAATAATACAGTCTCGGTATTACTGTCAACACTGTTGAAAGTGTAACACACACTGATGTGCTGATAGCAATTTCTGAGCGAAATTCTGAAAGGGATATTTAAATTTTGTTGCCAAATAAATTTGAACTTTGTCGCTTCGCTGGTGAGATAAATTTGGTTTGGAGACACCCAAAATCGTAAAGTAGGGTGTACAGTATCCAAATATCTATGTTTTGCGTGTAAATAGGCGCGACTGAGGCGTCAAACCAGGTGCGGGTTTGAGAGAAATCGATGACGAGGCACGGAGGGTCGTGTTAATATGACAGTTGCAGTTTGTTCCTAATGGCGTCGTATAATTTAACTTTGTACAATTAGATAGTATTTATATCAAGACTATTAGTTGAGTTCATGTTAACGTCAGGTTTTATAAACAGCTAGTGACTAAATCTTGCAAGATGAGTATGATTTAACAAACCTTAAATATTCTCAGGATAAATGCGTGTAGCTTGTTTTATCGCTGCTGACTTTATAGGTATTGCGCATGCAAGTATTTCTACTTACAGCATTCACGTGACCACCTAGTGAGTTTATGTATTTGTATTCCTACATTCAATTATAAACCTGTCGTATAAACTTTTCCATATTTAAGCCTATATGAAACAATATTTTATTATAATGATATTTTATATTTATTCATATAATTTTTTATTACTTTACTACTATTTCTTTGAGGGTAACGTCCTCTGGTGTCAAAAACTTCTAAGATGCGACATACTTATTACATAATAGGAGTAGTGAATGAAATAAAAGTCTACATAAAAATATTAGTAATCGTCATATACATATAATAATACACTACCTAAACGTCATATATAAAATAATACACTACCTAAACATCACAGTATATACTGTACCGCCCGTAAGAATTTTTTGTTGCTTCTCCTAAGGATTATGGTACTACATGTTATACTAAATATTGCGAAAAGCTCATCTAGGATATCATCTATTCTTTGGATTGTTTTGTTTTTCATCATCGTAACAATTCATTTATTTCTTTTAGGGACAGATATATCTGTATCATCTTTATTTATATAATCATCATTTTAGCCATTATTTTTCCATTGCTCAACATAGGCCTTTATAAAATGTCATATTTATATAATGTAAACTTGTTTTTCCTTTGTTACAGAAACAAATACAACTGAATCAGACCATACAACGACAATTCCAACACCGCCCATACCTCTTCGTCCTGAATATGCCCATCCCGCCGGAGTAGAAGCACTAGATCCATATAATTCAGAAAAGAATCGACCTCCACCTCATCATAGAGATTATTTAGAAGAAGATTACGATCATGAATCACACAAAGAAGACGATCATGACAATAGAGACGATGCTGATGAGCTACCGTCTTTGTCCGGAGATCATTTGTTGCAAAGTTCCACAGATGACCTTCCAATGTTCTTGCAAGAACCTCAACATGGTTTTGTAGTTAGAAATAAGCCAACTACACTAAGATGTCAAGCCGCTAATGCTCTCCAAGTTTATTTCAAATGCAATGATATGAAATCAGATGCTAGTACGCAATTCGAATTTGTTGATCCACAAAGTGGCGTAAGGATTGTGGAGGCGGAATATAATGTCACAAGAGATCAATTGGAAGACTATTTCGGTGATAGATTTGCGTGTACATGTTTTGCTTGGAGTAGCAGAGGAAACATTAGAAGTCAACCGGCTATCCTCGAATTGGCATGTAAGTAAAAGACCCTACTAAATATGGAGTTGCCCCAAATTTTATTCGGCATATTTTAATTTTTAAATTTTATTGTCTAAAGTTTATTCCAGCTATACTTGTGGATTCTCAACGTTTGTCTCTTTCTGTGCCTTAATGTTTAAAAGGTCCATATAAGTTTTCATTGTAAAATGCTAACCTATTGATACATAGATAATTTCATTTCACTCATATTTGGTTGAAATTCACGCTCAATGATTTCATATAAAAAAGTATTAAAGAAATTAATTATGTATTTAGATTATTAATAAACTTCACTGAACACAAACCTTCTTAAAATGTTTACACAGATATTCTAAGTAATAAAAACAACATTGTGATATGATAGGATATAATAAAATAATATTACAAGAAAATGTACGATATAATACGTATAACTTCTTTTATTAAGCTCTTATCGCTAATAAAAGGAAAAAGGGTCTGAAGAAAGCTCATTCTTATACGGCTGTCGACATAATTTTCCGTATTCTTATATAATGTCGTCAATTATATGGGTAACAATAGCTTTGATATGTCACAATAAATTCGGAATAATCATATGATTAAATTAAACTGAATTAAATTGGCATTGCTGTAGGTGAAATAGATTTGGTATATTATATATCACAAATTATATTATATTAATACGCAATATTGGTGACTGATTAACAAATATCGTGTTTGAGTAATCAGACCGTAATTATTTCAGACGTTGAAATGTCTGTCATAATTGAAACTTAATTAAATCGCTTTGATATACTGATAATAATTTAACAGTAATCAAATCATCAAAAATGTGCAATAAAATGAAAATACTGGTACTATGAACAATATTGAATTGTGAACTTCTTTCATTATTTGCTTAAAAAACTTAGTTACTATTAATCTCAATGTAAAATAAAAATAATATTAGTTTTGCCTCTAACTAACAGACTAGATAGTAGTCTCATTTGTATTTATAATTCTTTTTTACATGTGTGACAATGCTTTAAAATATAAGATCATTTTTGGGTATCCTATAACCAGTATAGACTCATCATCATCACATCAGCTTTTAACTGTCCACTGCTGAACATAAGCCTCCCCTCTGGGGGGTTTCGCCAGTAGTTACCACGCTTGACAGGCGATTTGGCAACCGCAGTTAGGCTTTAGAGATGATTTAAGAAGGACGCTGCTGCCCATCCCTCACCATCCCCTAGTCGTCTCTTACAACACCCACGGAAAGGAAGAAGGAGCCCATACTATGCTGGTACTACACAGCACTCATGTCTAGCTACAATATTAGTAAATTAATCTATGATAAGCTTATTATAATGACTTCCAATTTCATTTATTTGTTATTTATCTAACTTCGAAATGAGCAAGAATATCTTTTGAAAGTTTATACTAAAACGAATGCCACTTTATGATCCTAAAACGAAAGATAAACATTAAAATTTTAAAATATTATTTACTGATACGAGAATTGCCAATAAACACGTCAGTGTCTTCGTTTATAATATTAAAAGCTTGAAAAGTTTATATCCGGTCTCTGGCACGTTACATTTCATCGAAACTCATAATTCGTCTGTTTCCGTAGACCAATTTAGATTAACCCAGTTCGCTTCGTCGTTTCTTTGCGTGTATTCAATGTTTTCTTGGAGATTTACCATGAAATCCTATCACGAGAACAATTTTTACTTAAGCTTCATCTAAAATCATCACTTCCTTTTGTTTGTGCGATACTAAAAATAGATTTACTCATAATTTTATTATGTTCTGTATCAGTAAAGGATATACTAAATGTTTTAATAGTTTAAGTACCTTTTAGAGACTAAAGTTCGCCAATTCAATTCATATATATTTATAGTATGTTTATTAAATACAGCATAGAGTTGTAATTCTAACAGGATTTTCAGTGTTTAAGCTTCAAACTGTCTATACAGACTCTCTATCTGTCTATACTAACCCTCAATCTTTTAACAATGAAAGTCTGTTTCAAAATTAACGGTATATCTGATTTCCCCTCACTTTACAGTTTACTAGTGAGTTAAGTATGATTAATTTTAAAGCTACGTAAAATATAAATCAAATTAGTAATCAAAATATTTTCTTACTATAGTAAAAAATAGTACAAAATACATTTTGTACTTAAGAGAACATTACTCAAACAATAAAAGAAACAATTTATCACGCAGTAATTCAGTTTCCTAAAACGGAAACCGTGACCACCAAATCCTCAAGATGCATGGACCATTTATATTATTGTTCATAAACTCTATTACAGCAGCTGGGCTCGATTAAATTCAATGCTCGCCAGAGGTAAATCTTCTGTGCATATTAAATAAATGTCGGTCGGTCCGTTCGTCAGATTTATGTGGGTTGCGCAACATTCCCTATTAGAGGTAAGGCTCGGCTTCCACCAAAGAGATCGTTAGTCGGACGTAGACAGGCTATATACACAAACAAGGTGTACTCTGGAATAGGTTAATACATTTCTTTATTTTGCCTCCAAAAAGCCCCAGGGAAATAATGTCACACTGATTGCTCATCTAAATAGATTTAAAGTATTACTTGTGTAGATTTGTTAAAGCTAGAAATTGTTGGTATTTGGAATTTATCTTCATTGGTATAATAAATTTGTATCTTTCTCTTTTTTATGACCTGTTAAAATAAGATTAATGCTGTTAAATATTGTATAGTTTATTGTAATCAATATTTCATTATTTCATTACCATTACATCTCATTTTAGTGTTGGGAGAAACATCAGGCAGTTAAGAATCAAACCAACTCCGCAATATACTGGCTTATTGTGTAGAAATGGATCACCCAATCACAAGTTCTGATTTAAAATACTTGATACCTTAGATCACAGGAGTGGTTATATGTGAGAGTTGACCATAAGCTTATAGGCTGTATATTTCGCGGTCAATACTGTAATTATATTTTCGCTTGGTTTGCAGTAACCGTTTCAGCTTCTTTGCCATTATTAGTTGAAAAAAAAATCTTTTACAATAAATCTCCAGATCGACAATATACATTTTATATGAAAAGTTACGCAATACTTTGCTATTATGTGTCTTTCTATTTTTAAAGCTCATACAATACCAAATCAGATGTTAACTGTCCACTGCTGAACATAGGCCTTCCTCATAAGAGAGGTTTTGCTAGTAGTTGCCATGCTTGGTAAGCGAGTTGGTAGCCGTACATATACTTTGATAATATTTTAAGAGGAACGCTGCAGCCCATCCCTCGACTGTTATATTTCCTTAGTTGCCTCTTACGACATTTACGGGAAAAGGTGGCTATTCTATTTTGGTACCACACGGCACAGCATTTTAATAAATTAAATTTTTTTAATTAGAAATTCCAATTCCAATTTACAGTATAATTTCTCTTATTAGATCTTACAAGATTATTCTACGAAAAATAAATTGACACTTAGCATCTTGAAGATTTGAATTCTTTTAACAAATAACTTTTATATTGGACTTTCTATTCTCTCCAACGTTGAAGTCATTGAATTCTTTATTGGTGTGATAATGACCACAGATATCTGATACAACACATCCACTTACGTAATAGTTTTTATCTTTACTGACAATACTTGAATATTGACATGAAATTGAGCTGTTACGTAATTAACAACGGCACCGCTGAAACTACCTTTGTTAGACGACGACCGATTGCGTTCGCGTACTATATTGATCGTATCAAATTGGTACCCTCAATAAAGTTTTATTACCGGACAAGTTTCACAGTCTACTTCATAATTATGTTTCGTGCCTGCTCTAGTACTAAAAGCTTATTTTTTTGGTACATCTGGTCATGTTACTTTAATAAAAGATGCATATCTATAAAGTTCTAATTTCTGTCTCTAATAATCGAATTTTCTTGTAAATAATCGAAATTAATAAATTAAAAGATTCACGAATCGAAAGTTACACTAAAGGGTATCGGTTATGCTTTAGCAATAATTGTTTGCCAATTTATATCGAGCAAGAATTTAATTTCTTGAATATTTTTTTTTATCATACTTTTTA
The DNA here is from genome assembly GCF_026898425.1 of Galleria mellonella. Lineage (NCBI taxonomy): Eukaryota > Metazoa > Arthropoda > Insecta > Lepidoptera > Pyralidae > Galleria > Galleria mellonella. The sequence continues at coordinate 6,167,444 of NW_026442039.1, read as the reverse complement.
CGAAAAAGTACTTTTCATAAAATAATAAAAATATAGCAAGCGATATACTAAATAGACTGCAAGCTACAAAATAAGGATATCTTACTTAGCTCACGCTTACCTTAGTGCAAATGGTAACATACAAACATTTTTCGTTATAACGTCATTCATGTAGGTATGAGTATAATAATGTTTAAACACAGAGAAATATTAAGAATACAACATATGACACTGAAACACCTTTGCTTTAAAACATCCTATGAGAAGATCTTCCTAACTCCACCATGGCATCTCTGAAAGAACTCATAAACGTCTAAATATACACAGAACAGGAGAGATCCTCGCTCGCTAATTGCGCGAACCATCCGTGTGTAATACGACGCCCTAAATTTTCATCCCGACAGTTTTAATTGTACTCGGAGAGCTTTAAATATACACTCAAGTGGTATCTATGTTGCTATTAATGATAATACATACAGAATCGTAAGTGCACGTAAAAGTGTCAGTAGTAAGTCTTTGCTTGGAAATTTACTGTTTCAAAGGTGGTATGCTGTGTTTTCATGTTCGTATTCGAGTCTTAGTTCACGTGTTCGCCAGCTAAATATAGTGGTCGTTTGGTAGTAAATTTAAATAGCTAAGGTTGAGTTTTTTAAATAGTCTTATATTTATTACATTATTAATACCTCTTTTAACTGTCTTTCATATATTAGGGTACAATTATGTAATGGTATGCGGTATATCATTGCCTTCTTACTTTGCTTTTTGTCATTTTGTTTTTTTTTTATAGATGTATTTATGGAATAGTACCTATTTGTTGAAGAAAATAATAAAGAATTTTTATTTATTCAATAAATATAATTAGCCCTTAGATTATATAGATAGAGTGTCTCCGTAGAAATGCTTCGAGAAAAGCGAGTCACCTTTTTTATTCAGTTTTGCGTGATAAATAGTTATGAGTGATTCCTTTATAACTTCTATATTTATTTTGTCTTATAATTTCTGCACCTGCTCATTCATTTTATTTATTAAAATAATTAAATATAGATACGTCAAGATATATTGTGAGCGTAAGTGTATAATACAGTAATAAAAAAAAAATGAGTCAACTAATTTGACAATTAGCTGACAAAAAGTTGACCAGTTTTTGAGGCTCGATGCTCTATCTATATAACTTAAAAATTAGTCTGATTCTTCAAATGTCGAAAAGTATCCTACTTTTAATCGTTGTCATTGTTGTATCGTTGTCACAATAAATTTATTCGTTCATCTACACAGTCTACGGTTAATATAATGCACTCGATTAGTGGAAAATCATCAAAAAACTTATAATTAATACTATAATACTGTAACATTCTTAATGAGATTACTATTTTGTCTCTATCGATTCGACTATCTATTTCATTATGTACAAAAATTATGTTATCAAAAATATTTCTCATTAAAAGCGTAATATTTAGAGATCCAATGAGTAATCGCATTTCAAGTCTCTATTCTAACACAATATCTCCTATTTTATCTACTACTAGCTGTTATACAAAAATTATGCTATCGAAAGTATTTCTTATCAAAAGAACAATATTAAGGCAGCCAATGAGTAATCGCATTTCAAGTCTCTGTCCTAAAACATTATCAACATTATCCTATTTTATCTACTACCAGCTGTTGTACAAGAGTTATGTTATCGAAAGTATTTCTTATCAAAAGAGCAATATTAAGGCAGCCAATGAGTAATTGCATTTCAAGCCTCTATTCTAATACATTATCTCTTATTATATCTATTACTAGCTGTTACTCTCGACCTTACACGCATAGTGTGGCCTTACACTCCTGATGCTCTGTACTAGGATACAGTACTCCGAATGTAATAGATTCTAAGGCTCATCAAAATATTGTTGATACAATTTGAAACAAATCTTCATATATGTATTATTAGAGTATACATAGCACTGTCTATTTCACGGTGATATATGTGCATGATAGTCACAAATAATACTAAATTATCCGTAAAATATCTGAAAAGAAGATATATAGCGTATGCAAAAATCTGGCAGCCGCCACTACGTATAATTCAATGTTAACTGCCAACAAATCTGTATAGTGTATCCGGAGCTCGAACCATACTTTTGTGCATCACCTATATAAAATAACTAGAAGAGACATTCGATACAAAAAGTATTGTAATTAATACAAGTTTAGTTTAAATTAAATTATCTCTTCAAATAATAGACAATTGCAATTGCTTGTTTTTTGGTTATTATCGTTTAAATAATGTAAATTCAACTTTAGTAACAAATTGGAACTTTATCTATCTAAATAAATGTTTGATTATAGATTTTTTAAAATAAACTTATCATCAGCAAAGCCATACTCGAAGTGCATAATACCGAAAACAAAACTGGATTATAAATAATAATACTAGTGCTATTTAAAATATTTATAATTAATTAATATTTTAAAAGCTTTTCAAGTAATCTGTCAGTCATTTAACCTAAATAGAATAGATTAGGTTAGAAGTAAAGTAAACGTGTATTTACACAAATTACTCAACAGATGCCGCTGAACTAAGTAAAGATTAATGAAGCTAAAGAAAGAAATTAGACATCATCTATTTAAGAATAATAAAACATCGCGTACTTCTAAATATATCTTACCTTACATGTGATCATTATTAAGGAAACAATTATTTAAAGCTATAAACAAACATATATATATATATACCAGAGGGAGACTTTGTACAAAAGTCGTTTGCTTGGGTACCTCTTTCCCATTCGTGTTTCAACCGTAAAGCAGTGTGTTTCAGTTTGATGGGTGGGATATGGCGTGAATTTATAGGGTACAGAGAAATAACACCTGAGTCCTCAGGAATGGCAAGGCATGGGGGGTATCATGGGCGAAACAGTATACTCTATTATGTCTATGGTACTGCACATGTCTATAGGCGACGGTTACCACTTTCCATCAGGCGGGCCGTCGCTTGTTTGCTATTCTAAGTTGTATAAAAAAAAATGTCTTCATGCTAGGTTTCTTTGAAGACTGATAATATATTATCATTATTTCGAGGGGAACCGCATAGTGGTCAACCCGCCAGTGTATTTCTTTTGACAACAAAATTTTGAAGGTTGCCGCACGGAGGTTGACCTATTGCTAGCAAATTAGAATTAATGTCTTTTCATCAAATTTCTTCCCTTACAAGAGTGCATTGCATATAATGTTCTTACTCGATCATCACATGGTGATGTTTGTCGATAGACGAACATCACTATGTGATGTATAATGATAATTATATCAGCCGTTAACTATCCACTGCTGAACATATGCCTTTCCCCCAAAGGCGACTTTGCGAGTAGTAGCTACGCGCAGCAAACAGGTCGGCAACTGCAGTTAGAATTTTAAAATGTTTAAAGAAGAGCGCTGCCGCCTATACCTGGATCATTGGGTTCTCTTAGTTACTTCTTACGATATCCAGGGAAAAGGGGCCCCTACTACGCCGTGACCACACAACATATATTTAAGTATAAAATTTAATAATTCGTAACTATCTATTATAAGTACTTCCAATATTTGTACATCCATGTTTTCGTAAGAACAGATTCCGTAGAGGAAATGAAACGTACTCTGTAATTTATAGCCGCGAACTCCACTCTACCTAGCACTTATCATCCGAGCTATCAGCTACCCTACCCGTTTTAAACGGGTGAGCCATTTTTTTAAATTCGTATAGTATTTCGTAAGAAAATATTTTTTTTTTACATAATTTACAATTTTATTACCTAAATGAAATCGACGTTTATTTATTTTACTATTTAACGATGACAATTAATAAATTAAATTAGATTAAGTTAATAAGTTAAGAAATGTAGATATAGTAGAGAAACACTGATAATTTTAGAGGTTTCTAATGTAATGTCATATGGTAATGGGGGCCGGCGCGGCGGCGTTATTTTGTATCAGCATTACATCTCTACGAAACCGGGGCGGGTCGCTAGTTTGAAATATTTGCATACATATTATATTATTTAAAGACGCTACCTACATAGAATCTACAAAGCGAAACGCGAACCCATCCAGACAGTTGTCGGTCGCGTAATGAAGCGGGTACGCTGCAGATTTATGGGTGCACTCCGTTTAAACCACTCACCAGGATCGTACTATTATTTTTGTCGGGAAAAACTTTACTCTAAAAACTTTGTTCCATTCCTATTTAAACCGTAAAACAGTTGTATTTGCATGGCTGTGTTTCGGTTTGAAGGGTGGGATATGGAGTGAATTTACAGTGTACAGAGGAATAACACCTCAGTCCTCAGGAATGGCAACGCATGGGAGGTATCATGGACGAAACGCTGTACTCAGTTGTGTCCATGTTTGATCAATCAAACATTCTTTTTGAAGTCATGAGGTTACAAAAATAGAAAAAAAATTAATGTATAAAATTTTTGGAGTTGGAACTTTTGGAGTCGGTTGAAAAGATCTTTACAATTTGATATTGCATTGTTATGTTAAATTGTTTAATGAATAACAATTACAGTTGGTTATACAAAACTGTCGCGAGCCAAATTGTTTAATCGACGATCTCGTTATGTTTTTATTAGGATTGATGTGAGAGACAGGAGCCGTGCGGTGCCCTAGTTTATAAACTGATAGCGATCGATGATTCATTTTAGTAACTATTTAGACGCGTGATGTTTAAAAATTTTATCCCACAAAAGAAAGCGACTTCAGTTGTGACAAAACTAGTTATTTTGATCTAAAAACTGAATCGATTTTGACAAAACTTCTACGGAAACAAGTCTTTTCAGATAAAAAAGAATTTCCCAAATCGGTTCAGAACTGACGGAGTTATGAGGTAGTGAACATAAAAAAAATACTAAACTAAAACTTCCTCCTTTCATTCGTTCGTCATTTATAAACTGATTTCGGAAATTATTTTTTTATCTGAAAGGATATACTTTTAGATTGGTCTCATGGAAATATTATCAATATAGGTTTAGTAGTTTAATTTTAAAATCAAACCACAACAAAAGTCTTTTTTTTTTGTTACATACAAACTTAAGTTATTTTACTTATTACCAAGTAAAACTGTTTATAACTTTGAATGGTGTTGGTATAACGAGTGAACTGCTTGCTTTTCAAAGTCAATATTTAATTTTTAAATTGTGACAAATACTTTAACTATTACTTTTTATATATTACTATTTATTATTACTATTTAACTATAACTTAGCATAATATTTATCTTTTATTTTAACGTGCTTCTTTGTCGTTCTTTAGAACACACACGTTTCAACTTTAGCGTCAACTAAAATATTAAAAATATCTCCTTGAATCGAGGTCAACAGTATTTTTGTTTTTCAAATAAAAAACTTGTAAAAAATATCCAAGTTTAAATATCAAAAATATTTAATTTCAAAATTAAAACTATTATACTTCCCTAACTAATTAAAACTATTATACTATATTGCCCTAGCGATAAGACTGCCTTTTGTACCTTTATGTGTATATTTCAATCTGTATTTATGTTACTGTATTTCACTTGAATTATTCACTTGTCATTGTATATTTTTATTTATGGTGCAATAAAGAGTTAAATAAAAAATAAATACTTCTATGAACATAATTTAATTTAAATTTAAAACATACAAATATTATATATATCTAGTAAAATATAGAAGTAAACTGTAAATAAAAAAAAATGTTCCAAATCACAGATCCAGTAATATACACACAAAAAAATAAAAAAAAATCAAATTGTAAAACGTTAATAAAACCAGTACAAAATTAGTTTAAAATAATGTTTTTTAAAGCAACTTAGAATGGCAAACAAGCTGACGCCCCACCTGATAGAAAGTGGTAACCATCGCCTATAGACATGAGTACCGTGGACATAACAGAGTATACTGTTTCACCCATAATATCCCCCATGCATTGCCATGCCTGAGGACTCAGGTGTTATTCCTGTTAAGTTTCTTTTAATATAACAGATAGAGATTATAAAAAATTCACATTTTAAATTTTTAACCGACTTCAAAAAGGTATATTCAATTGTATAAATATTCTGTACCAAAAACATTATACATTTCGTAACTTGGACCAATCTTTTGCGTTGCGCAAAACAAAATTGATCGAACAATTATCGAATTAGTTCACGACCTTCTAACTATTTTGTAAATGGATTCAGTTAATAGTTATTGACACGTCTATTCATACTCGTATCTGAGCTCAAATAGTACATAATGTGGACTGTATTGCTGTATGTACCCCTATAAAACAAACTAAGACTCTCACACTCTACCTTCTATTATCGTACAGCTCACCATCGACAGGGAGTTCACTCCAATACTATTAAAACCTAGACGGTCGTGTACAGCGCAGTTTCAGAAAAGTACCCTCCCATGAACGCTCAGGTTATGGAATGATCCCCATATTGAGGTTTTTCCAAGAGACTACAGCATGAAGTTCTTAAAAAAAGAGATAAAGTTGTTTCTTCAAGGTTGTTGTTGCATTTAAATATTTTTAATCTAGGTATCAATCATCTCTATATTCCTTAGTAGTTCTGTTTCAATATAAGAGTAATGGAATTACTAGAAAATATATTTTTCACGAAATGAATGGTCGAGGATTGGGTCTTTTTTTTCTTTTGATGGGTGAAAATGGTATAGTATGGCCTGCGCTATCGGTATACGCTGGCGGAGCACCAGTGAAGGGTGATAGATGAGAATGAAAACAGGCCAGTTAGCCCATCATGATGAATTCATTACGAATTAACCATGATAGTTTCCAGGGAGAACCGCGAAGAGGTTGACCTGGTTGGGTATATTGCTAGCAATGAGATTCTCAGTCTCTGTCCCGGTCGAGGGATGGGTAGTAAGGTCACTCTTTACACATTACCAAAACCTAACTGCGGTTGCTAACCCGTTTGCCAAGCATTGCAACTACTGGCAAAACCTTCCAAATAAAGAAAGGTTTATGTTCAGCAGTGGACAGTTAACGGTTGTTATTATTGACGTTGACGACACTTTTCACGATTAAAGTACTTATTTTTTTACGTTATTTTTAAAATAAAAAAACTGCTTAACAAATATGATACATATATTACAAATAATAATCCGTAACTAGTTCCTATCACAGTGCGTGATACAAATAACACATGCAAAGCCGCGGGCATAGCTAATACCTATCAAAATATATTACAAACTGCGTCTCACGTAATAGGATCGCGGCATCAAATTAGACTCGCGTAGTTATAACCCTTGGAGACAGTGACATGGCTTCGTCCTTGATAATACCCGAGCTTAAGAGATACGGTTACTTCATCTTCATTTTATGTATTTCTGGAATCACGATAAATTATATTATACATAGTATATTAGTGTATGTGACTTAACTTTTTCATGCGTCGTAGTATTGACATGCAGACCTCAAAGGTTGTACGTTCGAATCTAGACACCAAATAAAGTTTCCTGATGAAAAACATTTGTAACAAACCAAATTGTACTGATTGACAGAGTGATAGAAATGTAGATATGACTAGTGTTATATTTCCCACATATTGTGAGTTCTTTTTTTATATTCACTCCAAACCCTTTGCGGGATAAGTAGAGAGAATCAAGTACCGAATACTTCTATCCTGATATATATCTAATTCATTATATCTTCTCATGATTCGTGCATACACGATGATTTCCGAAACCATGGCTTTCTCACGCATATGTTCTTTGTAAGGCTAGGGAAGCAAAAGAACAGACGGTCCACCTAATGGAAAGCGGTTACCGTCGCCCATAATTACCACAACACAAGAGAAGTTATTTGTGCCTTGTTAGCCTTTTAAATGTTTGTAAGCACGTTTTTTGAAATGCCCCATATTATATTGTAAATGGAAACTGAAGACGGGATCTCATTAGTTAATTTAGTCCTTCTTGAAGTTAAAATTACAAATAATAATTATTTGTTGAACTTCGAAGTTATTTACAATTTTCTTTTGTCTTCAGATCTCAAGAAGCAGTTTTCGGCATCGCCTTCCTCTATTTCTGTGGAAGTAGGATCACCAGCATCACTTCGCTGCACACCACCTGCTGCGGCACCAGCGCCACGTATATCCTGGCTGAAGCAAGGAGCTCCGTTGCAACAGGATCACAATGTATTGATATCGCCAGAAGGAAACTTACTGATATCACGGGCTAGTCTGCAAGTAAGTTCATTATTAAAATCAACGTTAACATCGTAATAATTGATTTAAATATTCAGAACAGATCTCGTCTTTAAGATGATGTTTAATCTGGTAAAATTATGCTGGCCTTACGGCTTGGTATAGTTGACAACTGTGATATATATCTCTCTATTAATTTAAACAGTAATCAGAATATAAATAAAGTAGCAATCCAGCCCGGTTTCTAATAGGTAGATAGAATTCCCGAAAATAGTTTATAGCCTATGTTACTCGCTGACATAAAATAAGCTACTCATTCCTTTCCCGTGGGTGTCGTAAGAGGCGACTAAAGGAACATATTGATTGAGAGATGAGCAGAAGTGTTCCTCTTAAAATATCATCAAAACCTAACTGCGGTTGTCAACCCACCTCCCAAGCATGGCAACTACTAGCAAAACCCCCAATAGAAGGAAGCCTATATTCAGCAGTGGATAGTTAACTGCTGATATGAAGATGATGATGATGTGACCACACCATCCTGAACGAAAACAAAGACGACATAGTCCATATATACGATGAATCGAAAAGAGTACGTTCCATGCACTCTCAACGGTTGTCAGCATTATGCCGGCTCATTAAAAAAATTAAAGATATATTAGTTTGTGTTAGTTAAATAGGCTTTAAATATCACACGTGATCCTTGTTATCCCAATTTTAATGATCAATTAAACAGTGATTATAATTATAAGAATGTATCTTTATCAACCGCAAATGTAAACAAAGAAGACATTCAGAATACTGAAACAGATGTTTGTTATGTAATAAATTATATTTTAAAGCGTTCATAAATTAGACATGTTAGTTAGTACCAGTCTTTGGATGTCCTAAAAAATTTACAAATATTTCACTACCCGTACAATTAATTTTATGTCTTATAAAAGATATACTGAAAGTTCAAAATTTAACGGTGCAGATGTTATAAAAGTAACAACGAATATTTCTTGGAATGAGTCACATCAACATATGGTGATGTGGTCTGTTCGTAACATGACACATGCAAACTCGCAGCGTGTTCCTGGAGGCTAGATAGAATTATCCTTTTTTTATTAACATCATTAGAAAGGGAAGGAAACAAACGAGGTGGTATTTGTTTTTTTTTTAGTGTTTTGTATTTTTTATTCCATTTGTATGAAACAACCGCAATATTTGTGTTCTGGCTTATTAGAGATTTAAAGTTAATTAGAATAATGGATACGTGTTTTTTGTTACTGAATCTAGAATGTTTAGGACAGCCGGAGAATTTTTGGCTGCGCTTCGAGGTTTTTGATATTAAATCCCAACCAAAACTTTTAGATTTTCCATGATCTTGTTTGACAAGTAGATTTAAATTTGTTATTAGCTTTAATCCGCAAATCCGTCCACATGACCGGGATATGATCATTGACCGAGACAAAAGTAGCCTATGTGGTATAAATAAAAATTTCGTAGTCATAACTAAAGTCGTTAAATTGCTGAGAGATAACAAAGAAATAAACAAACTCACTTTCACATTTCATAATACTTGTAAAGATAGTAAGGATTTAAGAAATAATGTCTAACTATTATTACGAGTATTATCTATAAAAATGAATAAAGCACAAGATAAAGGCTAGAGACCTTTGACACTGGGTTCTCTCTGCCTTCCTAGACTTAGGGTGTAGGTAATTTTTTTTTACTGATATTATAAAGGTGAAATTGAGTTTGCTTGTTTATTAACTTATAGCGCCTTAATGGCTTAACCAATCACTGTAAAATTTGGTATACACGAACGATATGGGATAGAGAAAGATATAGGCTATTTCTTATCTCAATCAATAAATATTTCACATAAGTCACACGGACAAAGTGGCTGGTAAAAGCTAGTATACGAGAATAACTGTTTCTCTAATAATATCAATAGACATCAAAATTTGATAATATACCATTTAATTTATAGATCATTAAAATTGCTCATGACCGTTGTTGTTGCAAAATATTAGCACGATCAATCGTAGAATCATGAATTACTTGTTTCATCCCGATGCGACTGCGACTAATTAGTCGTGCGCGTCGGACGTTTATTAATTGCGACACGCGTTGCTGTCGCTCCGCGTGTTTGTTGTCTTTTTGTCGCGATGCGGTGTACGCTTTCAAAGGCAAAGACGGAACAGTGACAAAACTGCAAAAGTGTAGGTTAATGCAATCCGATATTTCACAAGTGTACTTTGTTTTGTATGTCTCGAGAATTTGTCATTTTTCAAATTTCATTTGTTCTGCATCTTTGGAGAATTCTCAAATTTAAAATTTGTTATTTGTTTCATAATAAAAATAAAAATAAAATAAAATACATATATATAATTTAAACGTTATTAAAACATTTTAATGTTTTAATACCGTCTCGTTAAAATTGATGAAATGTTAAAAACTGGAAGGGCGAGCAGAGAAGTTTTTATCAATTGTAAAAATATGATCAATTTTATACTACCTTCAAATAAATTTTGAAATGCAAAAAAAAATTAATAGAATTCCTAAAAATTGATAAAATATTAATAAGTATAATGCTGAACAGAAATATTCTTGCTTATTGTTGAAAATTTTTCATTTCAAATTGATTCTAAAATTTTGAAAATAAAATGGCTTCATTATATAAAATTCTTGAATGAACGAAAACTTTAAATTTTACATCTAGTGAGAGAACATCTTTATATACAATCGCGAATAATTCACTCCATCTCTGGTTTCCTGAAAGCAGTATCTCGCTAATTAGGCAGTGCGAGCAGACGTGGATTAATTGTAGACACTGTCACTCGCTCTCTCATTGTGGTAGACTGTGTGTAACATTACCCCTATTCGCAAAGGTGACAGAAGCTTCTTCTTAATTAATATAAACATAATATGTGTTGCTGTCGCCATTTGAATTAATGGGTATGTCCTTTGTTATTTTAAAAGAGACAATTCTACATTTCACATGTACACTAATTTCTAAGATGTATAATTTAAATTTTAGCGAACTGAATTTAAAAAGGAAATGTCTTGTTAGCATCACAAAGAACGTATCTTATTTATTACAATCCCAAAATTGTGAGTGACTAAACGGTATACGAAATTAGAAACACTATTTGGAGATCAAAAGAGCAATATGTCATACAGAGCATGAGAGTCGGGAAATTAAATTATTACATTGTGAACAGAATTAAAGGTGAATCTTGGTCATGTTTCTTTGTTGTAGTTCTATATAGGAACATCATGTAATATTAAATATTCACAAAGCATAAAAAGAAAACGAATGGTTATTACTCAAATATAACCATAATCGTATCATCATTTCAGCTGTTAATTATCCACTGAACATTGGCCTCCCCTTATTGGGAGTTTTGCAGTAGTTGCCACGCTTGGCAGTCGGATTAGCAACCGCAGCTGGGCTTTGGTGATGTTTAAAGAGATACGCTGCTGCCCAACCCTAGATCTTGAAGTTCCTTTAGTCACCTCTTTCTATATCCACGGGAAAGGAAGAGGTGGCCTGTTTTATATTACACGACGCCGAATATACCATATTCCATATAAATAATTATTCAGCATATAATAAAATTTTACATGAAATTTATATTGTTAACAGGATATGGCAAACTACAGCTGCGTCGCTGAGAATATTGCTGGGAAAAGAATCTCGGAACCGGCACTAGTGACTGTTTACGGTAAGTTCATTTTGGTTTTAAGTCTTCATTGTATTTGAACAAAAAGTAATATTTATAACAATGATAAAACCATAATATTAAAATAATTAAAAAATTCAATTACTGAGATTATATAAATCAATGCTTCTATAAATAGTTATAAATACAAAATCACACCAATTATTTAGTCCTTAAGCTAGGAAACCTATCACTAACGAACGAACATCTGGAAGCAAAATTCAGAACGCCTAGACTGGAGCCATTTTCGAAAGATACGTTTCCTAAATTGGTCATCCTACACATTGATATTCATAGAAAATGTTACAACTACATGTTTTAATAATAGGCAATGTTTATTACACCACAATTCCGCATATCATTATTTCACGTGCAATTTATCAGACAAGAAACCGCGCTGTTTAACGCTCATTTCACCCTCACTTATACGTAATAACTATCTTTACTACAAGATCAAAGGGCATGTGCCGATGGCTTGCAATTATTACAATGCCCGAACGCTGGGAGAGTCATTAAGGGCCGCTCGCCCACGCCTGCATCATGGCGCCTAACTGATTGCAATCAGCACCTCTGACTTAACACGTCCAAATTCTGTAGGTTGTTTCGTATCATTAACATTAACTGTTGCATCGTTATCTTTAATTTTAATATCATCATAATTTTTATTATATGTACGTCCGTCGCTTTAAAAGAGTTGCGAGCTGTAGATTGATTAGAAGACTTTATTGTAGCATGGTTATTTTTTTCAATTTAAGGACTAAAATAAATTTTATTAATACATTTATATTTTATTATCTTGTAATAGTATAGATAAGAGTATATACAGGAATCCTCATTTTAATCACTGTGTACTATTTCAAGATAATATAAATTTAAACTTTATCTACTGTCTTTGTCTAACATTTATCAATGTTCAGTTTTTATATACATATAAAAACTGTATGTAATAGAATCTCTTCTCGTAGTTAATCCATACTTTTTCGTTCCTATCCATTAGTCAGCCAGTAAATAATAATTGACGTATAACTTGCACAATTTACTAAACTATAAGCTCAATAGTTCCCACTATAAACCGCGACCAATTCAGTTTATGAAGGGTTTAAAGCCCTTTGTGCATGTGCTATAGAAATTGTGGCACTTACTTGCAAATTGGGTAATATATCGTCGTTATCAAGTCGTGAATGGAACTCGGGTGGGCGTATGTCTTCACAATATTTTTTATTACCTCGCACAATTATGTGATGATCTCGTGTTTATTGTCGTATAGCGAGACGTCTCGTATTACCATTACTCTAAGTTTTATAACTCTCAGATTGAAAGCTTTTTCTTTTAATTTCACGTTTGTGGGTGGTTAATCAATGTCACTATTACTTAATATTAAAACTTAGTTTTTCAACTACTAAAACACTTATAAAATGTGTAGTGTCTTTTATTTTATCTGTAATCAAATTTTATAACTAAATACGAAAAGTAAATTAAAAGGTTTTTGTAGATTAGTATTCTTGAGAAGAGGCAGTTACACGGACATATTAGGCTGTAATTCCTAACTAATACATAGTTTATTAAAATATGAACAGCAATACGAGCATATTATGAGTAGCTATTGAGTAATTTAACTGAAGTTTGCCAAATACCAACTAAATTAGTTCATTGAAATATAACAAACAAAGAGATTCATTTCAGATTTATAATAATACAACTAGTTTATTGTTCAGTTCGTTATATAAACTAGCAAAACAAGATAAACGATAACTAGTAATTCCTGCTCAAGATTATTTAAACTCGGACAAAGCCACTCCTAAATCGGCGAACGCATTGTCGATACTATGAAACTAATTTTCCCCAATCGAAATTCCGATGGTAAATTTTCTATAGCCATATGGAAGCACTTTATTAATATTAACAGTGCTTTAATAGGTTAATAACATACGCAGCTCTAATGGGGCAATCAATTTTTATTGAGAAAGAAACACCGAATGAACCACGGGTGGTCTGATTTACATTGAATTCCCTCTTCAGTGGAGTAGGGAAGAATTATTTTGCATTAAATAAAGATTTAATTGTTTTTGAATGAATAAATACTTTGTTGCATGTTAATGGTGTTATACAAAGATATATATACACTTTTCGTGTCTTTTATGGTGATTATTAATTGAAAAGTGTATCGTTTTATAAATTAACAATATAATTGAAAATAAAATTGAAAAATTTAAATAGGAAGATACAAATACTCGTAACAGGTTTATTTTTTAAAGGTGATAATTATTTGTCATGATATAACATGTTCATTATGTCATATGAACTAATAATGTTAAACATATATATTTTTTATAAGTAAATTTAGTTGACAAAACAGAAAATGTAAAAATTAGGAAAGAAAACGAATGAAGAGATACAATAGATTATGTGAATAATGATAATAATACACCTGTTGACATTATAAAATGTGAAAGTGAAGTTGTTTATTTATTACTACTTTAATAGCTCAACCATCACAAGTATTTAAAATATATTTGCGAACTTGGATCAGTCTAAAGAATCTGTTTTGATAAAAATAATTTATTGTTTGTATAAGTACAAAGACAATTATGTGACATAAACGCACATGTATTGGAAAAAATAAAGAAAGTAAGATAAGACCCGTTCGTTGTAACATTGATAACAACAGAATGTCATATTGCTTTTGATACCTACATGTAGGCGTAACTAATCGCCTATTCTTAGAAACTACAAAAAATTAACTTTGAACTGAGAGATAAAATTCGGAGATACGTGACTTTCCGAGTCTCTTTTGAAATCTCTCCCACATTAGTTCTACGCGAAGCGTAAAAAATCAACACTAATTAAGTGTCACAAGGATTTTTTGTTGTCAACAAATTTTTTGGACCGCACTATTCCGCTACGGATTCTTGTAGTTTATTAATAATTTTTTTGAAGATCCACTAACGGGTAATTTATATAAATAAGATTAGAAAGAAAAGAAGAAGACAATGTTATTTGTGTAACATTTTAGCAAAATTATGAAGAAAATATGATAAATACTTTCAAGGAAACAAAACATAAGAAAGAAATGGCTTACAAATCTCGGAAAAATCCTTATTGAAACAAAGAAAGAAATAATTTATTCAAACAAAGTATTGGTACAATATGCATTCAAACAAGATACATAGGAGAAAAAAAGACATGATACTGTTTTATTGTACCACATTTAACATTATATGTATTTCAAACTTTAACAGTAAACGTCCTAGCAAAAAATGCATCGTTGTCTTATATTCTTGCAACATGTAAGACTACAATAATAGAAACTACAACAATGAGACTGTGAACTTGATATATTTTCCAGTTCTCCGAATATTTTTCGCACTACACCTCTTGAAAACTTCTTAAAACAATGACATTTAAAAAAAAATATTCTTGTGTATTATGTAAGTGCTTCCTTCCGATGTCCAAAATATTATAGTTAACGTTAAAAGTTTTTTTTTTTTGCAGTTATATAAATTAACTGCAAAAAAAACCTTAAACATTTTAGCGTTTCTTGCTATTCTTTGCTTTCGTTAATTTCTTTTTGTTTTATTGCAAAATCAAAATACTACAGGTCTGGTAAAAGTAAAATCGTTGGTGTAATGTAAAAATAATTATATAAAGTCAAAATTACACCCGGGTCGAACCCATTTAATTTTTCCATTATCAAAGTACATATTTCCTTTCTTTATGCCTTCACCATGTTGATGTAATGCCCCGTCATTAGACACCATTTAAGGGAACAACAGCTGTAATACAGGCGATTAAAGTACCTACCTGTAAGTTTTCAATACTTATTTAAATCCGTTATAAAATTGCATGATATAAATGTATTGATCTTCATGCCAAGACTTACGAATTGGTTGCGAGAACTGAGAGGCTCTTCCTTCGTTTACTGTTATGTATACATGACGATTCTGGTGACGTCTTCCTCAAACAGAACTCTGTTTATTTGATGACGATGGACTGGACTAATCCACAGGCTCTATCTGCACTCTTCCATTTTTAAATTGCAAAGATAAATAAACAGATTCCAGGTTCTATCTCTTGTAACTTATAAAAATATTTGCAAAAACCAAAACCGACATAATATGTTTCTTCTCATTCATACACCGATATAATCTTTCTTTCGAATCATCTTTATTCAAATATATTTGTTTACAAGCACTTTTAAATCGTCATTATTTTTTTTAATCTAGTCCAAAATTCGGAAAGTTGTTACCTGTTGAGAAGAGCCCACAAGAATCTTAACAGTTATTCTTTTCAATCTCTGTTAACATTATGCGTATTTATTTAAATGTACTATGTCTAAAATTACATGGTCGTTAAAAATCCGTGCATGATCGACTAACACCATGCACGTTTGTCACTTAATTAATCGTTTAGTGTGTAATAGGTTTTGTTCAATAAGTGTTTTTTAATTCAACTTTAATAAAATTTTAAAAATAGTTTTAAACTTATGAAAGCTAGATCATTAGACACCTTCGCACTGTTATATACCTAAAACACAATACCTACCTTATTTCTCGGAATTCATTCTATTACGCACGCTATATCCACATGGTAAATGAGGTAAATTATAGAAAAGCGAAATTCTGGCTAGCCTATTAGTGTGTACTGGTACACTGTAGATGCTAGGTATTGCACGCGACTTTGCGTGCATTCCTAACAAGCAGGCGATCCGGGTAAAGATATAACCTATACTGACTGCAGCACGCAGGTCTGCCTGTAGATTTCTAAATACGATCGTCCTAATTCACACAGTTTGATTCTAATGTATTATACACATGCAGTTTGTACTATTTATTCTTATCCGACTGCTAAATAAAGAAGGTTAGTGTTATAATCGTAAAGGAGGTACTCAATTAGACTTTCATTTTTGTATAAGAAAGTGTACGTAGAAAAATTATGAAGTAATAAAAACAGTTTTCTTTTTAAATGAAAAATTATTTTTATCTCTATTATTGTGCAGTATTTAAACTGCTAGAATTAATTCCTTCTATGTCTATATGCAGAGTCCACTGAAATGTTAATAGATTTTAATCAAGTATAAATATTTTGCGACGGTGGTCCCGGCATAGAATAGGCTACCTCTTCCTTTCCTATGGGTCTCATAAGAGGCGACTAAAGAGACCTAATTTTCAAGGGATGGGCAGCAGCACTTAAAACATCACCAAAGCCTAATTGCGGTTGCTTACCCGCCTGCCAATCGTGGCAATTACTGGCAAAACTCTTCAATAACCTTATATTATGGGGAGCTTATGTTCAGTAGAGGACAATTAAAGACTAATATCATCATGTTTTGATGCGCTATCTTGAAGTGGTTCATTGGTTTTCCTTTGTCCAAAATTCAAAAATAGCGAACAAAAAACTAGGAAATATAAAATCAAATACACATAAAAGAAAAAAAAAATCGAAATTTCTATCGGTAAATGATAAATAATACTCGATTCCCAGAAACATTTGCGTGTTCGAATCGTTCCTGGTTTAATTTTTTATGTAATAACTATGTTCCGTTGCACCTGATAGTGGGGCGTCGATTCATTAGACTTTATAATTAAAATAATATGACATACAAACTACAATTGGTGCTGCGAAAGAATAAAATTATATTCATACTAGTTTTTAGCCGCGACTTCGTCCTTGGGACTCATCATAATGAGTACATCTGTAATACAGCACGATGGTTTCCAGAAGGACCACGTGAAAGATAAGGTCCTGATATATTGTTAGCAATGGAACAGGTTATCTGCATTACTAACAATCCATCAAGATACATTAATTGATTGAGCATATCTTTCTCCGTCCCATATGGTACGTGTATGCCAAATTACATGACATGCTTTCACATCCTGTTAATATAATAAATGCGAAAGTTTCTAATAATGGATGAACGGATGCATGGATAGATGGATGAATGGATAGAAAGATGTCAGTTCATAATCATTATCACCTTTACAGCGACTACCCGTCCATTGCTAGATATAGACCTCCCCCTATAGACTGCCATAAGGAACGGACTTGAATCATCTGCATCCACTGACTCCTTGCAATGCCAGTTATTAAATTTTATTAATTTAAATTAAATCTGGTACACGAGTATGTTATATCCTTACTAAACTACTTACTATCCTATGTACTAAACATAGAATACTTTATGTACTAATTCACACAGGTAGAGCTCCGGGACACAACTAGTTTATAATAATAGTATGAGTATAAACATAGACATAGTATATAGATAGTATATCAAAAATTCTGAAGTAGCGACTGCATTAAACACTATGTAGGATCCCCTCCCTCACCCCTTTTATTAGATAAAGAGACGACACCAAACAGATTGCGTGCAGGTGGCCACAGGACCATTCCTTATAATAATCTTAAAAACCTGAATTCGGCAATGAAGAATTCACAACTGAAATAATTATGATACCATTTACTTAGTATCACACGAAATAATGCCACAAGGACATATTAATTAAGTAGCTTTTCTATTACAGTGAATGGTGGCTGGAGTCCGTGGAGTCCATGGAGCCAGTGCCGCTGCAACGGCCGCGTGACTGAGGGCCAGCGGCGCACGCGCACTTGCACTGAACCCTACCCGCTGAACGGCGGCGCGCAGTGCCAGGGACAGTCAGTCCAGCGGACGTCCAACTGTGTTGCTTGTCAGAGCGGTAAGCCCATCAAACATTATCAGCTTATTCTGAACCATTTCTGGATATAGGCTGCTCTCAATGCGATCTTCTGCTTCTGCATCCATTTTTTCCCCGCTGTTTTGTGGAGATCGTCAGTCCATTTAGAGGATGGTTGGTCCATGAAGCGCTTTTCTATAGGCAAACTTAATTTCAGCAGTTTTCATCCCCATCTATTGTCCCTTACTCGACAGGAGTAACCAGTTTACCACTTCAGCTTACAGACTTTAAAGGCTGATATAACTCAAACGGGCTTCTAAGGAGAAAGATATTGTTTCTAATGGGGTCTTAAAATCCCATTGCTGGTAATGTATCCTATCAGGTCGACTTCCACGCGTTTCCTGCTAAAACCGTTGTTTTTTTTTTAATTCGTCATGACAAGCTAGCTAATCTGTTTTTATTTTCAGCTATCATCCTTCACTGATATACCGATAGCGTAGACGAGTTACCATTCCATTTTTATCCATTAAAAAAATACCGGCCTCTGGGCCTCCACCTGGACTATTTCGTTCTATTTGTGGATATATGCCTCCCTCAATGCCTTCCAACCTCTGTTTTAAATTAAAGATTAATCTATGGAAAATCTATGGAACAATTTCAAATTCTTCTAACAATAATAATTGGCGTAATTATTTTTTCTTTTATTGTATTTTTCGTGAATCTAAAAAAAATATTGTTTTTAAATAGTTAATAAATAACAATTATTTATTAGCATTAATGATTTAAAACATACTCCCTTAATACATCTTAATATAAACTCATTTGTAAATTTACGTGTGTCATAAATAGCTCAAATAAAAAGTTTATCTATCTATCTTGTTATAATGAAAATATTAATTAAGCAATTATATTTTCCTTGGCTTTCCATGAAGAAGGATATTTGGATAACACACAACAATTAATCGGTAAGTTTAATATTTATCACGCTGTTTCTTACTAGACACAGTGTGGACTGAAAGACGATGTAGTGACAAAATCGAAAAAGGAATGTTGCGTTGGTTTGGTCATTTGGAGAGGATGGATGAAAGAAGAATAACGAAAGTGATTTATCGAGCAAGAATGAATGGAGATGTTAGTAGAAGACATATGTGGACCAAATAGGCGACGTGCTGAAGAAGGGCCAAATTAAAAGTACCCGTAACCGAAGTGTTTGAATCGAAGCATTTGGCGTTCTATTGTTTCTGCCTACCCTAATGGAAGGGTGATAGATATGTATGTATGTTTAACTTTTATATACAAACCGTATATATAAATTTAAAGGTCTATCTATCATTTCTCTATTCGTTTTCGCTGGAATACTCACATTATTTTACTACTCCACAATATCCTTTTTAACTCCTCTTCCTCTCGCGAGGGAAAGTCAGGTCACTCCTGAAGGAGCAGTTTGACTTCCTATATTCCGCCAATTCTTTTAATCTAAGATCTTCTGAAGAACACTAGTATATTTCTCTAGTTTTTATGACAAATCGTTTATGTCTATTTATAATAAGTCTGCTACTGTAATCTTTTGGGGAAAACAATAAAGAGTATCTATCTATCTACATATTCTTGGCAAATAAATATGGCTTAGTGATATCATAAAAAAATTTGGTGCAATACATTTATCTATCTACAGTAATATTTAAAGTAAATAAACAAGTATATAGATATTGCTGCGTGTTACTCAGCTCTATAAGTAAGAAGAAATAGAGTACATAAATGGCAAACCGTTCATCTTGTCGATCCCGGTATAGAATGGACTATCCCTACCTTTCTCGTTGGTGTCGTAAGAGGCGACTAAAGGAGCTTATGATTAAGGGATGGGCAGCAGCGTCCCTCTTAAAATGTTTCAGAAAGACTAACTGCAGTTGCCAATCCGCCTGCCAAACGTGGCAACTACTGGTAAAACTCCCCTTATGGGGAAATCTTATGTTCAGCAATAGATAGTTAACGGTTGAAATAATAATAATAATAAAAATGCAAACCAAATAATTTATTATCAGTACCTTTATACTTACTCAGTTTTATCATCTATCTATAGATTTATTTAATAATAGACAGGACAGTACATTAAAATTCCCGTCACAATTATTACAGGGACAGCTTCATAGAAATATATGTAATAAAACAAGAGAACCGCTATCAAACCATAGCGTTGTCACACACGGCCATAAAGAATTGAAATTAATAATACAATAAAGGACACGTGCCCTAAAACGTAACTATTCGAATGCGTTTCCATAAGAACTATTAAAATGCCGCTGTTTAATTCTGTATGGACATAAAGCGAGTACTGCGTTCACATCAAAGGGTTAAGTGTTTCATGGCGACAGTAATAACAAGCAAGTGTTGGACAACTAACTTTAGTGTCGTTCTGATGGCGCGCAGATGTTAGGGAAATATGTTGAGCGAACTTTCAAAGTTCAACCGAAGTTTGCGTCTTTTGAAAACATTGCAGCAGTGTGGAAATTTGCGTCGCGTAGACACTGGTTAGTGACGGTTCGATGGAACTGAATGCTTGCTTATATATATAGATATATAATACCCTAAAAGTGTAATCGGGGGGGGGGGGAAGGGATTGTTAGTAATGGAGACTGAGAATCCCATTGCTAACAATATATCCAACCAGATCGACTTCCTCACGGTTCCCCCTGGAAACTATCATGGTTAATTCCTGATGAATTCATCATGATGGGCTAACTGGCCTGTTTTCATTCTCATCTATCACCCTTCACTGGTGCTCCGCCAGCGTATCCCGTTAGAGCAGGCGGGGTTACCATACCATTTTCACCCATCAAAAAAAAAAAAAGTATGATCGTGGACAAATTCGAAAGATACGAAAAGACATATTATTTTTTATTATTATATCAATCATTAATTGTCCACTGCTGAACAGAAGCCTTCCCCATAAGGGGGGTTTTGCCAGTAGTTTCCACGCTTGGCAGGCTGGTTGGCAACGCCAGTTAGACTTCGGTAATGTTTTAAAAGGAACACTGAACGCTCATCCCTCCCCTATTTAATTTCTCTTATTCGCCTCTTACAACATTTACAGGTAAGAAAAGTGTGGTTTATTCTATGTCAGGATCAAACGATATTTGTAAATAATTACATAAAGCAAATTTAATAAACACTTGATAAAATTTTGTTTGGCGTTTCATTGTATACATCCGAAAATCTTCTCCCAGATGAGCATAATGCTTACGTCACTGAATCTCATCTATTTTATTTATTTATTTATTTCAAGTAAACAGTTACATAGACAGTATATATTCTTAGTGCCGCGAGACTGCATTGCAGTTTGTGTGCAGCTTTGCGCTCTTGTACATACAGCTTTTTAAACAATTATAAACTTCTATATACTAAACTTATATCTTTATATATACATATACATAGATATGCATATATATACACATACATATACATACAGACACACATGCATATTCTAAGTGGATGTTACTGGTATGAATACTAGTCCACATTTTCATCCACTTTTTCCATAACATTCACCATCCAAATTGAATCCTGTTCTGTAAAAAAAATTTATATAAACTAACTTTTATATATATATATATATATATATATATATATATATATATATATATATATATATATATATATATATATATATATATATATATATATTAAAATAAACAACTTACTAAGTAAACATTAACAATTAATTTTTAATTGTTAGTTACTGAGTGAGATTAAATTTATTAGATATTTTCGTAATGTGTTCCTAGTAGAATTATTTGAAGTAATTTTATCTGATGTTCTATACAGAGTCATCAGTGCATGACTAATACAAAATTTACATAAAAATGACTGTGAAGGTTTGACAGTAACATGCTCTTTGTTATGTTAATATATTAGAATTGTATAATGCTAAATAAGTGTAATGTTTACGGATTTGTTTTTGTAGAAACAGTTTCTTTTGTGAGTACTTAAATAAACTTGTGAAAACATTTTTAATTCAATTTAATTAATGCTAGTCAGGGTTTACAGGAAGAGAACTCTAACAGAGTTAAGCTCGCCTGTTGTACATCTTTATTCAAAGTAATATAAAACAATGTAATCTTTGTGTATAATAAAGTATAAATAAATGAATAACATATACTTGAAACTTTAGATTGTAAAAGACATTTTCATTCCACTATGTAAGTTGCACAAAATTTAGCACTACGGTTAAGTTTGTAGATTACTATGCTGAGTATTCCCTACTTTGGCAATTTAAATAAAGAAAGAAAGAAAACATTTATTGACAACAACAAAAAGTTACATACATTATGAATTAAAAAAAAATTTATAAAATGTATAAATGTATTAGTATAACAGTGTATAACGTAGTAGTATTCCCTCATGCTCTGCTAAGGATCGATCTTAGCCATTAATCGCTAACAATTTTCCAATGAAGACACAATTTCCATTCAGAATTCAGTGCTGAAATAAAAGCAACCGTAAAACTATGGTCTTAATGATTCAATAAGAATAACCGCACATAATGGCGTTTAATTACATTTATTTATCTATTTTTATATATATCAAAATATATCACAAAATGTGTTGCTAAGCGTAAAACTCGAGAATGGTAAGACCTGTTTTCAAATGAAAGTGTAAATACCCAATTTTTCTTGTCTCCGTACAAATTGTTCCTTTATAGATGGGCCACCGCAGTCCAATAGGTTTGGACATATCGACATTTGTCGAGTTAGCTAGTTTTAATAATTTATTATAATTATATTAATATATATATATAATTTTGCACTATTATACATAATAGTTTGTACATTTTACCAGAGGGAGACTTTGTACAAAAGTAGTTTGCTTTAGCGCCTCTGTCCCATTCGTGTTTCTATCGTAAAGCAGTTGTGCTTGCATGGCTGTGTTTCAATTTGAAGGGTGGCATATGGCAGTGAATTTACAGGGTACAGAGGAATAACATCTGAGTCCTCAGGTGCAACGCATGAGTGGTATCATGGGCGAAACGGTATACTCTGTTATGTCCATGGTACTGGTCATTTCTGTAGGCGACGGTTACCACTTTCCATCAGGTGGGCCGTCAGCTTGTTTGCCATTCTAAGTTGCATAAAAAAAAAAAGATTTATTTCCAACTGGGAAGATATAATTTTTGAAAATAATATAAAGTCTATATATCATGTAGCTTTCAACAGCTAAAAGCAATATTAAATTCGATTGAATAATTTTCGAGTTTTTCCATTACAAACAAGCAATCATATAATTCCTTTTTATAATAAGTACGATGAACTTGGCATCTGTGTGTATCGTCCACAATAATAAACTAGACCAACCGGGTAGACAATAAAATGCAATCAAGAGGTTGTTTTAAGCTTAAACTGGGATTGTTGGGCTAATTAGAAACATATGTCGGCTGCTTGCGGTGAACTTTTAGTTAGTTCAGCCAGCACCATTATTTTTCTACTTTTACATTGAAATAAACAAAATGACTAGAACATTTTAAAATGTTTAATATATTAAAATATTTATTTTTAAAATTAAAAAAATTTGGTAAAACAATGTTAAACTACCAATTACCAGACTACTAATTACCAGAGGGAGACTTTGTACAAAAGTCGATTGCTTAGGTACCTCTGTCCTATTCGTGTTTCTACCGTGAAGCAGTTGTGTTTGCATGGCTGTGTTTTGATTTGAAGGATGGGATATGGCGTGAATTTACAGGGTATAGAGGAATAACACCTGAGTCCTCAGGAATGGCAACGCATGGGGGGTGTCATGAGCGAAACAGTATACTATGTTACGTCCATGGTACTGTTCATGTCTATAGGCGACGGTTACCACTTTCCATCAGGTGGGCCGTCAGCTTGTTTGCCATTCTAAGTTGTATAAAAAAAAACTAAGCAGATTCTCAAAAAATTCTCAAATAGCTCTATTTTCAAGAGGTTTACCCAAGAGACTACACCATGGGATTCTTGAAAGAGATATGCTGACGGCCCACCCGATGGAAAGTGGTAAGCGTCACCTATAGACATGAGCAGTACCATGGACATAACAGAGTATACTGATTCGCTCATGTAACCCCCAATGCGTTGCCATTACTTACTATTACTTATTCAAATGCCGGAAGAATACGGAAATAGGCTTTCAACCACTAATGTGGTATATGAATCTTTATTATTCCTGTCACTTGACCTTATGACCTGGCTGTCTCCACCGCGGAGGTAAAGGTGACTATAAATTCCACCCACAGACGTCCTAAGCAGATTTTCCTTCCTAAAACAACTGGAGAACTTTTATAACAAGGTAAAATATAACATCACGCTTACAAAGAAGTGGCATAATTTAATTATATTTGAAGCTCTAATTAACTTACGTTGTAATCTTGTTTTAAAATAATTGGTAAAAACAATAGTATTAGTATTTATTAATTTTTCATATTTCATTCATATCAGCCGTCCACTAACCACTGCTGAACTGATTCCTTCAAAAACAGGGTATTGCCAGTAGTTGCCACGTTTAGCAGGCAAATTGACAACCGCATTTAGGCTTTGATGATATTTCAAAAGGATCCTGCTGCCTGTACAATTAAGTTTCTTTAATCGCCTCTTACGACACCCACGGAAGTGGAAAATGGTCCATTCTATGCCAGAATCAAACGGAAAAATTATTTATTTATGCGTACTTTATTGTACACACTAAACATACATAACATACATATGGAAATACAACATACATACATATCCATAAAGACATGGATACATAAAGACGATTGATCAATCGTGACAATATCATATATATATAATCCTGACTTAATACATAGCATAGTTTACGTATTGACTAGCTCGATCCTGCGGCTCGATTTGCATGAATCGATAACTACATAACGTATCCTAAGTGCAGAGTTAGGATTTGATCTGCCCGTTTACTAAATTTTACTCAAATTCATTTAGTAATTTTTATATGAAGGATTGACATCCATCCATCAAATGTAACAAATTTTCATATTTATAATATTAATTGGATTTACTCGAGCAAATCCATGGGAAACAAGTAATAAAAAAAATTATCGATTTATTTGTACTTTCTATTATAATTATAGTGCGATATCTTGGCTATTAAGACGATTTTAATGACACTTTTTACAGTACATAAATATTTTTACTTTCGTTTTGGTTTCACAATAATTTAAAAATGTCTACGTACGTTCACGTTCTCGAACGATGTATTCCAAAAAAATCTGTTTGTCACAGTCACGTGACAGTAGCTTGCAATTACATGTAATTTATTTCTTATCCTCCATTAAGTTGTTTTGAAGTAAAGATACATTCACATAGCTTTTGTTTTTTAGTTAAAAAAATGCATTAGTTTATCAATTAAGTCGATAAAAAAATATTTTGAAGTAAAAAATTTGGTTCTTTTAAAATAAACATTTTTAATCTATATGGATAATTTTTAACATACATATACATTATATCTACATATACAGTAATGTGTCTAAAAATATGAAGCATATAAAAAAAAGTAAGAAAAAGAAAAAAGGGAGTAAAAATATTACAATACTAAATCAGTATTTTAATGTAACAACTTTAATTAAGGGTCCCGGATACTCTCGAAACTAGTCGAGTTTTCTCGACTAAATTACATTATTTTTTTATACTAATTAGAATGACTAACAAGCTGACGGTCCAGCTGATGGAAAGTGGTAACCGTCGCCAATGTCTATATAAGCAGTACTATGAACATAACAGAGTATACTGTTTCGCTCAGGATACCCCATGCATTGTCATTCCTGAGAACTTAGGTGTTATTACTCTGTACCCTGTAAATTCACTGCCACATCCCACCCTTCAAACCGAAACACAGCCATGCAAACACAACTGCTTCACGGTAGAAACACAAATGGGACAGAGGTGCCGAAGCAAACGACTTTTGTACAAAGTCTCTCTCTAATATTATACACAGAAGTTAAACCGTAATATATTTATTAAACTTTTAACAATAAATAGACGAATATTAGAAAATTTTGAATGAAAATAAACAGTAATATTATGAGTACACCTTTAGTAAAATATACCCATACATATGAAAATCCTTTACATCGTTGTTCCTTGCTAACGAACCTCGACTGATTTATGTGTGCGCGCATTAATTAATAAGAAATGTTACACACTTTTGTAGTTTAATATGCGTATACACCCACACGTGGTCGGAGAGAGGAGTTGTAGGGTGCAAGGCATAAGATATAGCGGATACTTCAAATATATGACAAATTTACTGATTTACACTTCCGTGTTAATGACATTTAAAGTTTTAGTGTTTTTACCAATGTAGTTTTGAACTAAATAGATATACATATTTATTGAAACTTTTTAGAAATTAATTAATATTTGAAAGAAAATTATGCTAATTTATATATACAAATTAAATAAATATAAATTTTAATAAAAATAAATATTTTTTATTACAAATATCTTATTATTATATATTAATTGTGCCCGTGATTTATCTGCATTTGAAAGATATATCAATTAATCGAAATACATGTCATATCAAATACTAGATGTAGAATAAAATTTAAAATTATTAGTTGCATGGTTAATACGCCAAATGTTAATAAACGAATAAACACACAAAAAACGTTATTTTCATATTCATAATATTAATAAGATATTTAATCTTATTAATATATGAAAACAGTAAACAGTAATTATTTATTTGAACAACAATAAATTGTTATACTGTAAATAAAAAAATTAAACAATAAAAAGTTACACTTCCTATGCAATATTTTTTTTTTATTGTAATATTAGATCTTGAATCAACAACTTATATCTAGAATAATTAAAAAATATTATATTTCCACCATACATTAGCCAATAACAGATTCCCAATTTATATACCAGATAAAATTACGCTTATTTTTGGACGGTAAGTTAAATAGAAAAAAAAATATAAAAATAAAATCTGTGGAAATACTTATTTGAAACGTCGCCTCACTGGAAGTTCAGCAATAATTAATGTAAAAGTGTGTATTATTTATGTAAAGTTGTATGAATGAATAAAATTTACATCGCTTACGTCTCTCCTTTGGCCCATTCCATACTACATATGAACACCGACTCTCTATTATTTCTTTGTGAAATAAAAAAAAAACCCTTGTGATTTACGCCCGTCTCGCATGTAAGGGCAGTTACGGCCATCTCTCAGATGTATTTTAATTTCAATTTATAGGACGGTACCTTCAAACTCGCCGACTGTTAGCGTCTTGGGCAGTAACTGTGGCTAATGCTTAGTTTTACTGTGAGAAATATACGTGGATGGTTTTATTCGTTCTGTTTAGTGTTCAATCTGGTATGTACTAGATATATCCAGTTTGGCTAAATTCTAACCGACTTTGAAAAAGGAAGTTCTATTGTCGACTATTTTTCTTTCTTTTATTTCTCTTCTATTCTATTGTAGACAAATTTTCCCTGACGCCCAATTAAAATGCGTCATTAAATCAGCGCTTAAATTTTTTTTAGAGTATTGATGTTAAATGACAGCATAATTCTTCAGCTTTCGAATGACATATCATTATTATAATTGACATTTGTCGTTTTAGTAAAATCAATGCATATGTGCACCGTCAAGGGTTGAGTCGATTTGGTTGCTCGCGAGTGTAGATAAATTTCTTTTAAATATATTTACAACTGATGGAGCTATGAGGCAATAAACGTTAAAAATAAAATACAATCGAATTGAGAACTCCTTTGTTTTGAAGTCGGTTGTATGACAGACACACAAACTGATAAACAACTATATTACTAAAATTTCATTTCAGCTCTTTGACTATAAACACCTATAAAAAGTTCATAAATTGAACCCATCAGAATCGAATCCGCGACTTTTTTAACTCAGTTATGCGAAGTAGTAATAATACGTGCACTTTTTATACTTGCCAACTAACCATGCTATTAGGGAGGTCGTTGACCGATCTGACTGCGTTCTAATTTTTTTTATACAACTTAGAATGGCAAACAAGCTGACGGCCCACCTGATGGAAAATAGTAACCGTCGTCTACAGACATGAGCAGTGTCATGGACATACCAGAGTTAACTGTTTCGCATTAAAATTTCACCAAAAACCTAACTGCGGTTGCCAACCCGCCTTCCAAGCATTGCAAATACTGGCAAACTCCCCCTTATGGAGAATGCTTGCATTCAGCAATGGACAGTTAACGACTAATATAATTTTTTTTTATATATACAACTTAGAATGGCAAACAAGCTGACGGCCCACCTGATGTAAAGTGGTAACCGTCGCCTATAGACATGAGCAGTACCGTGGACATAACAGAGTAAACAGTTTCGCCCATGATACCCCCCATGCGTTGCCATTCCTGAGGACTCGGGTGTTATTCCTCTGTACCCAGTAAGTTCACGTCATATCCCACCCTTCAAACCGACACAACAAGTTAATAATGATGTTGATGCTGACTCCATTAACTTTATAATTAATCAGCATAATTTCCAGAATACTAACATCATGTATCCTTTACAGCATTGCCTGGCCGCTGGGGCACCTGGACGGAGTGGTCCGTCTGCGGAGCCGACTGTAGACAGAGTAGGCGAAGGTCCTGCACTGGAGACACTCCGTGCTCTGGTCAACATGTCCAGCACGCTGACTGCGTGGGAGACTATTGTGGTGTCCATGGTGGTGAGTGATATCCTTTTAAGACTTCAAAATTGAAGAATTACACAAAAAGATTTTAATTTGCATCCGACTTCGAAAAGAAAGAGTTTCTAAATTCAGTTGGATTTTTTTTTAAATATATTTGTTAGGCATACTATATCGTTGTGTAACTCCGGACAATTATAAACCGAATTGCAAAATTCTTTTTTTCCAATCTGAAATGATATACTTACAGATTCGCTCGTTCAAAACTTTATCAAAATCAGTTTAGTGATTTAATTTTTAAGTCAAAATAACCGGTTTTACCACAATTGAATTTTAAGAATTTTTCTTAGTGAAACACAATCTTAAATTATTTGTGTGTATATCATACAATATCTCCGATAATTCTGTAGCAATTTTGATCATTCTTATTACAATCTATAGAATGGATATTTTACACCAATGGTATCTTTTTTTTTATACAACTTAGAATGGCAAACAAGCTGACGGCCCACCTGATGGATAGTGGTAACCGTTGCCCATAGACATGAGCAGTATCATGGACATAACAGAGTATACTGTTTCGCCCATGATACCCTCCATTCGTTGCCATTCCTGAGGACTCAGGTGTTATTCCTCTGTACCCTATAAATTCACGCCATATCCCACCCTTCAAACTGAAACACAGCCATGCAAACACAACTGCTTCACGGTTTTTATGCGTGAGAATGGCATAGTTACCTCGCCTGCTTTATCGGTATACGCTAGCGGAGTATCAATGAGCGGTGATAGGTGAGGATGAAAAGGTAGGTCAGTTATCCCATTGTGTCGAATTCAATGATAAATTGGTCACGATAAATTCCAGGGGAAACCGCGTGGAGGGTATATTAACCTGATAAGGTATATTGATAGCAATGGGGACTAAACTCCTCATTACTAACAATTCCTTCCTTTGCTTCACGGTTGAAACACGAATGGGACAGTGGTATCTCTATTGATCTGCCTGATTTAACTATGCCTTGCTCTCCCTCTTCCCTATTCTGCCCTATTCTTTTTAAAATATTATCTTTATAAATAGACAATTTAACATTTCCAATATTTTTTTTAAAATATATTATTATATCATCTCCACATTTCCGTTCGTAGCCCATCAGGCTTAATTAGGACGATATCTCATCTTTAATATCAACAAACTCCACATAGACACACAATTAGAAACATCGAGATTTTATAGGAATTTACGATTGCTTGTCACATGGGAATTACAAATTATGAAACGACACCTTCAGAGACATGTTAATTGAGCCAATTCTGTGAAAGACACACGGTTCCGTTCGTCCAGATGCCACATACACTAAAAATATACTTCCTTTTGCTCGCGCGCTCATAACTATGAAATATTACGTGTACTGGGCGCTTTATAACAGGCTAT
The DNA here is from genome assembly GCF_026898425.1 of Galleria mellonella. Classification (NCBI taxonomy): domain Eukaryota; kingdom Metazoa; phylum Arthropoda; class Insecta; order Lepidoptera; family Pyralidae; genus Galleria; species Galleria mellonella. The sequence continues at coordinate 6,136,855 of NW_026442039.1, read as the reverse complement.
CGGTTGTAACTGCGACCTACCGTTTTATTAAGACATACACACCCCCCGCAACTCAAACAAATATCGCGCACTTGAAAGTAAACCAAAGGTGAAGCACGGGTCTCATTTTGGCGGCCGCGTTAAAAAGATTCGAGAGATACTAAAATCGGGCACCGTGACCATCTGGGTCGTATCATATCGTCTAAATTTAGAAGAGAGCCTAAAATTTTATGGTGCTCTGAACCAAAATGTCGACTAAATATTCATATCTGTAGCTTGTATATGGTCTGCCACAATTGCCGTTTTGCCGTATGGCCTTATAAAGGTATACGCAATTATTTTGTCTTTACAACTTCCCTTTCGAAATGGGCGTAGCTTTTTAGAACAATTCGAATAAATTCTTCTAATTCCCAAAAAGGGTTTCAACGTAAATTTCAATTCCTCAAGCGAGGGTTAAACGATTAAAATTGATTCAATAACATTCCGAAACATTCCAACGGAGCCAGGTCCCCGGCGGCAGCGTTTCAATCTTGGAATGGAAAATGATCAGTCCATATTTTGTTTATAATGGCAATAAATCATTTCAGTGGTCCCCGTTGACTCAGTTTCAATTTCCCATTCTGTTTATCGAACATTTGATAAATAGCTCCCAGGCATCCTCGTGAGTTGTTTTGGTTTACTTAACAATTTCTTCTTCCCCACAAATGCTCCGCTTTTCACGCTAAATAAATCTACAATCTCTGACATATTTCCCTATAAATTGCTATTGTATATCTCTCTATAAAGATTGATTGTTATTTATTGTAAAACATTATTTACGCATGACGGGTGCCATGGACCACATATACGACATGAAGTAACCCAATAGACTTCCATGGTTTTGACATATATTTTCGATTACATATTTGCAGATCTTTGTAATCATACACATTTGATTGAATTATCTTGCAGTTTTTAAATTAAATTAATTACAACTATAATAATACTACAAATTTAAAAAATAATCATATTTTAACAAATATCTGATAAAAAACTGTTTCTGTCACCAAAAAACGAATAAGATAATAATTTTCTTACAAACGAATGAACTGTACTAAAACCGCCACAATTCATTAACACGAAAACATTGCTAGTCCAAATTGATACTAATAATTCATCAGGAGAATTAAAAGGGAAGTCACTATCTACTCCAGGACTATTATGCCGTTGCTTTCAACTAATTCAAGTAAGGCCATAGAATGCGAACCATCAGCAAATTACCCATATGAAAGGTGAATGCGAAGAACGTTTCGAGGGGCCATTCATTCGCGCCGGCGCTCGCACCACTTCATTAGCCTAATTGCCGACACACAAAGGGGAAATGGCGAAAATTTTATAGCGGCTTTTCATCTTTTGTTGCCTAAACATCGTAGTAGATTGTGAACATGTCATTTATTTAACGAAACACACTAAAGATCCTATAAATAATGTACTCGGGAAGTATGTTAATAGTATCCCGAGATAGAATTTGAATGTTTTTGTTTATTAAAATTATTGTCTGAATGTGATTTGAATTGTTTTTCTAGATTATTTATTCTTTCGTTTAATTCTTTTTTATTATATTTTGGAACAGATGTTAGTTTTGTAATTTTCATTAATAATTATTTTCGGACAACATTTGCTTAAGTCCTAATATATAATCAAAAGTGTTCCAATTTTCAATGTTGTTTTTCTATATTTTACTATTCTCTTTTTTACAGTAATTCATGTATTTTTTTAAATAAACGGATTATCTTTTGTTGGAAAAAAAACCATCAAGAATCTGTATATTTAATTAATTTGTTACTAAATGCATAAAATACACTTAATAAGTATAAACCTTTCTTAGAGATCGTAGTCATATGGGTTGGAAGTTAATGATGTGCTTTTAAAATGTTAACAAACTGTTTACACATGATTTATCAGTCACTTTACTCAATCATTCTGCTATCGGGGAAGTCTACATCGATATTTTACCGCTACTCAAGATCGCTATAATATACGTAGTAAGTGAACACACTCCAGTGACTAGAAATGCACCTGTCTATTTTACGACATTCCCATTTCCTAAGCGCTATAAAATTTATTTTATGCTTCTATAATAGCTTTTCAATAAAGCCAAATAAGGCTCTCGTATATTGAATAAACAAACAACAGTAAAAATCTATTTATGTTGGGTACAGCCATCATTACCGGAGGTGGACCCCGTGAATGATTTGTTGTTATTTTGTCGAGTGAACTCAGCGGGTGATCGCAAACTGCATCCACATATCCAATCCAATCTTCCGCGCCATTATCATCTTTCCATTCATTGACTCTAGAGTCTATATTGTCTCGCAATATTTTAACAAGAGGATTTAATTCCGCAAGGCCTCCTACCACGTTATGGGCAGAACTACAAGGGTTTGTAAATTTCGATTGGATTTCGTATCTGCAATCTGCAACAGACACGAATATATGGCTGGCACTGACAAATGTTTACACCGCGTACAAATTTTGAAATTAATCCGATAAGTTTGATTCGTCGTTTATATTCGTAAATGAACACGATTATAATTTTCGCGGTTTTTATTAAACGTATGAAATCAAGTAGCGGATGTTCGGGTGATTTATTGAATTTTAAACATTGGTTAGCAATAAAACTTGTGGAGACTTGATGCTTGTTTATATCAGAGATTTATGGGCACTGCCCCACAGCTATTGCGCCATTGAATGTTTCACGTGTACATTTGAAAGGTGTATTTGTGGAATTCTGGCCAGTATCTTGAATTTATGCATTTAAAATTGTCCCACCAGTAGTATGATTATTTTTTATACCATTTACGTTATTGGGTCTAAATATTTTATGGTCTTACATTAAACATTTGAACTGAATCCTTTACCAAGAATAAAAGGCAAGTTCTTATTCATTCTACTTATCAGATTATGAGAAAATATAAAAATAATGCAGTACCTGTAGTGGGGTCAACTTAATCAAGTATATTGAATTGAATTTTAATTAACCTTGTTTTTTATTTAGACTCCTGGGAATTGCATACTGTAAGCTAGTTCACGGTATCACATTGCCAGTGTTAATATTTTTTTCCTTTTGCAATTTTACATTAAAATTTGTCAAAGAGTTGAAATAATTGAAGAAAGTTTTGGAAAAAATGAAATTTGGATAATAATAGAATTTTGGATAATTTATTCTTGAGTCTGGGCATTTTTAACTGTGTATTTACTCATGTAAATGCTTAAGTTTGCAACTTTGAATGGATCGATGTTTATTACTCTTTCACGTGAAAATTACTGAACGGATTGCAATAAAATTTGGTACTGGGCTAAGTTTTGTCCTAATGTAACACGTGCGATACTTAATGAACTAATTCATGCGGATGATTCCACGGAATATAGTTAACTATAATTAAACGTATGTCAAGTAATAACTAACCAATGTACGTATCAGCCAGTTTTAACGATAATTAATGGACATATATCATTCAGTATGCATCTGTAATTACCCACGCCCTAAATACAGACTGTATGACGTTTAAACGGTCTGTTATTGAAATTAAATTGAATTTAGCAAAAACGTTTGTTGTCGAATTCATTAAAGTTTATTGGAAATATACTGTGATTTATACTTTGTACAAGTCGTTTGCTTTTGTATCTCTGTCTCATTCATGTTTCCACCGTGAACCAGTTGTGTTTGCATGGCTGTTCGGTTTGATGGGTGGGATATGGCAGTGAATTTACAGGGTACAGAGGAATAACACCTTAGTCCTCAGGAATGGGAGGTATCATGGGCGAAACAATATATACTCTGTTATATCCATCATACTGCTCATGTCTATAGGCCACGGTTACCACTTTCCATCAGGTGGGCCGTCAGCTTGTTTGCCATTTTAAGTTGCATAAAAAAATTGATAGCAAACTATTTTTAACACGCCACTTCGATGACCGTATCGTTCGTTAACGTATTGACGTGAACGTAGAATGTTCCTACATCTTGCTTCAAATTTAATAACTATTCATTCTCTTACACATTTATAATATTAGTTAGGATTAATTTCTCTTTAATATTATATATCAAAAATCAAAAACTTAAAGTAAATATATCAAAAGCTGCAGATGCCCTTTTAAAACAAGCTTATGTAAATTTTGAAATTTTGTTTTCAATCTCTCAGCCAACTAAAAAAATGGATTCAAACGTAGTGTCAACTTTAATTGTATCTGACGTTAAACGCAATCTAGCAAATTCGATACTAGGTATGTATTTTTGTATGGTTGAATTATTTACAAGGTGCCAGTCAATATCTTTAACAAAAGTGCATTTTAATAATTCACTAAAACATTTTGTGTGTTTTGGCAAAATATAAATCATATCTAAAACAAATAAATAGTTAAAAATACCTAGTCAATTAACGTTGTTTTTCTTTTTTTAAAATGGACAAATAATTGTAAGAAAAAATTTTAATCATTACTTAATTATGTATTCTATTGTAACATTTTCTTAATGAAATACAATTCAATCTGGCTGAATATAAAATACGATTAAAAAAAAAACAACTGTTGTTAGCAGCTTAATTCTTTTTTTTTTTTGCCGATGGCCAGCTAACCAAGTGAGCAGCGGACATAACCACTTCACTATATTCAGGTTCAGAACCGCTCTGAACTCATGAACGCGAGTTATGTTCCTTACTGGACCCCATTTTAAATTAGATTTTTAAAATAAAATATTAATTACTGTTTATCTAATTACTCTTAGAATTTTTTTTAATAATTTTGATAAGATTTCCCAAAAACGGTTGACGTCACGCAGGCGGCCGGTCGTAAAACTATAAGCCAAATCCTTTAGTTATATAGAAAAAAACATTTTTTTTTATTTATTCATAAACAAAAATATGTTTTTGAATGTCAAGTAAATACGAAAGATACAATAATTTCATACAGTATATAAGACATTAATTAAATTAAACGTAATACAAATATTACAGTCACTTAGTCATCTCTTAACATAAACAACAAATATATTAAAATTTACTGTAATACGCCGATCCCAAATAATAATTAGGATAAGGGTAGGAAGATGATGACGATGATGATGATGATGAATTTTGATAAAATTTCGTACTCTCTAAATCACTATGCGTCATTTAATTATAAAAAAAAAGTAAAAAAAGAGTTTTTTGGGGTTTTTTTCAGGATATATTATAATAGGATGTATAGGATGTCAATGGGACCCTCATAGTACGAAATCGTCTATCCATACGCCTGTGTCTCTCTCTCGTTCTCAACGAATAGTTTTATTTTCTTTATAAAAAGTCAAATGGGAATAATAGAAATTTCGAAATTGTTTTGTTTGTTTTAAAATTTCGAAACAGTTGCCCCTCCAGCGTGTACCGATAATGCAGACGTAACCACTCCATTATCATTAATTAAAGAAAAAACACTCTGTCACGTCAAAACTAAAGGTACCAAGCGGAACACAACGTTGGCTACACCGCGCCTTGTTTTTAATTACCCGTGTAACGTCCCACTTCGTTATCGGGCTATCGAACGATGGCTTCATTGTGCGCCCAGTAAGAGCTCGCTTTTTTCTTTTTATCTGCGAACCTGCGAACTTAAAAATGATAGTGCGATAATTATTAAGAATTTGCATTGTTCATTGTTAACCTCTCATTGCTTTTGTACTCGACTGATCGATCAATGAGGTAAAGGGATACTGAGTGCGGTCTTTTCTTGGATGGGTGACCATATAGGGTAATCTATGTAATTTATAAGCACGCTCAAATGTGGTGACGCATGAAGTAAATCTAGTTTTAGTGGCATTTTTAAAACCCCTTGTGATTTCTTGTTGATAATTCCATGAAAATATTTTATATCATAAACTAAGGATATTTTTTATAAAAATTAATGGGTAAACCCATCAAGCACAAATAGTAAAATTATATTAGTTCTTTTTAACGTCTGTAAGTTTGCTAATTACACCAAAATTGGGTAAGAAAGATATTTTCAATATACTTTTTTATTCTAATATGGTGGCTAACAAGCATACGGCCAGTCTGATGGTAAATGGGATTACCGTACTGAAGATTGTACAAGAAACACACATAGACATTTTATGTTCACAGCGAGTGATCAGAAAAAGAATATAACTATTCACCCTTGAAAATAGTTTACAGTATTTTCAATTTTAATTCTTTGTAATTAGAGTTATATTCAGCCACAATATTCTTTTATTATCATTATATATTACTCATATAAAAATTAAAAAAAATGTTTTTTCTTATACAACTTCGAATGGCAAGCAAGCTGACGGCCCACCTGATGGAAAGTGGTAACCATCGCCTATAGATATGAGCAGTACCATGGACATAACAGAGTATACTGTTTCGCCCATGATACCCCCCAAGCGTTGCCATTCCTAAGGACTCAGATGTTATTCCTTTGTACCCAGTAAGTTCACGCCATATCCCACCCAAACCGAAACACAGCCATGCAAACACAACTGCTTCACGGTTGAAACACGAATGGGACAGAGGTACCGAAGCAATCGACTTTTGTAAAGTCTCCCTCTGATTTTGATTCTATCAACTCATTTTTACCTTCCGTAAATATTTGTTTTGTTGATAATACATTAATATCGCTTATTATACAAGATTTATCAAAAAGTTTTTAACTATTTGAAAACTTATAACGTATTTTATGAGACAAAGTTTTTTTTTTTATTAAAAACATGGTCGAGGTATGAAAATAACTTTTTTTTTTCATAAATAGATAATTTACTTCGTAATTTATATCAATTTTAAAGAAACAATCTTAAAAAGGGTTCCAGGAACAAGCATTCGAAGTGGCCTTTTGAAAATTATATTATTATTCAGATTTCAAGTATGCGCTTTCATCTATAATTAAACTTGATTGAAGTTCAAACTAGATTAACCTTAAATTTTCATTTTTAACAGTCTTGAGTTTTCGTGGAAAATTATCGAGAAGTTTTTTTTTTTTTTACTTAGAATGATAAGTTCGTAACTTACCTGATGGGAAGTGGTTACCATCGCCTATAGACATAGCACTATGGATAAATAACGAGACTAATAGGTATGAAAGGACAAAAACAAGAAAAAAAAGTATATACTATATATAATATAAAAGTAATATTTTAATTGTTTTATTATATGTTACGTGAAAGTGTGTCTGTTTGTTGCCTCTTAGTATCTTGACTATAAAAATACTATAAATTAAGAATAGTTTTTAAATAGAAAAAAAAAAAGATCCATAGGAAACTCACGTAAAAAGCTAATGTTAATTTTACAATAAATTAAACAATACTCCCGAGGCTCGCGCTCTACACAGCTGCTCTTGACTACGGGTCCGTGATGGTCCCGAAACTACTCGAGCATTCTCGACTCCACGTAAGTTAATTCGAATGTTCTCACACTATATGGTTAAATATTACCAACAGTTGCTGCCTACAGCGACGTGCCTCTGTACATCGGCATCGCAGTGGCCGTAGTGGTATTCCTAGCGGGGGCTGCCGTGGTCTACAAACTGCTACAAAGGAAGACAAGGGATCATTCGCTCTACACTATGACGAGGACTGGTGAGTTTACGCGTATATAGGACTTCAAAAAGACAATAATTGAAGAAGAAATCTCTGTCAGAGATAAGTCCACTCTTGCTCACAACATTTATAAATAGATTAGTTTATATGTAACTTACAAGTGCAATAAAGAATATATATATAATTCGTCTCTTTTTGTAGATGTTTCTGTTGATGTGATTGTGTCGCCACTTCTAAACCGATTTTGATAATTATTTTTCCAATTAATTGGATTTAATCGTGTGTATATCACATATTAATTTTGTTACTAAATAGTATTTAAATTAAGAAGCTGTATTTTTTTTATTTTGCACAACAAATTCAATTCAGCGTTCTGAATTCAAATATTTGAAATTTTATATGTTTATGAAACAGTTCGAAATCCATCGTCGGGTATTATCTTATTTTCATTTTTATATAATCTTTTCTGTTTGTTTGCTCATTACATTGCACTGTGATTTTTTGTTTATACCTGCTGTCCAATAAATGACACTGTTGTTATATTAAGTCCACCTTTTACACTGTTTGGGTCCATTAGAGTTCAATAAATAAATTTTATACATATGTCTTCTATAATTCTTCTTTTTTTTAAACAGATTTCCAACCGGAAATATACCCGACAGTGGAGAAACAGTCCTTGTCTTTGGCACCGGACCTGATGCAGCATCGACCTCCAAGATACGAGCATCCGCAACCCGATACAAGAGCTGAGCATCACTACGATGTACCTCATCTCACTAATAGGTACAACTCATTTTTATTTTTCAATAATCTTCGAGACTTACTACCTTACTTACTTACTTACACCTTAACACACCATAGGGGAAAAGGGATTGTTAGTAATGGGATTAGAGGCCCCATTGCCATCAATATGCCTTATCAGATCGACTTCCACGCGGTTCCCTCTGGAAACCATCTTGATTGTTTTTTTTATAAATTCATCACTATGGGCCAACTGACCTGCTTTCATCCCACACTAGTGCCTCGCCAGTGTATACCGACAGCGCGGGCGGGGCTAATATCCATTATCATCCATTAAAAAAACTCGTCTTACCTCATGTCACCTCATCTTATCTCATCTCATCTCATTTAATTTAATTTTAACTTATTTAATTTAATTGAATCTAATCTAAACATTCAATGCTGATTTATTATTGGAAAACCAAAAAAAAATCTTTAAATCCTATACTAACACGGTGTGTCTATGTCGATTTTATGGGAAGACAATGAATCAGTAACCTCTGACTGACCTGATCCATCCTCACCTATCATCCCTCACTGATGCCGCTGCGGCGTATAACAATAACATAAACGAGGCGACCTTTCCATTGTCATTCATTAAAAAAAATCTTAAGGATCATGGCCGACGCGACCTCAAAGGTTTATATATATATATAGGTAAATTATGAAAAACATGCCCTTTTAATTTGTATCAAAATTTTTAATTATGCATATTTAATTTACATCTCTTCTGCAGCTACGCGTCTCCGGTGGACCATCAAATCACGCCATGTGCATCCAGCAAAGGGCAGAGCGACGATTATGATAGCAAACCTTACAGCGAATCCGAGCATTCGGTGTCTAGTTGTTTCACCAGTTGTAAGTACATTTTATAAATATTTTATACAGCTGTCTTTTATCCGCGACTTTGTTCACGTGAACCAAGCATACGGCCCACCTGATGGTAAACGGTTACCGTAGCCTATGAACGCCTGCAATATCAGGGGTATTACCCTCTTTACCCCACTTTTGAACCTATAGTAGACCTATGTCCTCCTCCATTCTCTATAGAACATGCATACCAAATTTCATAATAATAAGTCGCTTTGTTACCTACAAACAAACTCACTTTCATATTTATAATACATACATACATATCTATCACGTCTGTCTCCCATTAGGGTAGACAGAGACAATGAAATGCAAAGCTTATGTTCAGCAGTGGACAATTAGTGGGCTGATATGATGACGATGATGATTTATTGACTTATACTAGGATAACTATGTCTTGGTAATCAATTGTTTGACCAAGAACACCAGAGCTTAAAATCTGCATACACAGGCGTTTGTTACATAAGATTTTACGGGCTTATAACGGATTTCTCCAAATCCTAGGATAACGGAAAATAATGGGCCTTAGAGCAAGTGAAGCCGCAAGAAACAGCTAGTATCTAGTTAAATATGATATAGGAAATTTTTTTATAGTTAAAGCAGGAAGGAACCTTCGTCGATTAAACTAAGATCGTATCTCTATGGTATCTTATTTCTCATTAGCGTTTAATCGGTAGTATAATAACATAATAGTCTATTGTCTAAAATATAGTTAAGTTCAGGGCTATTAATAGTTTAAATATGATTTCCAATTAAAAATGTCGATAGCTACGTAATAACTTTAATATTATAATCAAAGATTTTAAGATATGAATAAATAAATTATAATATTTTTTTTTTGTCATGGATTGGTAACACTGCTTGCTCTATTAGTATGTGCTATAGAGGATTCAATAAGACATGAAAAGTAAAGATTGAAATAGGTCAGTTTGCTCCTCGTGAATTCAGCAATAATTGACCGCAATGGTTTCCAGGAGAAACCGCGCGGAGGTTGAGTGATAGGGCTTTAGGACTAACAATCCCTCCCCCCCCCCTTCCCAGCTTTACTGATTTTTGATAGTGATGTACCAATAAAAAATTATAAGTAAAAATAAAGTCAAATCACATGACCTATCACAACTAATTCACCAGAATTTACCAACGATGATGTCCAGGAAGATTTCTTTTATGAAACTTAGAACAGCAAATAAACTGATGACCTACTAGATAGAAAATGGTAAATGTTACCTATAAACATTAACAGCACTATCAATATCACAGAAAATATACTGTGATGCCCATGATACTCTTAATAAAACTAATAATAGTGGAACGTGGAGTTCTTATAATGATGAGGAGAAATATGATGCCCGCGGCCACTTTTTACCATCGTACGGCTCGCTATCGACGAGGAGTTCATCTTCATATCCTACAGTCTAATAGTTGCGTACAGCGCGGTTTCTGAGATGTTTCCTCCCACGAACACTCAGGTTATGGAATGAGCTCCCTGTTGAAGTTTTCCCAAGAGACTACAGCATGAGATTCTTCAAAAGGGCGGTAAAGAGGTTTCTTCAGGGTCGGCAACATGCGCGTAATACCTCCGGTATTGCAGGTGTTCATAGGTTACGGTCATCACTTACCATCAGGTGGGCCGTATGCTTGTTTGCCACCTCAGTGGTATGAAAAGAGATTTAACAAAATATTTTTCTTCCAGCTGGCTCCATGTACGACGCTGCAAATGAATCGGTTACTCTTCAACTTGCTGAACTGGTTTCAAATTCACCAACCTCGCAATCACTCTCAGTATCAAACGTTGGAGCGAGATTGGCATTGCCAGCTGCTGGCGTGGCACTATCAGTCCCTGAAAGTGCTCTAAGCAGGGGCAGAAGAGAACAGATGTACGTAGCCGTTGTAAAGGACGACCGATACCGACCCAGACTTGGGAAAGGTAGGTATCATAATACCAATAAAAAATATTCCTTTTATGAAATACATGTGTCACACAACAATGTTTTTTTACTAGATTATACAGACAAGTTTGCTGTCCCATCATAATGTCATTTATAGCAAAGATGTTCATATTTAATTCGTAGCTATTACCATTTTTTTCTATAATCTTCAATTTATATTTATCCTAAAAGCACAGACAGTCAATCATTCATTAATTACATTATAATATTTAAAAACTGATATGTTTTATCTATAATTAGATACCATCTTAAAAATTGTTGTATAAATTATATGATTAAATTTAAACATGCAACAACATGTAATTTCTTTAGAACATACTTTGTGTGGATGATCGGCAAATATGTTTTTGCGATAAACTCCGTATGGGTATTAATAAATCTAATTTATTTAATACGCTATCAAATGCCAGAGAGGTGTAATTATGTCAAGAAAAACACGAGTTACCCCAAGGCTAAGACATCGCATGTATCGCGCTGTAGTCTGACGTCCTATATTAAAAACAATTTTTGCCCCGCAGGTATAACGCAGCTGAGTCCAGTAGTAAAATGTGGACCTCCGCGTCTCCAATTAAACAAATCGGTAATACTGCAGATCCCTCACTGTGCAAGTCTTAAACACGGGTTCTGGAACCTTTCACTGTATGCTATTGATCATAACAATGCAAAGTCTGATAATAATCAGCCACAATGGAGGAAAGTTGTTGGTCTGGGCCAAGAAACTATTAATACTCCAGTCTTTACACAGCTTGACAACGACAAAATATATCTTGTGACAGATATGCTGTCTACATTTGTATTAGTAGGCGAGAGCTTCAATGGTAAAGCAGTTAAAGCTTTACAGTTAGCCATATATGCCCCATCATCTATTAATGAATCGTGTACAGAGTATAGTATTAGGTTATATGTATTTGAAGATACACCTTGCGCACCATACTATTGTCAGGAGCAAGAGAAAAAGCTAGGTGGAGTTTTACTTGAACGTGCTAAGACATTGTTATTCCAAGATGGTGGTTCTAATTTATGTTTGAACTTGGAACACGTAAGTCCTGGTTGGAAACCAAAACCAGGTATAGGCTACCAGGAAATACCATTCAACCATGTTTGGACTTCAAATTACAACGCTTTGCATTGCAGTTTTGTTCTGGAAAGGACACACGACTGTGACAATATTGATTTTAATATTTCCGCATGTCAAAGGACCAATCCCTCCTACAAGCAGACATTCCGAATATCTCTCGAAGATATACGTAGTCGATCGCCGAGAGGGCGCTCCCCTCGTGCCGAATCTCAACGTAGTTTTAACATAACTGAGAATCTTTTAGAGGCTCGAATGTGCCGGAGCGAAGAGGGGAGCGATAGTGGTAAACGTAACTTAACCGTGAGCGAAGCGGGAGTCAACGAGTGTGCGGGCGAAGGGTCATTTAAATTAAGTGCACGAATAAAACGGCAGCTATGCGCTATATTGGATCCACCGAATGCACGCGGTAACGACTGGCGCGCGCTGGCGGCGAGACTCGGCGTTGATCGTTATACAACGTGGTTCGCCACAAAGAGCTCACCCACTGAGGCTATCTTGGAATTGTGGGAATGCAGAGAACGCGGTCCCGGTGCTACAGCTGGCCTAGCTGCAGCTCTTAGGCAAATGGATCGACACGATGCCGCCGACTTACTCCAAGGACGGCCATCTTGGTTATGAATCATCGACAAGTCAGGTCTTGACTTTAATTAGCGATTCACGCTTCGAGCCGGTTACTCGATAATTTTCTATTCAGAATTGTAAATTAAAATGAATGTGAAAGGTATAGGCGTATAAATTATGATGGATTTATATGAATGATTTGTTGGTGAAATAATGAGTAGTTTAAATGTTACGTTAGAGAAAGTATAGTTTCGTAGGCCAACGGCCTAAGGTTTTGTAAAATCGTCGTAGTATATTTTGTATAGAATATTATCTATGCTGTAGATAAGCGATGGGAAATAAATTATATTATAGTAGCAATAATAGTGCCTACAATGTCTTTTAAAGAAACAATACCAACATGTTGGTTACGGTTGATTATTTTGTTAATTTTTATAAATGTTTGAGTGTTCATTACAACGTCAAAAATTTATTGCTTAAGTTCTCGTTTGGTTGCCTGTTTTTATTTTCAATGAACCGCTTGTTTGGAATTTCGAACTTGTGCCAAATCTATGATGCCACTGCGCTATTTGGCAATAATCTTCAAAAAATGTTATAGATATTCAACTCAACTATCGGAGCTTAATCGTATTCTTAAAGTAGTTACGTCTTTTTTATTATTTAAGAGAAAAGAGGCATAACCATTTCAATTATAACTCTTCTAGGACTATTTAATGTTAGCCAATATTATTATGATAACTATAATTACTGTTCATTAATAAAACTCAATTACGCTAAAAATCAATTATTCTTAACGCAGAAGTTGTAATTGAAAATGGTAACGCCTAACACTTAGAAAGACTTAAGCCAATTGCATTTACTGATCACTATAAACATAATGTTCTGGTGAATCACTTCAAAACACGTCATTACTATCTAATAAGACATCATTTTCTCATTTTTGATCATAATTTGCTTAATGACATGTTTAGATTACGATCAAATATTGATATAATGCCCTGTCTTAAAAACTGTTATTTAATCTGAAGAATTGCATTTATGGGAATGAAATTTAATTGGAAATACTACATGCAGAAGTCCTTTCCTAAACGTTCTTATATCTACACCTACCTACAGTTCATGTTAATGTAACAAATGCAACTTTGCAAGTCATATTAGATAGTATAAACTAAATTAGGTAAATTTTGCTAGTGTCACCATTTTTGATACGACAAAGAAAATAATAATTATCTCTCATTATAATCTGACAATATTGATACTATTAAATTCTATAGTTTTATTGTAACAATCGATGTCTTAAATGTCTTAAAGAACCCCGTAAACTTTACCTTGATATCAATGATATTATTGCCTAAACATCTCTTAACATTGATTGCCTCTTCATTTTCCGCTACAAAAATCTCGGGTACTCCTTTAAAGATTTCGATACTAAACATGTTTGATCAACTTTTCGCTTTACGTAACACCCATCTTGCCACACTAGCTTCTGTAAGCAACTTTACGCAAGAAAGCTTTTGTGTGTCAGTATTAACAAACTATATAATCCCTGCGTACACAGAAACAGCTAAAGGATTACAGGTTTATCAAGATTAGCATATTCATCCACGGCCACCCATAGTCACGTGTCGTTCTGAAGTGATTCACCTTAATCCTGCATCGCATCTTCACATTTCTGTATATAAAGTGCTGTATATACTTGTGTCGCAGTTACAACAAGTAGTTATTATGTAATCATGATTTTGTAAATGATTATACACCGCCACCGTAGACTATATATATATTTTTGTTAACGTGATGATTATTAAAATAAATGGATCTGTGATACTTAAAATAATATGAAATAAATTATGTTTAACTGTGCATTTGTTTCTTTTATTAATTTTGATCACACAATTTTCATGGGATTCCCTTCTAAATACTTGTCTCAAACTGCATATTATATTTTTAAATTTTAATTGTTATCAAAACCCAAATTATCGGAATATTTTTAACTGTTTATTACTATTACGAAGAACAGAGTTGGATAAGCAAGCTCCCCTATCTCTTGCATTGAAACTACTGCATGATATTTTGAGCCAGTATCCGCTATTGGATGTATTTGCCTCCAACTTGCTGGAGTTTTATCGGGTAGACACAGAGTATTTGTGTTCAGACATTTTTTGGTTGAGTTAAATCTTTTTATATTATTTTTGTTTTTTTTTTGTGTAATATTCTTTTTTATATGTTATTGTACTGTACTCATGCTTCCTTGGGTGAGCGTATTGGAAGACTGTAAAGCTCACCCAGTGGATGTAATAAATAAATATACGGTCTTCCTTTAAATTTGATTAGAAACATCCTCATAATCATAACTGTTTTATATTCCATTTATTAATCGAAGTTCTGGTCATGCCACTAAAGGTTATGTTTGGACATACAAAGATGAAAAACATCGCCCGTTAGTTAGTTTTAAACTTTCGCGTTGTTTACACATATTTAAATACATTATCCAGACTTAACGAATTTATAATATATAACTACACTTGACACACTTTTAATTTTACCCAGGATTATATAAGAGGTCTGGAAATGCATATAATATTTCAAAGGGAAAATTATTGAGAGTTCGAAGTAAATTTTCATCCTTTTTACAAGGTACCAGCAAAAAATCAGCACTACGGGTACTTTGCAACTTAATGCTGAGTTCGTTGCTTTTTCACCGTAGAGGCACATAAAACCACCAATTTTTTTTTGTTTCGCTTACGATTAATGGTGAAGAAGTAACTTATCTATCTATTTACCTGCAAATTCTTGATCGCATTAAGTCCCGATAGTGTATTTAAACATTACCTTCTTTTAAAAGTTGAGTTCGAATAGAAATAAAAAATAGATGTTATCAAAACTGTATTCCCAGATGGGGTTATTAGAGACCAACTGTTATCATGGTGTGTATTAATTACACTTGTGAACGAGCTTGTTAAATCCAATGTCATAGAAACGAGTTTAATTCCATCAAAATCCGTCCAATAGCTTTTTGTGATGTACACAGACATGATCTACTTACAAATTTGTTATGCAAGATTGAAGATATATTTTAAACATTTGACACGACGGAAGTTTTGTATATTTATGTTGGTGATGGAAATTGAGTAGGTATATTTGTATTTCATTATAAACGTGCATGAGTTGATTAATGATGAGTTTCGAACTCAATTTCCGCTATTATATATATTATTATATTACCAGAGGGAGACTTTGTACAAGTCGCTTGCTGTGGGGCACACAGTAACATCCATGATACCCTTCATGTACCTTCTTAAAAGCTAAGTTTTTATGCTTCCGTGTACTATAATTGCATTGCCATATGGCAATATGGGCACTTTAAGCAGAAACATAGCCATGCAATTATAATTACACCCTCTTAACGGTAAACAAATGATTGGAAATAAGATACTTACAAAGAAAACTCTCTGTAGTATTTTTGATATCACATAATTTGCACACAAACATACACGTACAAAACCAGAGCATTCTTTGAAAATCGCTTAAAATCTCTCAAATTTAAAATGCTTTAACTACACATTGCACCACAGACATACTTCTCTTTGAAAATCAACTAAAAAATACAGTTGAATTTAAAATTCTCCTTATTCAAAGCCTGTAGTAAAATACCAAATGTGGAATTTACAATAAACAAAAACATCTCGAGAATGCCGACGCAGTTCTGAAGGCTACCGGAGTGACAGGCGAGAAAATCTTAAAATTTTACGGACTCGACAATAGTGGGTACGGTAATACATGTAAATAAGTTGGGTTTTGTCCACATCTGTGGACTGTGGGCAGGTGTGAGCTTCGATATGGCTGGTTGATAGTTCACACGTCACGGGTTTGGTTGATGTTTATGGGTCGCAGTGTCAGCGGGTAAACACGAGCTGAGAGGAGCGAATTGATTGTATTTAAATTTTTATTACATAGACTTCTTCAGTGCTGTTATAATTATAAATGTATTTTATAAATTCAATATATTACTATAGTGTAAATTATATTAAAGTGAAGATAATTTAGTTAAATATTAATTTTGAGCCTTTTTAAATAAAGAAGGTGATCTAGACTTGTGCGAATGAGATGCCTAGAAATTCTTGAATACTCAAGTAATAGCAGTAGGTAGTACGTGATTTTTATATATCCGATCTTAGAATAATTGAGTACCTGTTCGATTAAACTACGCAATAATTCTTATTGTCGGATAGACTAATAGGAATTTCTTTTTAAGTAATATGTTCTCAATTCAACATATATACTAAACAACTTGTAGGATTTTAATAAATTGGGTATCAATAAATTCGTCTTAAATGGGAAATTACTTCGAGTTATATAACGATATTACCTATAAAACCAATACAATTACCATAAACAAATGGTAATCTTGTTAAAATTACCATTTGTTTCCTCATGATAAATGACAGGAACAGATTCCTCTAGTTATATCATATGAAAAAAAAGTCTTTTCTTTTATTAGCAAGAGCTTACACTAAGTAGAAGAACCCACGAAAATAGTTTATTTGCAGTATAACCTCACTGTATATAAGCGTAAAAATAAAAACTCGCAAATAGCAAAGCAACTCGTAGAAAAGTAAATTTAAAATCGCTATCACTGACACCTTACACCAACGAACATTTTTCAAACGTTCATTTAAATATATTATAATGCCATTTCGAATGGAGGGCCCTTAATAGGCAGGTGCAGGCAATAAAAAATATAACCAGCGGCTACCGCCATCTTTTATAGACCGCCATATTTTTTTTATACACAAAAGTATTACTCACTGAAGTGTAATTCGAAATAAGTTACACCTTTTAACAATACAGCTACGGTTAGATGTTGATTCATAATCACCATCATGTCAGCTGTTATTTGTCCACTGCTGGACATATGCTTCCTCCATAGACAGTCTTAAGAAACGGGGTTGTTCCTCATGACAATTTACCATAGAGGGGATTTTTTAATTTTGCTACGCTTGGCACGCTTGGCTTGTTAATAATACGGACTACCAGTTTCATTGCTAGTAATATTCTCTGGCAGCTCAACCTTTACGTGGTCCCCCCTAAAAACTATCGTGCTGAATTTCAGGAGTATTCATCATGATAGGCTAATTGTCCTACCTTTTCAAGGGGGAAGGGATTATTAGCAATGAGATCTAATTGACCCATTGCTAGCAATACACCATATCAGGTTGACCTCCACGCGATTCCTCTTGGAAAACATTTTGGTTAATTCTAGTGGAATTTGTCACGATGATCTAAGTGGCCTGCTTTCATCGTCACCTATCATCCCTCAATGGTGCCCCGCCAGTGTATACCGATAGCGCAGGTGGGGTTACCGTTCCATTATCACCCATTAAATAAAGACCTGCCTTTTCATTCTCACCTATCATAGTTCACCAATGGTATACGCTGGCTTGGCACCAGGCCAAGCCAACGTATGCCGTTAGCGCTGGCGGGGTTACTATTATATTATCATCCATTAAAAAAAATCTCTCACTGGTGCCCCGTCAGATATACTAACAGCGCAGGCAGGATTACCATTTCATTCCTCAGGAATTAGGAACACATGAGAAGTACGATGTATATCAAAATTTAGGTTATATTTTTTTCTTAATTTCTGAGGAAAGCTTACAGCGGTAATAACTTAATAATTAACTATACGTAACAACGATAAGCTAATTAAAAGTTGCCACATATAATTAACGAAAATGTAGCTGCTTACAGTCTAGAATAATTAATAAATGTGAAAATACAGGCTAAACGTCG
Source organism: Galleria mellonella (assembly GCF_026898425.1). Lineage (NCBI taxonomy): Eukaryota > Metazoa > Arthropoda > Insecta > Lepidoptera > Pyralidae > Galleria > Galleria mellonella. The sequence continues at coordinate 6,118,287 of NW_026442039.1, read as the reverse complement.
TTAAAATCGCTGAATGAATTATTTGCAATGGTTTTTCTTATATAACTGTTGCTACTAATAAATATATCTGTACTGGATGCGAGTCAGATAATATATATATATATATATATATATATATATATATATATATATATATATATATATATATTCATTCAAATATATAATACGTCTCATATATATAATATATATATATAATATATATATAAAATATTTAAAATTCTCGTGTCGCGGTGTTTGTTACCAAACTCTTCCGAAACGCCTTTACCAATTTTTATGAAGTTTTATATGCATATTGGGTAGATCTGAGAATCGGCCAACATCTATTTTTCATATTTCTCAATGATAAGAGTGACCCATCCCTAAATTTTTTTTTAATTTTTTTAACAATTTTTTTATTTTTATTTAGCATTGAATACATACAAATTCAAATTATCACGCTTTTATGATCAACACCTATTTTTTAATCGCGATTTTATATGCCACAATAGGCGATCGAATATAATAATTGTAGTTCTCGAAATAATGTATATGGTAAAACAACGTTTGCCGAGTCAGCTAGTATATATATATATATATATATAAACATATGAGAGTTTGATATCCATTGTAATATCTATAGGCGACAATTACCATTTTCAATCTAGTGGGCTAGTGGGCTATTAGCTTGTTTGTCATTTTAAGTATCACAAAACAAATAATGAATAAAACACTATGAAGAAATAAAGTTATTGCCACTAAATACACAATTACAACTCACAATTTTCTTCAGTTCGTTAATTTAAAATACACCAATTTTTTTACAATACATGTCCAATTCCCATGACCGAATAGGTGGAGCCATTTCCGAGTCTCATAATGTACCCACTAAACATGTGACTTCAAAAACTATTGCATGACAGTATTCTTTCTACGAGTACCATTTGTCATAATTATATTTTATTTTACAACCGACTCAAAAAATAAACAGGCTTTCAATTCGGATATATCTTTTTTTATATTTGTTACCTCATAACTCCATTTGGTAAATAAATCGATTTGCAATTTTTTTGTCTGAAAGGATATGCTTACAGAATAAAGAATATGGTTTCATAAAAATTTAATTAGAATCGGTTCAGAAGTTTAGTTTTTAGTTCAAAACAACTGGATTTGTTACAATCGAAGTCGGTTTTTTACGAGACACAATCTTTAATTATTGAATTTTAGGTCTCGGGGATAAAAATTTGATAACACCGAATTGTAATTTTTTTTTTATTCAACTTAGAGTGGCAAACAAGCTGACGGCCCACCTGATGGAAAGTGGTAACCGTCGCCTATAGACATGAGCAATACCATGGAAATAACAGAGTATACTGTTTCACCCATGATACCCCCCATGCGTTGCCATTCCTGAGGACTCAGCTGTTATTCCTCCGTACCCAGTAAATTCACGCCATATCCCACCCTTCAAATCGAAACACAGCCATGCAAACACAACTGCTTTACGGTTAAAACACTAATGGGACAGAGGTACCCAAGCAATCGACTTTTGTACAAAGCCCCCCTCTGGTAGAATTCTATTAATCCCAGTTTTTTAATATATTTAGTTAAGCGGACGAAGACGCGGGCAAGACCTCGTATATATATAATAAACAAGAGAGATAGTCAACTATAGAACTTCCTTTTTTAAAGTACGTTAGAGTTTAAAAATTAAAATAACAGATTTTCCACAATTGAAGTCGGTTTTTTGAATAATACAATTGTAATTATTGGGGTTTCGCATTCTAAAATGAAACCCTTACAAACTTTTCATACCGATCTATTCTAAAATTACCGAGTAATCTAAACTATTTTATATATATTTTTTTTATTAAAGTACGATATATGACCACACCATCCTGAGGGAACACAGAGAAGACATGGTCCATGAACACGACGAACCGAGAAAAAAGAGTTTCTAAAAGCGAGTTCTTTAATATTATTGTATGTAATTTGGATGACATTATTGTAAGTTTTGTAAGGACATATCCTTTGTTACTCGTTGATAATGTAGCTTTCTATTTAGTTATTTATTTAAAGCAAAGTAAATAATTTCTATTGGTAAAAAAAATTTTCTAATAGTTCGAGTAGTTTTCGAGTTATGGATAAACTCATACCAACAAAGAAATGTACTAAAAATCAAATCTTTCCTTATTACAATATTGTAATATTTATTTATTATAATATTATATAGATTTAGAATACAAATATATAATTTATTTATTTATTTACCTCTTTATTGTACCAGAAATATAAAAATATACAATGACAATTGAATAGTATAAGTGAAATACAGTAACATAAATACAGATTGAAAGATACACACAAAGGTACAATTTAAGTTAATTTTCATCCAAATTATCTATTGACATTTTACGTTAAACATTAGTTTTTCCACCGCCGTTACACTGAGCCTCCCCAGTTCCTTAACAACTGTTATTTCTAGTTAGCAATTGAAATTGCCCCGTGACTCGAGTCGCGATCGATCTCGGATGATACACGACCAATGAATAATGTAATATTCAGGCATGCCCCATCAAATACCAGTACATAGGGGCGTTTATAAATAGAAGAAAATTAGTTATGCGAAACGGAATAGATAGGCTATGTTTTTAAAATTATTTAAAAAAAAAGAGAATTTACCAGAGGGAGACTTTGTACAAAAGTCGATTGCTTGAGTACCTCTGTCCCATTCGTGTTTCTACCGTGAAGCAGTTGTATTTGCATGGCTGTGTTTCAGTTTGAAGGGTGGGATATCGCGTGAATTTACAGGGTACAGAGGAATAACAACTGAGTCCTCAGGAATGGCAATGCATGGAGGGTATCATGGGCGAAACAGTATACTCTGTTATGTCCATGGTACCGCTCATGTCTATAGGCGACGGTTACCACTTTCCATCAGGTGGGCCGTCCACTTGTTTGCCATTGAAAGTTGTATAAAAAAAAAAGGAATTCCATATAAAATTCCACGATGACGTTAAGAATTAATACAATATCACGTTGTAACCCTAAATTCCTTGCTGTGGCTTCCAAGATGCCGTACAACTGAAAGGGACTGAAATGTCGGCTAATCAATCGAAAGGGCACAGTAAGGCGACAAAGGGTGGCAGGGCGTCAATTCATCAACCACGTTGTAAGGTCACATTGAAGGGTTCCAACTATTTCCTTTCACTATTAAGGGCTCTTTTTGTAGGGCGTTAAATTAATTTCGTTTTACGTCGCCCGTGTAGTATAGTAACCCTTCAGTATTGAAGCCCCATAGACGATCATGTGAGGATGATTCTTTTATAAAAAAAAAATGCATTGTCGTCATTTATAATGACATATTTTTATATATTTTTAATAATGGAAGTGAAGAGTGTGTGTGAAATGAAATATGGTTTGTGTATATGTATAGGCGTTTATTTTGTTGTAAGTAAAATTACTTGTAAGAAATCAATATTCAAATATCAATCCCCATAAATAATAGGTGCCCATAAAACTGTCTATGGTACATATCGTGCCATGCTCTATTTATGTCTTATTTGGACTTGTTAGTTAATTTGCTATCACTCGCTTTATTTGGGAAAGAAGGTAATTATTATTATTAATTTATATATCCAGGCAACGCATGGGGGTTATCATGGGCGAAACAGTATACTCTGTTATGTCTATGGTACTGCTCATTTCTATAGGCGACGGTTACCACTTTCCATCAGGTTGTTTGCCATTCTAAGTTGTATAAAAAAAAACTGTCCATTTTATAACTTATACTAAATAACTACTTATCGCCTAAAAACAACGTTTTCTCTAGAGTTTACTGAATCATATTTCAAAATGTTTTCTGAGAAATAAAGCAGTGAAGTCAGTTTTGGTAGATATTAGAACTTCACACTTGTTGAAGATCCGGCTCGAAGGACCACTTATTATGTTTATAAAATGTGCTGGTTCTTGTTATTATATATTATTATTTATATTATATTAATTGTAAATAAAATTGCCGTCTGTTGACTTGAAGTATATTATGTATTTTTGTTCTTTTTTCAATTGTTTATCAATTTTCTTTTTTATTAAAAAACTATAATATATATAAAAAGGTTAATTTTGAACAAGGATCTTCAACAAGTGAAAGGTTCGTAGAAAAGGTATTTGATTATGCTTATGCATTTTGACATCAGACAGACATCTATAGGCTGCCGGCATCTACTTGCAATTCTTTTGAGATCGAATGAATCAAGTAAGCAGTTAGGCTTTGGTGGTGTTTTAAGGAGGACGCTGCTGCCCATCTTTCGATCATTATAAGTTCTATTAATCACCTCTTACTACACTCACGGGAAAGGGATGATTCTATACCAGGATTACTCGTCAATAACTGTTGTAAGAAATTTACACGGACAAACCCGCAGGAAACAGTAGACGTACATAAAATAGATATCGCATTAGAAATTGTATCAGTCAACGACAGCAAAGACAGTCTCGGACCATTGCGTTCAAAGGTCCACGGGGTAAGGTCAGGCGGATAAAGGGAACGATATTATCAAACGTCGCTTTTGGCTCGGTGGCCAGTCGTGACTTACCTTACACGTAGATATTGGGCCCTAATGCAAAAGAGACAGCGATTTTACGAATATTTACCACCAGCGGTGAAAACCGCATCCAATTTGTTTTTACGTCATACCAGCACAAATATATAGACACAGATAAAATTGCTAAAAATTATTGTTTTGACTTTTATTACTTTATTTTTTATACCACTGAGGTAGCAAACAAGCATACGGACAACCTGATGGTAAGCGGTTACCGTAACCTATGAACGCCTGCAACACCAGAGGTATTGCGCGCGCTTTGCCGATCCTGAAGAAACTTCTTTACCCCCCTTTTGAAGAACCCCATGCTATAGTCTCCTGGGGAAACCTCGGCAGGGAACTCATTCCATAATCTGAGTGTTCGTGGGAGAAAACATCTCATACATTTAGACTCTCTCAATACACTTAGACTGTAAGATATGAGGGTGAACTCCCCATCGATGGCGAGTCGTACGATGATAGAAAGTTACTCTTGTTAAGACTCCACATGTATTTTTTTTATTAAATATTACCCTTGAAAAGACATTGTCTAGTAGAATTTTATTATATGCATTAGTAAGATACAGAATTCCACACTAACTTACGTCCTCTAATCTCTTATTAATTGAACCACAACTGATATCTTGGACAAAGAAGTGGGCGACCGACGCGAATGCTTTTACGATTGTTTAATTTAAGAATAGGACCCCACTTTTGAGGCTAATGAGACTAGAGATAGGAATCTTGATTGGAATGTCACAAGATAGGTGGTTATTCTCAAAGCCGTTGAATTACTAACTTTATTAGGAAACTGTCAAATGAACCTTTAATTTTGTTACTTAGTTTACATCGTTTAATAAAATTTAAGCTTCGTATAGAACGCGCCATCCATTCCTTTCCCGTGACTGTCATAAGAGGTGACTAAGGAAGCTTAAGGGTCAAGGAATGGGCAGCAGCGTCCCACTTAAAACATTACTAAAGGCTATCTGCAATTGTAAACCCACGAACGCTCAGGTTATGGAATGAACTCCCTGACAAGGTTTTTCCCAGAAACTACAGTATGGAGTTCTTCAAATAAGGAATAAAGAGCTTTCTTCAAGGTCAGCAACGCACGTGTAATACACCTGGTAATACCAGCGTTCATAGATTACGGTAACTGCGTACCATCAGGTGGGCCGTATGATTGTTTGCCTCCTCAGTGTTATAAAAAAAAAACTAAATAAACAGCATTTTAAATATTTCTCGTATTAAGTACTTTATTTTATTTTCAATTTCGTGTATAATATAGTATATGTCATATATGTGTAAGTATATTTGTTCTTTATATATATTTATTCGTTTATATATGTAATTTTATATATATATATATATATATATATATATATATATATATATATATATATATATATATATATATGTATATCAGTAATTACTAGTACCGCATTCGAGTATTCTGACACTTCCCTATGGTTGACTGGGAGAGAATGTTTTTAACATTAAGTCCGCCATGTACACATATTTGTACTAATGTATAAATAAATAAAACCATACAAGATACATACAGTTTTAATATAAAACACGAATACATTCTTAGAAAAATTTGACCCAACCGACTCGAATAGTTAATGAACACCTTATCTGCATCTCGATCTTACAAGATAAAACAAAGATTTTAACATACGCTTTATAATCAAACAGGTCATAATTAATCAAGTTACATCAACCTAATCTGATAAGGACCACCAACGGCGCACTATCGGACGCTGCGTGGTCGGCCGTACGTAGACGATTCCACTTTTTATTGTGACAAATACGGGCATATTAACCAAAGCAGGGGTGTAATACTAGTCTTTATTCGTCTTATTGTTATCAGAATTAATAAGCGACAAGTTCGGTCTATAAATATGGATATTTTATTCAACTTCAAAAGGTTTCAACAAAAAAAAAAGTAAAACAGTATTTTTTTTATTTTTGTTACATCATTACTCCGTTAGTTGTGAAGCGATTTGGATTTTTTTTTAAAAAAGATATATTTATAAATTAGTTACATTGAAATTTTATCAAAATCGATTTATTTGTTGAATTTTTAAACTAAAATAACTAGTTTTGAACACGAATTGAAGTAAAAAAATAAAGACTTTTCTCTTTAAGTAATATGTCGTTAAAATATTAAAAAAAAAATAGTAATATAATTATAATTTAATTAATTTAGATGCAAAATCTTTTTTAAAAAATATATATACATTTATTTATACTTTTACACACATTAAAATATGTTATAAACAGAGCGGACTTAATTTCTGATGGCATTCTCTACCAGTCAACCGTTACGGTAAACAGAGAGAGAGAGAGTAAATAGCTAATCGTTAGTCGTATTTCAATAAGTAACTAAAACCTTATGTCGCTAACCATACTATAACAGGATAAGATTCTAAAAATATAACATTCTTTTTTTTTAAAACAAAAAACTTATCTGGGGTTTTGTATTCCGTTCACTTAATCATAGATTCACTTGGGATTCGAAATTCTCAGAACAATAACTTAACTATTGTTCTAAGTCAACACTCAGTTAACATTAGTTTTAGAAACTCGTTCTCTGATATCATAAATAATTCAAAATCTGGCATACACTTAGGGTTCCGTACTCAAATGATAAGAAACCCTTATAGATTCCTTTATATCATTTGATATGATTTTAACCATCCATTATTATATTATTTTTATTTAAGTCATTAACTGTCCCCTGGTGAACAGGGGGGTTTGGGGGTTTTGGAGTTTAAGGGTTTAAGGGGTTTTGCCAGTAGTTGCCACACTTGGCAGTTGGGTTGGCAACCTCAATTAGGCTTTGGTTTCAAGAGAGATGCTGCTGCCCATCCCTCGTTCATTAAGTTTACTTAGTCGCCTCTTATGGCACCCACGGGAAAGGAAGGGGTGGCATACTCGTATTCTATGCCGGGACCACAGATGGATCGATTTATCCATCCGTATGTCTGTCAAATTACAATATCTCAGCAACTTCTATCAACTTGAAATTTGAAAGTTATAGATATCGTTTCCCAGTGTATTTTGAAAAATATATATTAAAATATATCTTACTTTTTTAAGCTAGGGGTCCAAAAAGTGTGCTAGTTTTACTAAATTTTAAAATGGGCTTTTTAATCCAATAAATAAAAGCTTTATTTTTGCCCGCATTAAAAAAATCTATTAAAAATATATTATAAATATAAATATTTCTCAATAAAAAATAACTTCTTTCTAACGTATATATTTATATAATAAAACGTATACGTATATATATATATATATATATATATATATATATATATATATATATATATATATATATATATATATATATATATATATATATATACATTTAATAAAATAATCAATCCAACACTAGCTAGCATACATTCCTTTAAGTACATTTAAGTTGATAGTTCCCTGGGCAACTCCGTATTTTATAGAGGGTAGGGTACAATATGGTAGTAATATTATAACGTCCCAGGGTCGTTTTGGGATCGAACGAGGATTAGACCGTTGAGTTTTATGATCGTATTTGATTTAGTGTGTTTGTTGTAAGTTTAAGAAGTAATCGTTAATGGAAATATCAGGTAAGTTATAAAATAATAACCCACGGATAAATTTAGTGTTATATTGTTTTTTTATATAAAAGCTTGATTTAATGGGTAGTTAAATATAGCTCATTAGATTTAACATTGAAAGAATTATACAATAAAAGGCACTGTCTTGTAACATGTAATTGAAATTGGAAACAAAAATACAAACAGGTTTTTTTTATGCAGCTTAGAATGGCAAACAAGCTGAAGACTCACTTGATGGAAAGTGATATATCGCCTATAAAAATGAGCAGTATCATGGACATAACAGAGTAAACTGTTTCGCCCATGACACCCACCATGCGTTGCCATTCCTGAGAACTCAAATGTTATTCCTCTGTACTCTGTAAATTCACTGCCATATTTCACCCTTCAAATCGAAAGACAGCCATGCAAACACAACTGCTTCACGGTAGAAACACAAATGAAACAGAGGTGCCCAAGCAAACGACTTTTATATAAAGTCTTCCACTGGTAGACTGTTTGTATTTTTGTTGTATTCTGGACTGGCTGAAAACCAGCGCTGTGCAACTATACATACTGTACTGGAACACTCATAGCATCAACTAAGCCCGTTCCTTTTGCCTAATATGAGACATTCCTTATATATAATATTTCTGTATTTTCTGTTGTAGCTATATAGATATTTTATCTCATTATTATATTATACCTAAATAAATAAATATACATATATCCTAGGTCAATGATTTTTACAACGCTCAAAAATTAACTGGAATAAAGTATTCCACAAACAATATCATCACACATAAGTATTTATATATTTAATTATAGAATAATATAACATCGTATCCAGGAACCTTTTGTGAAGAGCTTGTAATCTATTTTACTTTTTTTCTTTTATTATAATTATAGCTTGTACTATCTAAAAAAAAAAATTATCAATTCCTATCTGGCAACAATTAAAAAATTCAAATTGAGTACGTCGTTCCTTTTTTAAATATTTAAAAAAACATATCACCAATAGAACGAATGCACCATAAAGGTTCTCGTGTAATTAGAGGCCGTTTTACGAATATCAAAAGTCATTATTACCACCATAAATAAAACACATGAACCTTAAATTGTTATGTAGAAATATAATAGACAATTTATATATTATGATATATTAAATTTTATTGTTTTAAACACTCCTCTCGTGGTGTAATTGAGTCATGAAAGCCGACCGGTTCAACAGGCGTGTTTTTAATAGTAATAAAAATGTTTTATTGTCAGTCTGACATGTTAATTTCTTTAATCGCTTTGTGTAAATGCTATAGAGGTATTATTAGTTCAAATTGGTAACTTCATAGTAGCTTTACATTTCCAAGTTAAAAGGACGGACGTTATAAATTATTGTTTCGTTTCAAAGTTTAAGTGCACCGTAAGCTACGTAAAAGGTAAGAGTTACCAGGGAAACTAAGGCAGAAGCTTTGGAATACAATATTGATGTGTTAAAAATTGTTAACACCAGAGGACGCTACAAAAGTAGATCTAAGAAGATAAATAAATAATTTATTTGCGTTACCTACAGCACACAAACAACAATAGACATAAATGCACAGTGAATAAAGATAAAAAATATATATATACAAAAAATAAAATAAATAAATATACATATCTTTTATACATGTAAGCGTCTGTCAGTTTCTGAGAACTCCTATCATCAAAATTATTGTTTTATTAAATAATTACCTATTTTATTATAAAAACCTTAATAATTTTAACCAAAATATATGTTACCCGAATGACAGGCTAGTATGAATTTTAGGCTAGGAAATTCGTAGAGGAATATTTATTACAAAATACAAAAACATTAGTGGTAAGTATGAGTCCCGATAGGGGGGTAAAGGCCTCCCATGCATGCCTACTGATGGACAACGTCGCTGAGACCAACCCAGAAAGCGATGGCGTGATGACATAGAGGAATTTAAAAATAACAGGTTTGAGGTAGCAAAGAGGAATTTGTGGAAAGAGATGGGACATCATGAGTTAATAATAATAAATATTGTTGTTTAGATTTCTATTTTGCACTACTATTACCCACTCACTTCTTCATATCCCACAGGTTGACTGGAAGAGATCTCTTTACAGATAAGTTCACCTTTGCTTACACTGTTACTACGTAATTGTTACTATTACTGTATGTTTAATGCAATAAAGAATAATATAAATAAATAGAATAGAATAATTTAAATACAAAAAGTTAAATAATCCCACAATATATATATATATATATAATACACAAAATCTATACCTTTTCATTAAAATATATAGTAGGTCGACGAGAAATAGTAAAACCAATAAAAATGCAACAAAACGTAGGCGTACTGCAATGTACGCGCGGATTAATTCGGTTATAAACGTTTTATGCTCTTTTAAAAACAAATAAAACTCAGTAGCGAGCGAATTTAAGCTTTAAAATATTGCCAAAAACTGTACTTTCTTATAAAATGGCTGACCTTAATCAACAAACGTAATATGGCCATATTAGTAGAGGTATTTTTGCCGCATAATATTTACATAGGCATTATTTTTACAGCAATTAAATGTCAATCCGAAAATAAGTGATCTACACTAATATTATAAAGAGGCAGGATTTGTATTTTTGTGTATATGTAGGTTTGTAATGAATAAACTCAAAAACTACTTTCACCCTGAGTAACATAACATAGGCTATATTTATTGCTAGAAAAGATTAAGGATCCTTACTAAAACTTTAGTAACGTAACTCAAGGTTTAAAAAAAATGCTATAAAATATCTTTTGTCGGAAACTATTGGTGATTAAACAAAAGTATGTTCTACAATATTGAAGAAAATATCAATAACTACAAAAAACTTTGCGACACTATATGTCCAACTATTATCGTTATGTCACAATAACCACTTTTTAAAATGTTGTAAAGATATTCACCCGTGCGGAGCCGAGATGAGCCGCTAGTTAACTATAAGAGAATAATATATTTTTAAATGACCTTAAAAAAAGTAGCTTCTTAATTCGGTTGTTTTTTTTATATGTTTGTTACCGCATAACGCCATCAGTTGTAAACCGATTTGGAAAATCCCTTTTTTATCTGAAAGGATTTATTTATACATTGATCCCACAGAAGTTATGTTAAAATCGGCGCAGTAGTTTAATTTTTAAATGAAAATAATTGGTTTTGAAGTCAATTGAAGTCTGTTTTTTTGTGAAATACAATTTTATTATTTACAAAATACATGTCTTTTTGTTTATATGTGAATAAAATAAGATCTTAATAACAGCAGTAGTAGGACAAAACGATAATTTGTAGAAATTTTGTCTGTCTGTCCGTGTCTGTGTGACGCAAAAATTACTGCACCAAATTGAATGAGGTTTTCGCTGTTGTGTTCCTAAAAGGCTACCTTAAAAAGTGATGTATTTCATCTTGATTTGCTGTAACATTAAATTAAATAAACTATTTTGTGTAATAAAAAAGTTTATTTTATTGATTTCACCAATACTGAAACCCACGCGTAACAAGTAACAAACAAAAAGCTAAATAAAAAAATATTAAAAAAATGATAAATCAAATATTCATAAAACGTTTATCTACTTATATTTGAAAAAAAGTTTTAGCACTTATAATTACTACAATGACTTTAAATATATTTTATTGTATTTATTTATTTAACTCTTTATTGCACCAGATAAATAAAAATCTAAACAATCTGAATGAAATACAATAACATAAATTACAGATTAAAATATACACATAAAGGTACAAAAGGCGGTCTTATCGTTAGGGCAATCTCTTACAGACAACCTTTGTTTAAAGGAGAAATAGCACCCATATGCTTACACAACAAGCGAGTTTATACTCGACAATATACTAAGATTAAAAAAAAGAATATTTAAATCCATCGGCATTTTATTTAAATTCAACGTGAAGTAATCACGGGCGACGTCTTGTCATTATAAAGAGTCGTGACACAACAATTTCTTCGATAACTTAAATTCTACAACAGTAATTTTAACATTGCATCCATAGCATTCTACTTAGAATTCTCAGTATTCTCATAATTTACTCGCCTCACACAGTTATAGAATGTGAACGTGGATTCGTAGAAGAATTCTGAGTCGTGATTGTTCACGGCACTAGTTTATACCGATGCTTATCGTAAAGGGATGGTGAAGCGCCAATATCGTGTAACTGGTACGCACAATAAATAAATTCTATTTGTAATTCAAAATTTTACAAACATCACAGAAATTTACCAGGGGAGACTTTGTGAATCATTTGCTTGGTTTCTGTTTGAAGGTTGGGATATGGCGTGAATTTACTAGGTACAGAGGAATAACACCTGAGTCCTCAGGAATGGCAACGCATGAGGGGTATCATGGACAAAACAGTATACTCTGTTATGTCCATAATACTGCTCATGTCTATAGGCGACGGTTACCACTTTCCATCAGGTGGGCCGTCAGCTTGTTTGCTGTTCTAAGCTGCATGAAAAAATATAATTTTCTAGTAAAATACATTAACTTCTGGTTTTCTTGGTATTTCAAGGAAACTGTTCTGAAAAACTTCTGTTTCCTACTGAGATTTTCCCTAGAGACCGCAGTATGGGGTTCTTCGAAAAGGATATATTAAGGTTTCTTCAGGGTCGACAATGCGCACGTGACACCCCTAGTTTTGCAGGCGTCCATAGGCTAAAGTGACTGTTTACCATCAGGTGAGCTGTATGCTTGTTTGCCACCTTCGTATTATAAAAAAAAATTACAAAGTTAAAGAAATAACAAATAATCTCTCTTTTTTTTAATACGCTTAAAAATATCTGACAAAGATGTTTACAGACAAAGTAACTTTTCTCAAAATTCCTCTTTTTATAATCCGATCGTAAGAATTTTCTCGGGCTCACTGTAAAATTATCCTTTTAGCGTTTAATTCCTTTATTTAAATACTTGATTGTACGTAGGTGGTTGACATAAAGTGAGTCAGCATTAATAAAGGGTATTTATTGTGCTTTTAAGGCAATCAGACGAGTGTCGATCTTTTTTTATTGTGACAAACGATGTTTAACCTGTTAATGAGCAAGATGTCTCGATTGTACGTTTTTTAATGACATGACGATAACGCCTGTGTGGCGGCGCTTTTATTTCTTTGTTTTTTTTTATTAATATCAATATTTAGATTTCTTTTTTGTACAATTTAAAATGACAAACACGGGTCACATGAGCGGGAATTATTAATAGTCGTTTTTAAACATGAATGACTATCCCCATGAATGTCACACCACTAAATATACCTACCATGGGTTTGATACTCATGGTGCCCTTAATGCGTTTTTTTTAATGGATGATAATGGAATAGTACTGCACTATCAGTATACGCTGGCCACCTAATGGAAAGTGGTAACCGTCGCCTATAGACATGAGCAGTACCATGGACATAACAGAGTATACTGTTTCGCCCATGATACCCCCCATGCGTTGCCACTCCTGAGGACTCAGGTGTTATTCCTCTGTACCCTGTAAATTCACGCCATATCCCTCCCTTCAAACCGAAACACAGCCATGCAAACACAGCTGCTTTACGGTTGAAACACGAACGGGTCAGAGGTACCCAAGGAAACGACTTTTGTACAGTCTCCCTCTGATGGATAGTGGTAACCGTCGCCTATAGAACCTTCCTTATGGGGACTTTAGCAGTGGAGAGTTAACAACTGATACGATGATATTATTGTAATAATACGTAACACTAGCAACTCGCCCGGGCATTGTACGATTTTATATTGTATATTCACCTTTCGTAAAAATATGTCTATATAACAGTTAAATCTGTAACACAATTTATGCCGTGATCAAAAATAAGTAAGTCCCTTTGTCTTTCTTTCTTTTCTCAATGTCCTTAACCCAAAGGTTGTCTGGAAGAGATTACTTAGCGATAAGGCAATATATTGCTAGCAATGAGATTGGTAGGTATTACTAACAATATCTTCCCTATGGTGGAGGGATTGAGAGCCTCGTCCAACCCGCCTACCAAGCGTTCCCACGCTAGTAGCAAAACTCGCCTTATGGGAAATACCTTATATCAAGCAGTGGAGAATTAACAGCGACACAATAATAATACTGCAATATTATATATATTTTTTTTAATGAATGATAATGGAATGGTAGCCCCACCCACGCTATCGGTATACACCGGCGGGGCACCAGTGAAGGATGATAGGTGAGGATGAAGTAGGTCAGTTAGCCCATCGTGACGAATTTAACAAGAATTGTTCACGATAGTTTCCAGGGGGAACCACGTGGAGGTCAACCTAATAAGGCATATTGCTAGCAATGAGGCTGTCACACTCCATTGCTAACAATCCCTTTCCCCCCTGCAATATTATATTAAAAGTCAAATTGGTTTATATAAATTAATTTATTAATTAAACCGTCATGTCTATTAGTCATACTGCTAAAATAGACAAGGGTAAGTCGCACTATGAAGGATTGGTTCCAGAGACAAACTTCATGTCACATTATCCAAACCTCCCAATTAGTCCGCAGCGATGGTTGTCACTGATACGTGTACGAACTTTGTCGAGAACACATGTCGTTTGTCCAATTAATAACGAAGTTTGTAATTCTTGACAGGTACACGACCGTACAACTGACAGTTGTAACTAATAATTGATTAGAGTTTAACTATTGAACGTATTAGAGGCAAGCAAACATACGAGTTTGTATATGTATGTAGTGAAAGAGGCGTGAAGGGAGGGAATTTTTAGGGGATGCAAACGAAATGGTTACCCCGCCTGTGCTATTCATATATGCTAGCATAATAAATCATGATAAGTATCAAATCAAATAATTTTATTTATATCCACAAAAGTACACTAAATGACGATAATTCAAATTGAAGATTATATTTTAATCGAATAATAATTAATTATTAATTAATTAACTTGTGTGCAGCGTCCGTGCGTGTGCGTGCGTGTGCGTGTGACATGTGTGCGTGCGTGCGTGCATATGCGTGCGTGCGTGTGCGAGTGGCGTCTGTGCGTGCGTGCGTGCGTGTGTGTGTGTGTGTGTGAGTGTGTGCGTGCGTGCGTTCGTGTGTGTGTGTGTGTGTGTGTGTGCTTGTGTGTGTGTATGCAGGTGCGCGCGCGTGCATCATTCATTGTTAAATAAAAAAAAAGGATGATGTCCATGCCCACAACTTAATTAAAACTGAAGTACTCATTTATAACATATCCAATTAAAAATTTACATATTACAAAAGCCAAATTAACAAAGCGTAATACGAATTCAATAAAAGTCACCCGAGCACGGTCCATTTTCTGCTTACGGCCTCAATGTAGCGTTCGCATATCAATTAGTTTTTAACGAATTTTTCGACGGCACTCATACGATGGAATTATATTTTATACTAGTTATTTTTCGGTTCTTTGCCCGCGTGAATTTCGACACAGGTATTCATGAAATAATCTACTTGTACACTGAATTTCATTGAAGTCTATTCACTGTTTAGCTCAGGAGTTTAAAATAAACATTCTACGTCTAAAAATACAAGCAGTATTCTGTGAATTTTTCCGCGTGAATCCGTGTTATAAAGTATGTATTAAGTTACAATACAATCTACCCGTTTACCAAATGTTATTCAAATTCAGCCGTTTAAACGTGATTAACAACATATGTTATAAAGCATTCCATCATATTCACCATCAAATCAGTCGTTATCTGTCCACTGCTGGACATAGGCCTCCCCATAGACTGCCATAAGGAACGGTCTTGAGCCACATGTATCCACTGACTCCATACAATGTATTTGAGGTCGTCACTCCATCTAGTGGATGGTTGTATTACACTGCGTTTGCCCGTACAGGATCGCCACTCAAAAACCTTTCATGTACAATATTAGTGTATGGTAATTTAATACATTTTACAATTAAACTTTTGTATAAATTACCTATTCTTATAACTAAACCATATAACACTAAAAGGCCTACCACGAAATATTTTCCGATATTTCGGAATAGAACGAAACACAAATTTCATGTTTTGTTTTTGTAATGGATGATAATGGAATAGTAACCCCGCCTGCGCTAACGGTATACGCTGGCAGGGCACCAGTGATGGATCATAGGTGAGAATGAACAAGCAGGGCAGTTAGCCCATCGTGATCGCCCACCTGCAATTCAACACGATGGTTTTCAGAGGGAACACGTGCATGTCGACCTAATAGCGTATATTGCTAGCAATAGGACTGGTAGTCCGCCTTACTAACAACCCCTTCCCCTCTACAAAGTTCATATTAAAATTACGTAATATTTACGTAGGATTTATGATAAACGAAAAGCTTAAATTTAAGCTTCATTTACTAACAAAAACACGAAATGGAGTCCGAAAGTTCGGAATTCCATTTCATGGTAGACCCCCAGAGCGGATAGCTAATAAAATTTTTAATATATTTTATCACTTCAAAACAACAATTAAATTTCGAATCGACGTCTCAATCTAAGGGCCCACACACACTGGCTTCTCGGAACGGTATCGTTGCATTACTCTGTGAGCGATAAATCTGTGTGTACCCTGTAATTACATGTCGGCATTCATTAATAATGCATAACTCGATCAAAACGACCCGACTGTTCGAGTTTGGAATTAAGATGTATATACACTGTTTAGCATCGATTATTCGAATTTCGTACATTCGATTTTTTTATGGAAGCCATAAGCCAGCTCACTAAGTGCTTTGTACAAAATCTCATTATGAAAGATCCAAGTTTTGACGTATATTTTCAACTTGTACCTTCATAGGTATAAGGTGGCTTTACCTATGTGCTTACTTTAGCTATACCTATGTTTTTTACTCGTTTAATGGCTAAAATAAAATGGTATCACCGCTTACGCTATACAATATACGCTAGCAAGGCAAGTAATAATTGAGGAGGATTTGCAGGTAAGAGGGTTGATTGAGCAGGTTAGTTGGCCCATAGTGACTAATTCAACAAAATTTAACTATGATGGTTTCCAGAGAAAACCGCATGGCGGTCGATCTATTAGGGTATGTTGATAACTTGCTAGCAACGGAACAATTAAACCCCATTACTGACAATCCCTTTCACCTGGGATTCGTGTGAAGAATATACCTTACTTCAGTCACCGCAAAACTTCTCTTAATCAAAATTTTTTTCGTGTTTATAATAGCACACGTTTCTTCGGGTTGAATCGATAACTATCTTAAAAGTATTCTAAAAATTATTTTTTTACCCTGTATAGACCAAGTCCGAAATATAGTCAAGTTAATAATTACCCATTGCTTTTCTTTTTATATTTTGCCAAATATTTTCCATCAAAACGTCATTGGCATGCATTGTACAAAACTCGATTGCTTGTTTCATGTTTCAACCGTAAAGCAGTTGTGTTTGCATGACTGTGTTTCGATTTGAAGGGTGGGATATGGCGTGAATTAACTGGGTACAGAGAATTACATCTGAGTCCTCAGGAATGGCAATGCATCGGGGGTATCATGGGCGAAACAGTATACTCTGTTATGTCCATGGTACTGCTCATGTCTATAGGCGACGGTTACCACTTTCCATCAGGTGGGCCGTCAGCTTGTTTGCCATTCTAAGTTGTATAAAAAAAAGTGTGCGGTCACGAAAAATATCAATAGATTTCGAACTCATAAAAATAAGTGTGCACGGTCCTTTATTTGCAACATATGACCATGTTATTCTCTAAATGAAAATCAACCTTCATACGTATAATTGACTATATAAATACTTAAGAAATACCAATGGTTCTCGATCGATAAGTAACTCGCTTAACTTGCAATTTATTGCTGCTTTTTCCTTTCTCACAGGCAATAAAATTTTCAATATTAATTGTCATACTTCTAAGTGTCTATGATTTACAGAAATAAATAGATATCACAGTTACTACTTAACAATATTAAATTATTTATTTATTTATATTTTATTACACTAATTAAAAATAACAAATACAATAAAATTTTATGAGAAGTGATACAACAATCGGCCTTATCACTAAGCAATTTTATAGCTTTTAATTAATTGCACTTAGTAACGTCACAATAAATTCTGTCAATTTTAATAAATTGTCTCGTCTGTTTTGTGAGTATTTCTGAATCTTTTAATTATATAAAATCTATCTATATATAAAATCCTCATTTTGAGGTCAGCAAAAAAGCCATGATAATGATAATTTCATAAAGAATAGATAGATAGATACTCTTTATTGTTTCCCCCAAAAGATTACAATAGTAAACTTATTATAAATATAAATAATTACAAGAAATAATCGCAATGAGAAAACAATGGGCGACCTTATCGCTAAGAGCGATCTCTTCCAGGCAACCTTTGGATGGAGAGGAGTAATTATAAACTAATTTGGTGGGAGGCACGATGACAAATTCTGTTAGTTTTAAATATGGGAGATGTGATACATTATAATAATATAAATATTATCCCTACTCATTATTAAAGGAATAATACACCATATCGTAAACACAGAGTTGCTAAGCGTAAATTAATTCATATGAACAATTTTAATTAGATTCTGTTTCTTAACTGTGGCCGTAGCGTAGCCTTCATATTGTGGTATTATTGTTCTTTTTATTTATTAAACAACATGGCGTCGTTGTAGATAGGATCTATGCGCATTTATTTCACGAAACATTTTATGTTCACGTTGAATAAATACTGTAATTGATAAACGGTTAGATGGAAGTAATTATCATAATTATATTACATACATACATACATATCTGTCACGCCTGTCTCCCATTAGGGTAGGCAGAAACAATGGAACGCCAAATGCTTCGATTCAAACAAACCTCTTTCGCTTCTTCCGCATTCATCAATCTTTTCATACACGCTCGCCTGTTACGGGTACTTTTAATTCGGCCCTTCTTCAGCACGTCGCCTATTTGGTCAACATACCAAATAGAATGGTAAACAAGCTGACGGCCCACCACCATTTTTCATCAGGAAAGTGGTAACCGTCGCCTATAGACATGAGCAGTACCATGGACATAACAGAATGTACTGTTTCGCCCATGATACCCCCCATGCATTTTATACCACAAAGGTGGCAAGCATACAGCCCGTCTGATAGTAAACGGTCACTATAGTCTATGGACGCCTGCAACACTAAGGGTGTCACGTGCGCGTTGCTGACCTTTTTATTTCATTTTTATGAACTGTTGCTTTCTTGAAGATCTAAAAACATTTAGATATCGAATAAGAAGTCAACAAAAAATTTATACATTTGCTTTTACCCGCGACTTCGTCCGCGTGACCGGGATACGAGTATGTTTACTGACCAACATAACAAAAAACAATATCTTTCTCTATCCCACATCATCATCATCATCATATCAGCCTTTAACCGGTCACTACTGAACATAAGCCTCCCCCTTGGGGGATTTTACCAATAGTTGGCAGGCGGTTTGGTAACCGCAGTTAAGCTTTAGAGATGTTTTAAGGGAGTTGCTACTGCCCATTCCTCGCCCTCCCTTAGTCGCCTCTTACGACACCAACGGGAAAGGAAGGAGTGATCTATCCATTACCGGGACCACACGGCTATCCCACATAGTACATGTATACTTGGGGGAAAGGGATTGTTAGCAATGTAGTTTGACAGCCCTATTGCTAGCAATATGCTCTATTAGGTCGACCTCCACGTGGTTCCCCCTGGAAACCATCGTGAACAATTCTTGTTGAATTCGTCACGATGAGCTAACTGACCTGCTTCATTCTCACCTGCCATCCTTCACTGGTGCCCCACCGGTGTATACCGATAGCGCGGGTGGGGTTACCATTCCAATATCACCCATTAAAAAAAAGTACGTGTATACTAAATTTCATAGTGATTGGTAAGGCATTAAAGCATTAAAAAGTAACAAGCAAATAAACTCGCTTTCACATTTATAATATTAGTAAGGATTTAAATAAAAAAGTATGTCAATAAATCTCTTAATACCATAAAGAAAAGATCACAAACAAAACTGTATTTTAATGAGGAATAATTTAGACCCTTTTCTGCTAAACGCATTTTTCTTTTTATTTACCGGTTATTGTACCTAATAAAGGTATAGGACTACCTAATAGAAAACTCGCCACGAGGAAAAATACAAAATATGAAACGCACCGCGTGAAACAAGCAAATTTCTTTTACCATATTTTCGTAGTAAGAAAGTAAGGGTTTTTACATATTCATACTTAATAACATTATAAATATAAAAGTGAGCTTCTTTGTTAGTTTGTTTGTTTATTATAACTTAACTCCTTAACAGCTGAACTAATTGCTATGAAATTTTATATACACGTACTATATGAAATAGACAAGGATTTAGACTATTTTTATCCTGATCAGCAAACATATTCGAGTCACGCGAACGAAGCAGCGGGGATAAGGTAGTATGTAATAGATATTAAGCAATAAATATAACTAAACAAAATAACATATCTACCTCTGTCCATTCGTGTTTCTACCGTGAAGCAGTTGCGTTTGCATGGCTACGTTTCGGTTTGAAGGGTGGGATATGGCGTGAATTTACAGGGTACAGAGGAATAACACCTGAGTCCTCAGGAATGGCAACGCATGGGGGGTATCATGGGCGAAATAGTATACTCTGTTATGTCTATGGTACTGCAATTGCCTCTAGGCGACGGTTATCACTTTCCATCAGGTGGGCCGTCATCTTGTTTGCCATTCTAAGTTGTATAAAAAAAACATAAGTAATAAAATTATCTGTGCCTGTCCCGCTAGAGACTTAGCGTGAAGACTTATAATATAATATATACCGTAATATATTGATAGCAGAAAATATATATTACCGTTTAGACGGTTTGGTCCTGGCATAGTATGGGTCACTTCTTTATCCATGGATGTCATCAGAGGCGACAAAGGGAAATTTAATGGTCGAAGGATTGGCAGCAGCATCTCTTTTAAAACATCACCAAAAGCCTAATTGCGGTTACCAACTCGCGTGCCAATCGTAGCAACTGCTGGCAAAATGTCCCATATAGAGGAAGTCTATGTTCAGCAATGGACAGTTAATGGATTGTTTGATGAATATATTACCAAAAAAGATGATCACAGCCACTGGCTGATAGTGACTATTAGTGAGTCTGATCCGCAAATCTCTAGATACTAAGTTACCACAGTACTCACCATAATTCCTGGTAAGTAATTCTTGTGAAAAGTAATTCTACGGGGAAATTACGACTACTCAATAATAAGGAAAACAACGTTATAAATAGAAAGGTAATATATATATATATATATATATATATATATATATATACATATATATATATATATATATATATATATATATATATATATATATATATATATATATATATATACATATATATATATATATATATATATATATATACATATTGATTGAATTTCCGTAGGATCCTGGCATAGAATAGGCCACCTCTTCCTTTCACGTGGCTGTCGTAAGAGGCGATTAAAGGAGGGCACATCAACATAGGAACATCTCCAAAAACTAACTGCGGTTGCCAATCTAGTTACCAAGCGTGGCAACTATTGGCAAAACCCTAGAGGGAATCTTATGTTCAGCAATGGACAGTTAAAGGCTGATATGGTGATGATGAATTGTATGATCTAATTTTTCCATAATCCCTGATCTTTATGCGGGTAGGGGCCCCCCTAGACGGACATATGTCGACCAAATAGGCGACGTACCGAAGAAGGGCCAAATTATAAGTACTCGTAACCGGCGAGCGTGTATGAAAAGATTGACGAATGTGGAGGAAGTGCAAGAGGGTTGTTTGCATCAAAGAATTAGGTGTTCCATTGTTTCTGCCTACCCTAATGGAAAACAAGCATTACAGATATTTATGTAAAATTTATTATTTAAAAAACACTAGCCATTTCATTGAATTTGTCTTTCTAGTTACGAATATTAACGCAATTTAAAAACAGACTTAGTTCGATAGTTTAGCCCTAAAATATATTCACCAAGCGATCTCGAGATAAATGTGGATAGAACGCATTATTCATACGCTGACATTCAAAGATCTAGACTGAACCGCTCCTAATCTAGATTTATCCGGTTCACGGGGTTTGTCAATCACGTCACGTCCACGTCCCGTACGCTGTAAAACCATCTTGATATAACCACTCACATTTGCATAAAGCCGTCCTTTCGACGCCCTCTTATTAAATTTCGTGACCTCCCTGAGGTTTTCACGGTGTAGGCCACTGAGTGCCGGATGGCGGGAATAATGAAAACTGGGATGTTTTATTTTTGACAGGCATTTTGTCGGAATAAGGAAACATTATCTTTTCCTTATTTTACACGGCGATAAGACATGGAACAAAATATCTTTACAAATAAAAATGAATAGCTGAATGTGTTGTTAAGCATAAAACTCGCAAACGGTTTGACCATTTCGGCTAATTTTGCTTACATATATTTATTGAAGTCCAAAGAAGGTTCTTATGTAGTACTCTGGGTACAGAGGAATAACACCTGAGTCCTCAGGAATGACAACGCATGGGGGGTATCATGGGCGAAACAGTACACTCTGTTATGTCCATGGTACTGCTCATGTCTATAGGCGACGGTTACTACTTTCGATCAGGTGGGCCGTCAGCTTGTTTGCCAATCTAAGTAGTATAAAAAAAATTATAGATAAAAATTAAAAAATGACTGAAAAGTGTAAAAATCTTATGTTTGTTTTTTCCATACTTAGAGTTAGGGACCTAGCATAATCAAGTGTATAAAAGACAAAATAATTACTGAATGTCCCTTTTTGTAGCAGATTGTAACCTATACGTGTTTCTATTTGTCTCAATTTAAACATTTCTCTAGTTAGATTGCCACAGTATCTTTTCATAGAACGATGGTCAACTAGTATACGAGAAGGTAGCAATTGTTAGTAATGGGAACTAATAACCCAATTGCCAGTAATATACTCTGCCAGATTGATCTCGTCGCGGTCTCCTCTAAAAACTATCGTACTTAATTCCAGGTAAGTTCATTATGCTAAGCTAACTCACCTACCTTTTCATACTCACTGGCACTTTGTCCGCAAATATCGTTACCGCATACATTTCTCATCAACGTCATCTATTACATTATCAGATCATCATTACAATAAAGCTAGTAAATACTTAGGTTTCGCTGATATTCCTGTCACTGATCTTAATTTTTCAGTTAGACATTCATGTTGCCTTACGAATAATCAGCAGTTTCCCTAATCAATTCAACTAATCAATTTTTTTTTATCATACTTAGAATGGCAAAAAAGCTAACTGCCTACATGATGGAAATTAATAACCGTTGCCTATAAACATGAATAACACCATGAACATTACAGAATACACTATTATGCATATGTTGCCCCTCATACAATGCCATTCTTGAAGATTACGAAGTTATGCCTTCGTACACTGTAATATCATTGTTATATCTCAGCCTTCAAACTGAAACCTACATCCATCTTGCACCATCGTACCGCTCGTCATCAGCGGGAAGTCCATCCTCATACTTTAGAACCAGAATGGTCACGCACAGTACGGTTTCAGAGGAGAAGAGTAGAACGATCTTCCTGCCGAGCCTTAGAGACTTCAGCATGGGATTCTTCAAAAAGGGCATATTATAGATTTCTTAAGGGTCAGCAATGCGTGCGTTCCATTCCTAGAGTTACAGTTTTCATAGGCTACGGTAACTTCGTTTACCAACAGACGAGTCATGCTTGTTTGCCACCATCATTGTATAAAAAAATGCATGACCTCGCAAGCATAGCTGCTTTGCAGCAGAAACACGAATAGGACAAAATAATCCTAAACACTTTTATGCAGTTTCCCCATAGTAATATGTTGTCGTCCTATCTCCGATCTTAAAGTTTTGGGTCAGACATTCTTCCGAGTGGCTCGTAACTTCCACTAATTAATGAGATTGGATCGACGGCACTTAGTTCTATGCGTACAACCGTCCGATGATCGATCAATCAACTTACATGCTGCGACATTAAAAAACTGAACGAATGAAGCGTTATTGAGAAATTTCTAATGAAACTATGGTTATTGCTAGGTGCATCCTAAGTTTACTCATGTTAATTAAATTAATAAAAAAATATTAATAGGATAAAATTATTAATTTGAATTTTGTTGACCAGTAAAACGTGTCATTCTCTATTAAATTATTCTTTTGAGATGTAGGCATGAATAATATGGATACTGCTATTATCAACTTCTATTGGGAAGTACAGCATGGTCGATAGTGATTTGGTTTCCTAAAAAACTATTAACCTGCCAATATTAAGCATATGTCTTTCCGTTTTTTTTTTCTGCAACTTATAATGGCAAAGAAGCAGATAGTTATAGAGGCTCGTGCTGAAAATCAGTGTCAGGGACACTACAGCATAATGCTGAGCACGGACCTCATTTTGCAGGTATTGCGACGCAC
Source organism: Galleria mellonella (assembly GCF_026898425.1). Classification (NCBI taxonomy): domain Eukaryota; kingdom Metazoa; phylum Arthropoda; class Insecta; order Lepidoptera; family Pyralidae; genus Galleria; species Galleria mellonella. Next base: position 6,093,680 of record NW_026442039.1, on the reverse strand, counting down.
GCACACACACACACATTTTGGATGAAACTGTTATAATACGAATTGTTTTTTTTTTAATTTTATATATATATATATATATATATATATATATATATATATATATATATATATATATATATATATATATATATATATATAAATATGTGTGTAGTTTCGTTGTTATAATTCTTAATATATGAATTTTTAGTAGTTTAGTGTAGTCGCATATTTCTGTAGAATTAAGTTTCTTTCTTTCTTTCTTTCAGTCTATGGGGGAGGCGGTGGACATCTCATCTAGATGATAATGATGATATTTTATATCTTTATTTATATAATATATACTCTTAGATTATATAGATTGAGTGATACTAAATCCTTTGTGAAAAGCGAGTCAACTTTTGCATACAATTTTGCGTGATAAATAGTTATGAATGATTCCTTCATAACTGCTATATTTATTTTGTTTTATAAACACTACATCTTTTTAATGCGAGAAAACTCATTTTATTTATTAAATAATTAAATTTAAATACGTCAAAGTATACATACGTAATTATATTAATAAAAAAATACCCGACAATAACATTAATATAAAAAATGTTGACTCGTTTTTGAGACTTGATGCTCTATCTATACCTATATAGTCTAAGTATATACTATTATACAAATATTATACATTACAATCTCCACAATCGAATACTAAAACTTAATTTCGAATTGAAACTACGACTAAGTCTTCGTATTAAGGATTTAACACCCGAAAATTTACATCTGAAAGTGGAGGACAAAGGTCGGGCCGGTCAGGTGCGCCATTCACTTAATATCCTGGATTAGACACATCCGATAATGGGCCATTTTAATTGTAAAAGGTTTTAGTGCTTCCGAACTTGGGTTGTTAGTTTGTACCTTATCTTTTGGTGGGAATTATTCCGTGTACAGTTTCTTTTTCTATTCGTTCAACTTCTGTATCATGGTTTTGTTTTGAAGTAGTTTTTTTATAATTAGATTAGAATAGAATAGAAACATTTATTGCCATACAATTACAATATAAATAACATATACAAAAAGTGTCCCATACTCGGCAAAAGGAACCGGCTCAGCTGATGCTGTGAGTGTCCCAACACAATGTGAACAGCTGCACAGCGCTGGTTTTCAGCCAGTCCCTCTCTTAACAAAACAACCAAAGAGCAGGGTACCACTATAAATTACGTCTTACTTATCTTAGAATTATTTCTCAATTATACTAATTAAAAAAAAGAAGGTTTTAATTGTGCTTATATTTGACACATACAAATATATATATATATATATATATATATATATATATATATATATATATATATAAAGAAAATTAAAAAAGTAGTCTAGTAATTAACTGCATGGGTAACTGATGGGCAGAAGCGTCCCTCTTAAAATATCACCAAAGCCTAACTGCGGTTGCTAACCCACCTGTCAAACATGGCAACTACTGACAAAACTCCCCTTATGGGAAAGGCTTAACATAAGTATTTCTGTTATTTTACAGTTCTCAAACAATTTAAAACACTATCATCTCTACTACTCCAAACTGCTATAAAATATTTCACTATAACCACAATCGTTTATATCGAGTCCGAGCAAAATGCATTTCTTCACAGAAACCGAGTACGACCGCTTTTTTCTCGTCTGGCGTTCTTAAAAAATAAGAGAACATACCCAACTATTATTACGCCACGGTTAGTCTCGAAGCAGGCTTTTGTTAAATTAATTGCATTTTCCCCTATGCACCCGCTCCGCGACCACACTACGGCTGTCCAAACAGACCCCATAGATTATGGTGAAAATGAAGCTGATTTCTTATGAATTTAATTACGAATGAATCATGAATTTAACGAATATATTTTATAGATTTAATAGTACCAAACTACAATTCGGCGAACTGTATTTTTAGTTTAGTTTCTATCATATTTTATTTTTTGTAAATTTTCTCTCTGGCTCTTTCTCGTTCTTCTATCTCTTTACCTACTCTCTGAATTGATTAGAAGTTTGTTCCTTCTAGGAATAAGTTCACCGTTGTACTGTTCAATGCTAACTCTTTCCTTTATAATTTTTTTTTTCTATAAAATAAACATTTAATAGAAAATTATTTTCAATATAATTTCTTTCACATTCTATTCTCTGTCCACTCTTTCTTTCTCTATCTCTTTCCCCACCTCTGGTTTTATTAGAAGATATTTCTTCCAGAAAAAAGTCCATCATTGTACTGTTCAATATATTGACTTTTCCTTTTGTTATTTTTTTTTTTTCTATTAATCTATTTCACAGTTTCCAGCATTGCACAAAGGGTACGTATATTAAGCAATATCTTCACCTGTTGTGAACTGATTTTGGTGATGGCTCCATATAAATTAACCAACTTCAAGAAAGAAATACTCAATTCGGCTATATATATTTTTTGTGTTTTTTACCTCAGAACTGTGTTACAGAATGACAAACAAGCTGACGGTCCACCTGACGGAAAGTGGTAACCGTCGCCTATAGACATGTGCAGTACTGTGGACATAACAGAGAATACTGTTTCGCCCATGATACACCCCCCATGCGTAATCATTCCTGATTTATATTATATTGGTTTTATGGAAAATTTATCAAATGCAATTCGGCAGTTTATTTTTTAAATCAAAATAACTGGTTTACCTTGATTAAAGTTGGTGTTTTTTGTAGAGCAAAATGTTGAACCATTTCGTCCCAATTTCCTATTTGTGTAAAGAAACAATCTCTTATTTCTAGTGTTATCAAACTCTGAACGTACATCGAAAAAGCGATAAAGGTTTTTCTTTGAAAAAAAAGGAAGATTTATAAAGGAATTCTTTGTGTTCCCTCAAACGACTCTTTATTTATGATTGTTAACAGTTTTCCAATCTATGTATTTCACTTGTACCATTCATTGGGTTCACGTCTTAGACACCTGCCCAATATTTATTTTATTTCAAAAATGATCGAACAATTGAAGATTTTTTTTATACAACTTAGAATGGCAAACAAGCTGACGGCCCACCTGATGGAAAGTGGTAACCGTAGCCTATAGACATGAGCAGTACCATGGACATAACAGAGTATACTGTTTCGCCTATGATACCCCCCATGCGTTGCCATTCCTGAGGACTCAGGTGTTATTCCTCTGTACCCAGTAAATTCACGCCATATCCCACCCTTCAAACCGAAACACAGCCATGAAAACACAACTGCTTCACGGTAGAAACACGAAAGGACAGAGGCTAGACAATCGACTTTTGTACAAAGTCTCCCTCTGGTTACCGAAGTGTGTGATGACCTTTCTGATCTACTATCAATATCTAGAAAATATATATATATATATATATATATATATATATATATATATATATATATATATATATATATATATATATATATATATATATATATATATATATATATATATATATATATATATATATATATATATATATATATATATATATATATATATATATATATGCGTGTGGAAGTATAAGGAGAACTGGAAGCCATGCCTATTTGCTACCTCATCGGTATAAAAAAATACTTATACTAAAACCTACATAACTTGTTCTACCATATGTTTTTCCATTCAGTATTTGCAATTAACTTTTTAACAATTTATTGACGTCCGATTGTACTGATATTTGGTATAATTAGAGAAATTCTGCCAATAGTAGAGATGTTTTAATAGGAACACTGCTGCCCAACCCACTGCCATTATGTTTCCTTAGTCGCCTTTTACGACATCCAAGGGAAAAGAAAAGGTGGCCTATTCTATGCTGGGACCACACGGCTGCTAACTGATTATATATTTTTGATAACAATACAATTATATGATATTATCAACCCAGTCTGATGAAGACTACCAGAGAGAGACTTTGTACAAAAGTCGATCGCTTGGGTACCTCTGTCCCATTCGTGTTTCAACCGTGAAGCAGTTGTGTTTGCATGGCTGTGTTTCGGTTTAAAGGGTGGGATATGGCGTGAATTTACTGGGTACAGAGGAATAACATCTGAGTGCTCAGAAATGGCAACACATGGGTGGTACAAACATCATGGGCGAAACAGTATACTCTGTTATGTCCATGGTACTGCTCATGTCTATAGGCGACGGTGACCACTTTCCGTCAGGTGGGCCGTCAGCTTGTTTGCCATTCTAAGTTGTATAAAAAAAAAAGAATGAGGTGGCCATAGGAACTCGTGAACTACGCATGAGATATTGATCGTATTTGGATTTGTTGGACACTGAAGTAGTTGTTGTGAATCCTGTATGGAGCCCACAATGTATTAAACCCTAAAGGCTATATAAAATTTGATTTTAAAATTATTTTCATTACTATCATGTTAACAGCTAAAACGGGGGAAAGGGATTATTAATAATGGGGTCTTTTTTTTGATGGGTGAAAATGGTGTGGTAACCCCGCCTGCGCTAACGGGATACGCTGGCGGAGCACCAGTTAAAGGTGATAGATGAGAATGAAAACAGGCCAGTTAGCCCATCATGATGAATTCATCAGGAATTAACCATGATAGTTTCCAGGGAGAACCGCAAGGAGGTCGACCCGGTTGGGTATATTGCTAGCAATGGAATTCTCAGTCTCCAGTAATGGAGTCTAACTAAATTATTGCTAGCAATACACCCTGTCATGTCCACCTCTCACCATCGTGGTTAATTCTAGTGGAAATCGTCACGAAGGGTTAACTAGATTTCACCATCACCTATCATCCCAGACTGGTGCCCCGCCAGTGTATACCGATAACGCAGACAAAGTTATTATTCCATTTTTACCCATTAAACAAAACAGCTTAGACGTCAGAACATTTATTTCAAATAACAATATGAAATAAGTATTATCCCATATTGTTACTATAATACTGTATCAAATTAAAATCTCATATATATAATAATAATAATAATACACAATTCTGTCCGTTTTGATAGCGAAATCAATTTCCAACAAGCAATCGTACCCGTATCGCCTGACCCTCGCGTTGGGTGCAAAAAAGAAAACTATCAAAAGGAAATCCGCTTACAGGCTTAGATCATACAAAACCGTAATCAATTCTCGAGTACCCTCCAAATGTTTGGGCACAATTACAACATCTGTTGCTACGCTATATGTACTGTATTATGCAAAAATCATTCTTATTCCATTAGCTTTTAAGGGTTAGTAATTAATAATCGGTGATTTCATATTTGGACATATGTCATTGTGAAATTGTGACATTGTAATTTGGCTATTTGAAACTTATATTTAGTAGTTATTAGTAAATAATAGTAGTATCAGTATATTTTTAAGTATTTAATGAGTAATTAATCATTAATCCCATTAACTAATAAATAATTAATCCCATTAACTAATTATTAATTAATCCCATTCATTATCATCATAATTTCAGCCATTATCTGTTCACTGCTAAACATAGGCCATAGACTGCCATATAGAACGGCCCTGTACCACCTGCATCCACTGATTCCTTGCAAAGCATTTGAGGTCGTCACTCCATCTAGTTGGAAGTCGTCCAACACTTCATTTGTGTCGCCACTCAAGAACCTTCCTTCCCCATCAGTTGTCAGTTCTTCTAGCTAAATGACCAGCCCATTGCCACTTTAGCTTGCTTATCCTTTGAGCTATGTATGTGACTTCGATTTTTTTGTAAATATCCTCGAAGTAACTTCGAGCGTAGCCCTCTTCGTAGCTCGCTAAGTGATCATATCGTATCAGCAGTGAATTGTCCATTACTGCACATAGGCCTCCCTCATAAGGGGAGTTTTTCCAATAGTTGCCATTTTTGGTAGGTAGATTGGCAACTGCAGTTATTCACCAATGGGTTTGTTTAAAAAGGGACGCCGCTGCAATACCTCGATCATTAAGTCCCCTTAGCCGCCTCTTATGACATCTACGAGAAAGCGAGGAAGAGCCCATTCTATGCCTGGACCACACGGTATAGAATGGGCTATATTTAGTTATACAAATATTTTTTTTAAGTCTATACCATAGTGACAGTCTTAAAAACTCTCCTAATATTATTTCATTGGGTTTTTTTGTTACCACCGAATCGAGTACTTCCTTTTTTTTAAGTCGAATGAAAACGAGAATATTTCAAATTGACTAATTTTAAATTTAAACATACAAGAATTATAGTTTTAAACGTGAAACTGATCTTCGACCACAGAGTAAACATCTACACTCGATTTTTACTCGATACTCTACGTGTTTACTTGACACCACTACTCGAATACGCGAGATAGAATCAAACACGGATGTGGTGATCGAACTAGGACAATTCGCAACGGTCGGATGTTTACACACGTTTGCTGAGCGATTGATGGCATGATAACTTTTATATGGGAACTCATGGGTTTTTCACGGTAGTTGGTATGGGTTTTATTGGTAACGGAAACGAGCTACTTACAAGAGAGTGCACTTTTCATAACGTGTACAAGTAGCATTTATGAGGTTGGTAATTTCACAGATAATAATGTGTGCTGAATTTCAAGAGAATTCATCACGATGGGCTAATTGACCTGTTTTTTCATTCTCACCTATCATCTCTCACTGGTGCCCCGCCAGTGTATACCGATAATGCAGGCGGGGTTACCATTCCATTATTATTCATAAAAAAGAAATACGTCAAATACTTAATACTTAAAACTACAAATAGTTTATTTTGGAAATAAATAGTTACCAGCAATAGTTCCGTCCAAATGTCAACCCTGTCAGCGTCAGTGTCAACATAAAAACAGCTGACAGGCGTGCGCGTGCGCATCGAACCCTAATATTTAGTGGAACGGTGTTCCCTTATATTTCCAACTACTGCTGTAGCTTTTATTATGACATCACTATCTTGAACGATAAATCACCTTATTACCACAGTGACAAGGTTTAATTTCTTCTGAACAAGTAATTTGTGTCCCGCCGCTGATTGTTATAAAATTATTTTGAAATAGTTCTTATCTCCTACGTTTTAAAGTTGATTTTTCTTTTTCAAAACACATGTATAATATGACAAACAATGTTTAAAAATAGGTCCAATATCGTGATATTTATTTAATGCGTATTTTTGTTTTGCCCCGTTTGATGTGACATCCGAATTGTTTATTTTCCGTGTGTTCTTAGAGTTCTTAATTAAAAAATGGACTTATATATATAGATCCTATTAATAAATTTTGACTATATGTATAAATTTGTTGATATTAATAGGCACTTAGAGAAATAAACATATACATCGGTGTCAGTGGGAATAAAAATAAATAATATCAGGATTACAACACCAGTTTTAAATTGGAATGAATAAACTTAACAGTAAATTTAAGGATAAGCATGCTGATGGGCTAGTCACGTAGCTCGAAGAATCGACAACCGATGGGGAAGAAAGGGTCTTGAGTGGTTCGTGTACGGGCAACCCCCCCCCCCTACCCTCATTAGATGGTATGACAACCTGAAATACATTGCAGGGAGTCAGTGGATGCGGGTGGCTCAAGACCGTTCCTTATGGCAGTCTATATATGTATATGGGGGAGGATTATGTCCAGCAGTGGACGGATAATGACTGAAATGACGATGATGATGATGAACAGTAAATTTAGATTATTATAATGAATGAGATTGTTAACAATGTTAAATTCTTAGATTTTGACCTTATCAGCAAATGTGGCTTCATTTGGAAAGCTTTGTGTGTTTAGTTGAGTGGTAAGTTATTTAGCAACACAATGTTTATTACGTTCAGGAAAAATATTGTCAAATAGCTGATGTCTGCGACTTTGTTTGCGTGGTATTTGTTATTCCTTCGATTAACATTTTTAACGTCCTTATTGTAATAAATTATGTCTGGGAATACTGTAGTAAAATTAACAAATGACGAGTCGTTCTCACTCTTCGTCTTAGGTCAAAATCACTTTAATTATGTTGTATACTAAGCTACTAAGTTACTATAGTTTTTTAACTATCCCACAAAACTCTTTAATTTTCCGTGATTAAAACTTCTAAAATGTTAACCAGGGATGTAAGGTACAACTAAGCAAAATTTCATTTAAATCAGTATTGTTCAAAATTAACCTTTTTATATATTGACAATTGTAGTTTTTCATAAAAAAGAATATTTATAAACAATTGAAAAAGAACAAAATACGTAATATTATAATATATTAAACAAATAAATAATAGTATAATAGTTTCGGAGATTAGCCCGTACAAACGTACAGACAGATAGAGAAACAAAAAATTTGAAAAAATCTGGACGTGTTCTATTTCACTTCTAATATCCCCCTGGCTCGATTTCTAGCATTTTTTTTTCTATGTACAGACATTCGACCTCTACAATTTTATTATAGCTATACATTTTAGTCGTGTCCACTATATCCACCTACATCCACCAACTCCCTGCAATGAATTTGAACTCGTCACTCCATCTAGTGGGATGTCGTCCTACACTGCGTTTGCCCATACGGATTTGATAATCACCATTTTCAGTGTTTACTACCTATGTGTTTACCATTCCAAGCATACTTAAAATTAATTTTTCCAGAGGGAGACTTTGTACAAAAGTCGATTGCTTGGGTACCTCTGCCCATCCGTGTTTCTACCGTGAAGCAGTTGTGTTTGCATAGCTGTGTTTCGGTTTGAAGGGTGGGATATGGCGTGAATTTACTGGGTACAGAGAAATAACATCTGAGTCCTCAGGAATAGCAACGTATGGGAGGTATCATGGACGAAACAGTATATTCTGTAATGTCCATGATATCGCTCATGTCTATAGGCGACGGTTACTATTTTCCATCAGGTGGGCGGTCAGCTTCTTTGCCATTCCAAATTGTATAAAAAAAAACCTTCTTTTTTTAAAATCTGTCAAAAAGTAGATAAAGTTTTAAATTCGTTACCAGTCTCAAAATTAAGAGCGACTTCGAAGAAACCCTTTCATCAAAACCATTTAAATTCAACGGTTGAAAGATTGTAAAAAGACGTTATAAGAAATCTATGAATATCAACTAATTTCTAGAAACACGGTTTCCATTTGTTTGTTTGTTTTGGTATTGGCATTTTCCATTTATAAATAAATCTGTTGGAACTGGCATACGGGAAGGAGGTCGTATTAACTCTATAATAGGTACAAAGTGCTTCAAAGAAATTTTATTAGTCGATACAGTAAGAGAGCTTTTTAAAATCTTTTTACGTATACAAGTACACATTACCAATGTCTGCTTATTACAAATTAATCAAACAATCAATACATATAAAAAAAATTCGTAACCGGTCGCTGTCTGTACATAGTAAATATATAAGAAAAACTATATTATAGGGGGCTTCATGAACGCAATAGAACCCAAAATAATTATTTAAAAAAAAATTCTGTACGTTTATGCACGCTAATCTCAAAAACGGCTTAACCGATTTGAATACGGTTTTCACTAATGCGTTGCAGTTTACTTCACTTAACATTTAGTGTTTGTTTTATTTTAATCGGTTCGTAAATAAAAAAATTATCTCAATCTAAAAAATGCCCACCCTTGCGAGGACTAGGCGGGTTGCTAGTCACAAATAAATTTACAAAAATTTGGTTAACCGATTTAAAAAAGTTAACGCACATTTTAATAGTAACTATATTGCCGTGTGATCCCGGCGTAGAATGGGCCACCCCTTCCTTTCCCATGGGTGTCGTAAGAGGCAATGAAGGAAACTAATGCTCGAGAAATGGGGAGCAGCATTCCTTATAAAACATTACCAAAGCCTAACTGTGATTGTCAACCCGCCTGACAAGCTTGGTAACTACAAACAACCCCTCCCCCCTCCCCTACGGGAAAAACCTTTATTCAGCAATGGACAGGTTACGGCCGATATAATAATAATAAATAATAATTGTAAATTTTTAAAATTAGTAAAGACAAAATGTTTTTACCTAATGGCTAGCTAATAGAGAATGTCATATGGTATTAAGCTCGCCATTTGTACAAAGTTTTATTGTGCAATAAAGAATAAATAAATAACAGGTTTGGTTTTACCATGCACCTATTTCATGTTTTGCTACAAGAGTGTTCAAATACTTTTCTGTTATTAAAATCCAAATTTCAATGACAGCTTTATCTGATAAATCTTATTTCATTACTAGCGGCCCGTCCCGGCGTCGCACGGGTGGACATTTTTACATTTTAAAAAGTGGCCATTAAAGCTGCACACGCGACGGAAGCTTAAAAATGGAGTAACTTCTCCCGTTTTCCTAACATTTCCCTTCACTGCTCCGCTCCTATTGATCGTAGCGTGATGAAAAATATACTATAACCTACCCAGGAATATGAAGAATAATTGTACCAAGTTTCGTTAAAATCCGTCTAGTAGTTTTTGTTTCTATAACGAACATACAGATAGACAGACAATAATTTTACTGATTGCATTTTTGGCATCAGTATCGATCACTAATCACCGCCTGATAGTTATTTTGGAAATATATTTCATGTACAGAATTGACTTCTCTACAGATTTATTATAAGTATAGATTACCATTTTAATTACTTGACTGGGACTTTTCGAATAATCAGTCAAAAATATTGACAATTATTGAGTTAATTTCAAAAATTTACAGATAATCCGATTTCGCGTCAATTTGAATAAATGAATGAATGAATGATAACTTTATTTGCTCGAATACAGGTCAATACATTAGAAGTATTCAACGTCTGCATTCAACCTTGCGGCGTGCAAATATTTCATTTGGAATTTTAAATAAATTGAAAATAAATTGTTAAGGTTCAGTGTGAACGCTCTCCATATGATTACGAAATAAGACAATATCATTATTAAAATAAGGAATTTCTTTGAAATTTATTAATGGCAATGCAATTAGAGACACAGCTCTATAAATATTCTTATGCGAGTTCAGATTAAGTCAGAGCCGAGGTCAGAGTAAAGTTAGCTAGGTACTAACAGAAACGTACGGGTCGATATTCTGTATAAACTGCTACTTTTATACTTCGAATGCTCAGGAAATAATCTTCGTATGTAATTTTTATCGAAATAAAAATGCATAAAATAAACATATATGTGTAATGAAAATGTTTTTAAGTTAATTGATCATTAATTAATACACTCGCTATATAATATTGTCGAAAATACCATCTGTCTGTTTAAACTCATATGTTTCGAATTAAGTAATGAAATACTACAGTGAAATTATTATTTACATATTCTTATGTCGAAATAGTCTTACAACGCGAATAATGTCTATCTGTACTATAAATAAATGTACAAAAGCATATAAATAAACAAATAAATTAATTAATACTTTTTATCTTAAATCATTTAGATAAAAGCACTAGGTATATGTATTAAAAAAAATATATTAAACAGCGTTTTTTCTTCATACACCGCAAGCGCTGCGTGAACGTTATCGATATCTGCCCGTGTATCCCAAAGGTATTCCCTCTAATCTCGCCAAATCCCTATTAATTCGTTTAAGTGACGTACACTTAATCCACCGTGACGTTCTTAATGCGAACGTAATTAAGTTTTATTAATGAACTTTGCCCTTCGTCTCTCTGAAATTTTAATCGTGGGAATATTACTGGTTTAAATTGAACCCCGATTTTATTGTTTCAACTATTAGTTCTCTTATACGTACGTATTTGAAAATGTATGAACATAATATAAAAATTATATCAAAAAATCATAAATTATATAGATAGAGCATCGAATCTCAAAAGCTGGTCAACTTTTTGTCAGCTAATTGTCAAATAAGCTTCTATATAATTAAGCATATAAGATATCTTGACTTATTATTTAATAAATAAAATGAGTGTTTATGCATTAAAAAGATGCAATTTTTTTTTATATATAACTTAAAATGATGGCCACCTGATGGCAAGTGGTAACCGTCGCCTACAGACATGAGCAGTAAATATGAGACAAAATAAATATAGAAATCATAAAGGAATCACTCATAACTACTTATCACATAAAATTGTATGAAAAAGTTGACCCGCTTTTCTAGAAACATTTGTATGGAGACACTCTATCTATATAATCGAAGTACTAAATATATAGCACAGTTTCAGTTGAACTGTGACAGTGTGTCACGAGGAAGATAAGATATATCATATAATATGAAACCAAACGATCGAGATACACCAATCAGACTTGATCTTGGTAATGGAAAATAAACGATTGATTGATTAACGTTTTCGGGAACGTATTTTCATAAGGTAGAACGAGATATCGCCTTATTCTTTTTATGCAGTACCAAAATTGTCTACCAAAAGTTTAAACCTTATATATATAAGGTTAAGGAAATGAGACAAATTATAAGAACTATTGAGGTCAGAAGAGAAAAAATGTTAGGACACTTGATACGACACGACGAATGATTATACTTTTGAACATTATAATAAAAGGTAAGATGGAAAGAAGAAGGAGAAGGGGGAGGCTAAGGCATAAATACATCAGGCAGATCAAGGAAAAAGTTGGTGTCGTGTCGTATCAAGAGGTGAAGGGACTCGCTGAAAATCGTAGTGAGTGGCAAGAGCTCCACCGACAAGAGAGCAGCTCTTAAATAAGATATATAAGTATATTAAGATATTATATATATATATATATATATATATATATATATATATATATATATATATATATATATATATATATATATATATATATATATATATATATATATATATATATATATATATATATATATATATATATATATATATATATGATTTACTTAATTATGTATACACTTAAATTTGTCATGTTCTTGTTTGAAAACTGTCACAATATTATGTACACCGCTTTATCCGTTGGCATTGATGCTCCTTTCCACTTTGGGTTTTGCTGGAGAACTCTTTTAGAGTTAAGCTCGCCTTTGTGCATTTATTTACCTCTGACATATTATAATTAGTGTGTACAATATAGTATTAAATAAATATTTTTTTTATATACATTTAAACTTAAAAAGCATTTTTGTATAGTATTTTTTTATAAATCCACCGCTCGATTTAGAATGAAATTACAGCTGAAATGAACGAACAAGGAACTCAGCTGTTGCTTGTTTTCTAACAAAAACTGAGTTTTAAAAGATTTAGAAAAAAAAAAAGAGTACAAAAACTATCAGAAACAAAGAAGAATATGAATTTCTCTTTACCATTTCTTTAGTGGGTAGATACACAATACTGCTTATTAGTTGACACACATAACTAACTCGGCACAAACTGAGTTTTTTTGATGGTTGAAAATGGTATGGTAACCCCGCCTGCGCTAACGGGAAACGCTGCGGGGCACCAGTGAAGGGTGATCGATTAGAATGAAAACAGACCAGTTAGCCCATCATGATGAATTCATCAGGAATTAACCATGTTAGTTTCCAGGGGGAACTGCGAGGAGGTCGACCTGGTTGGGTATATTGCTAGCAATGGGATTCTCAGTCTCCATTACTAACAATCCCTTTCCCCCGCTCAAACTGAGTTAGAAACAGTTTCAGCATTGTGTTACTGAGCTGTGCTGATAAAGAATCATTCTTACAGCCACCAAATATCGTGAGGAAATTATTTTATTTTTCATTTATGTACTTATAACAATATAAGTACGTAAATACATTCACAATTTCGTGGAACACGCCGGTGCGGAGCGTTGACGTGCCAACAATGCGTGTTACAGTCGAAGTGCCCCGGCGAAGCGATTTCAATGACTGTGGAGTAAAACATTATTGCGTTCACTTGCTTGTAACTGACATAAAATATCCTGTCTAACGATTTTTATTCTGTACTAACTTATTTCCCGCTACTTCGTAGATTTAAAAAGTATAAAAACTAAGAAATAAGCCATTTCTGTATGGTATATCAAAATAAAACATTACATCATAACCTTCAAGAAAAGAACATATTCCTTTTTAAAAAGTCGGCAGCACACCTGCAATGTCGTTGGTGTTGTGGGTGATCATGGGCGGCGGTAGTCACTTACCATCAGGTGAGCCGCATGCTCGTTTGCCCACTGTGTTGTAAAAAAAAACAGATGTTAAGGAAATCTACTTCAGTAACACAACTATGAAAATTGCATCTATTTAAGTGCAGTAGTTTTTGCCTAATACCGAAATAAACGTACAGACCTAGAGACAGACAATTTTTTAAAATTATTTTGGCATCTATTGCTTCTGTTAAGAGAACTCATATTAAATTTTCTTAAAATATTTCCCACGTCAGAAGATGCAGGTGAGTCGGGACTGTTCCTATAGTAGAGGCTCATGTTCAATTAACTGTCCACTGCTGAACCTAGCATTCCCCATAACTTGCCATTAGTTGCCACTCTTGCCAGGTTAATTGGTAACCACAGTTTGGTTTTATTTAATGTTTTAAGAGGCTGCTGCCCATGCCTCGACCATAGCTTCCTTTGTCGCCTCCCCACGGGAAAGAAAAGAGTGGCCTTTCTTTGCTAGGACCTATCGGTTGTGGCTATATGTATGTATAGTATAACTTAGATAGATAGATAGATACTCTTTATTGTTTCCTCCAAAAGATTACAGTAGTAGACTTATTATAAATAGATACAATTACAATAAATAATCACAATGAGAAAACAATGGGCCACCTTATCGCTAAAAGCGATCTTTTCCAGGCAACCTTTGGATCGAGAAGAGTTAAACCTAAAATCTTGTTTCATCTTAATACGCCATATCGAACTAATTACTTACGTCCAATATCTCCACATACGAAGTTGCGGGCAGAAGTTAGTTTACAGAATCCTGGGAATAGCAATCCGACTGGCGCTTCACCGCATTTATTTATTTTCCAATGATTCTCCGCTATATTGAAAAGTCACGCATTTAATTTGACAAGCTTTGTACATTGAAATTGAAATGTTAAGCGAAAGAAAACAGTAAATAAAATTGCTTGTTGTTGCAAAAACAGAAATATTAAAGTTACAATAGCAAATACGAATACGAGGAATATTAACGCATAATATTAACGCACGCATGCTAAAGGTAAAGAAGTTAAGGGGCCGCCTGAAAATCAGCGCTATATAGGTACATCTCGCTGGAGCTGTACATATATAGCAATAGCTGAGGCGGCTCCTATTACCAGCAACATTAATTGTTTTTTTTTTCCTTTTTGTTGTTTTAATTTCTTAGTAATGGTAATAAATGTCATCTATCTATCTATCTATCTATCTATTAAAGTTTATAAAGATAGAAATTTTTTGCTCACACTTATATTGTTGTATCCAAAACATAATTTGGATGAAATATATAATTATGTGTCTTACAAAAGTGTTATGTTTATAAAATTTACTAGACCTTTACCTGCGATTTTGTCCGCGTGATTGAGACAACAGTAGCCTATCCCCTTTACCATCCCATATAGTACCTGTTAACTACATTTCATAGTGATTCTTTTAACTAAGTTTCATAGTAATTTTATAGTGTTAATATTATTTATAATTAATATTATTTGAAAACTGATTTTAATATAAACTTCTTTTTTTTTATTGAAATAAATAAATTATTTTATTTTTGAAATAAATAAATTAAAATATTTCTATATAATATTAATATTCAAAAGATATGAACGTTAAATTCACAGAAATTCTGTTTAATGTTATAAATTCACGTAAAAACTATTTTATATATTTGGTGATAATGAAAACACAAATAAACCTAATTCAATATTAACATATAAGTTACTTCACTTAACGTCACTTACGTAACTTTTAAGTTACTTCAACAAAACCTCTAGTTAAAGTTAGTTGTAAAATTTCTGTAATCTTATCAGTGTTTATAATGATAAGAGATATTTATCATAATGTTACAATTTTTAGGATGATCGGCGTAAAATAACACTCTGCTTGTCCTGGTAGTATAGGTTGTCTGGAAGAGATTGCTTAGCGATAAGGCCGCCTTTTGTATCACTTCTCGTTAATATTTACTGTATTTGTTATTTCTCTTTTTACTTGGTGCAATAAAGTGTAAATAAATAAATAGTACAGTGAACGCTCTATATAAGCAACCTCTCCACAAGCAACATTCTTTATAATTTATTTATTCTACTCAGCTTAATTAGTAAAACAAATAAGTAAAAATATTTTCCAGACGGTAAGTATTTTTATACTCCTTTTTCCCCTATAAGCAATGTCTCCCAAAAAGAAACTTTTTTATTGAAATTGGTTCAAATGAGTTGCTTATATAGAGTGTTTACTGTATTATATTCCACAGTACTGTTCGTTTACACGTTCCGAACACGGGTTATCGCCATTATTACGAATATATCGACAAATAACTATCACCGAGTCGTCGAATGACTAGTACTCATTTTGTAATTGCATTAATTATTATGATAAAAAATTGACAATATTTTATTCAAATTTTATATAAAATTATTAAACATGAAAATAAAATATTTATAACATAATTTAGATTTATTAATTAAAAATAAAACAAACAGTGATTTGATGTAGGTAGACAAAAGAGTCGTTGACAAAATGGCGGTTAATTTTTTTTTTAATGGATGATAATGGAATGGTAACCCCACCCGCGCTATCGGTATACACCAGCGGGGCACCAGTGAAGGATGATAGGTGAATGACAGTTAGCCCATCGTGACAAATTCAACAAGAATTGGTCACGATGGTTTCCAGGGGGAACCACATGGAGGTCGACCTAATAAGGCATATTGCTAGCAATGGGGCTGTCAAACTCCATTACTAACAATCCCTTTCCCCGGGCGGTACCAAATTTACCAAATTTGCAGAATTATTTTAATTCTGCAAATTTGGTATCTAATCTTTAACAATTTTCAACTACATAATCTACGAAATTAATTTAGAAAAACCTGTTATTGGCCATACTACTTTGTTATAAAACGTTTGTTAATTTTATTTGTAAACTACTGTTGGATTTTTTAAATAAATAAATAAACATAACGGAAATAATTTCCTAAATGCGAGATTGTCATAAAAATATGCAGAATGTGCCTCGATTTGTATGATATTCATGCATGAATGAATGGTTCCTGTGGCATTTCAATTCATGGTTCACATAAGCCATTGTGCGTTATATTTTGTGTTCAACTATTCCCTATTAGTGTAAAGGATCAGGAAACTGTGCATGGATTGTTCCACATTCATCCCGTAAGGTCACATTCCGTTATTTTTTTTCTAACATCAGTCGGTTTTTTTTAAGTTCTACAATCATTCAACAGCAACTACTCATTTGATTTCCATCACTACATAGTATAAAACAATGTCAATTCCCATCCATTTGTCCCTATGCACGCTTAGATCTTAAAAACTACGCAACGGATTTTGATGCGTTTTTTTTATAGATAGAGTGATTCAAGAGGAAGGTTTATATGTATAATACATGCATAATATAGTAGAGAAACACTGGTAATTTTAGAGGTTTTTAATGTAATAGGAGGCCGGCGGTGCTATTTAGTATCAGCATTGCACCCGTGCGAAGCCGGGGCGGGTCGCTAGTTGTTTATAAATTAAATAAAAAATATTCAACACTAGCTTTCTGCCCATTACTTGGCACGCGTGGCACGCACGGCGTGTCAGAATAAAACATAATACCACATGTTAAATTAAACCTTCAGTTACACAACTGTAAAAACGCATCCAATTCAGTGTAAAAATATGTAGTAGTTTCTACATAATTTTACACAAAAGCAATCGACTTTGTACAAAAGTCGATTGCTTAGGTACCTCTATCCCATTCGTATTTCTACCGTGAAGCAGTTGTGTTTGCATGGCTGTGTTTCAGTTTGAAGGGTAGGATATGGCGTGAATTTACAGGGTACAAAGAAATAACACCTGAGTCCTCAGGAATGGCAACGCATGGGGAGTATCATGGGCGAAACAGTATAGTTTATTATGTTCATGGTACTGCTCATGTCTATAGGCGACGGTTACCACTTTCCATCGGTGGGCCCTCAGCTTGTTTGACATTCTAAGTTGTATAAAAAAAAATACAATTATAGATAAAATATTTACATAGTAAATATTTATTAATAAATACAAACTTGTTTCCAGCTTTTTGTATTCATAAAAGGCACACTAAATAGTTGTTAATTTATTAAGTAATTTAAATTTGGAACATCTGAAATTAATATTGCCTAAGAAAAAAAAAGGGAATCAATATAATTTCTCAATGCAAATAAAAACACTTGAACATTTTCTAAACGATGACCAGTTACTTTTTTTTCTTTTTTTTTTTTTACAAAACAGGGGGCAAACGTGACTACCGCCGCCCATGATCACCCACAACACCAGCGGCATTGCAAGTGTGCTGCCGGCCTTTTAAAAAGGAATATGCTCTTTTCTTGAAGGTTAATAATAAAACAGTGGGAATTTCTTGTTTAAAAGAGGAACACTTAAATTTATAATGGTGCCGGGACAAACATACAGGCAAACAGACAAAATTTCAACACAAAAATGTGTTCACTACTACCGCTGTTATTGAAAACTCTCGTATATTTTTTTCTTAAATATCTCTCATGTACAAACATAATCTAGTTACAATTTTATTATTATATTAGTAAGATTACGCTTAGACACGTTAGATACATACAATGTATCTTTCAAATCGGTTATTGTGTATATAACAAATATTATGTGTAAATATATGTATGAATTTGAATGAAATTGATTGATTTTAGGTGTTCCACTATACTTAACTTACGCGAGTAAGCTATATCGTAACTTAGCACATAAGATATTTTATGTGCTGATTCACGCGGTTAAAGTCGCGGACTATAGCTAGTAAAGAATGGTATATCTAACAGCATGATATCACGGGTCGAATGTGGAACAAGCCTGCACGGGACGTAGTGAAGCAAGAGTGACACGACCACTGACCCGTAAACTAGATAGCGTCAACGATATAACTATTACATTGTTAGATTAACGCCTAGTTTATTGGGTACTAGTTCTCACCCGCGACTTTATTTACGTAACCTGAGTATATTGGGGAGGAAAGGAATTGCTGGTAAGGACTACCAATTCTATTGCTAGCAATATACACTGCCAGGTTGACCTCCACATTGTCTCCCCTGGAAACCATCATATTGAGTTCCAAATGTATACATCACGATGACCTTAATTGACCTGTCTTTTCATCCTTACTTAACATCCCTCACTAGTGCCCCACCAGCGTATACTGTTAGCGCAGGCGGGGTTACCATTTCATCAGCTTCCATTAAAAAAGCCCGTGTAGGACCATATTTCAGTTCTGTAGGCCACTACACCACTGAATAATAAATATTAACAATAAAAATTCGTCTCTCTTCCAATGTTTATATTGAAATAATTGCGTCAAAAAGTCAATAAAGTCCGCGGCCACCAAATAAATAACATTTTCTGTATATTTGTGTTCGCACCGCACATCCATTAGCCGAATGTCGTACCAAATGGACGAGTCGTGTCCATTTAACCAGTTAATCTATTGAGCTATAGTCAGCCATACGATATCCACGGGAAATTATTATAATACTAGCTATATCCAACGTCTTTGTACATAAATTAATTATATGAATATATATTATTTTAAAAATTTATCTGTCCAAGTAAATTTTGTCTAAACACAATTTCGAGTATTCCATGAATACCATATATCGAACTATTAAATAAATAGTTTCTTTGAAAGTTACTATTTTACAAATATACACATAAAGACAAATATATTTATTATTAAATCATTATTAAGTAATTTAGTAATAAAATGCCCGTATAGACCTGGCATAGAATAGGCCACCCCTTCCATTCCCGTGGGTGTCGTAAGAGGCAACTAAGGAGGGCGAAGGGTGGGCAGCAGCTTTCCTTTTGAAACATTTCCAAAGCCTAGCTGCCAAGCGTAGCAACAACTGGCAAAACTCTTCAAGGAGGAAGGTTTATGTTCAGCAGTGGACAGTTAAAGGCTTAAAATTATGATTAAATTATTTATATCTATTCAAAGTTAAATATATTCTATTTACTTGTGTATATTTCACTGATTTTTATGCTATTATATAGTATGTAATAAAGTGATTAGAAATTGTTTATTTCTCAAATAAAATAAAATAAGTATATACAATAAATACAAAAGGGAGAGGAGGGATACTTTGTACAAAAGTCGAGTGCTTGGGTACCTCTGTCCCATTCGTGTTTCAACCGTGAAGCAGTTGTGTTTGCATGGCTGTGTTTCGGTTTGAAGGGTGGGATATAGCGTGAATTTACTGGGTACAGAGGAATAACACCTGAGTCCTTAGGACTGGCAACGCATGGGGGTCAGCATGGGCGAAACAGTATACTCTGTTATGTTCAAGGTACTGCTCATGCCTATAGGCGACGGTTACCACTTTCCATCAGATGGGCCGTCAGCTTGTTTGCTATTCTAAGTTGTATAAAAAAAAAGAAAAACAAAAACCTAGGCATATTAAACTCTACTTTTGTTTCGAAGTTTAAAAAGTAAACGCTGCCTCACCACTGTCCCGTGACGGGCCAACTAATCCAATTTGCGAAATGAATTCCAATAGTGCTGAGCCTAGTTCATTATTAATTCCATAATCTGGACATTTGCCGTCCGCAACACGATGTAATATCCGAACGACGGCGGGCGGACGTTTCCGAAAGTAGCCGGAACAAATCCGTACATTGATGACACACTCGAATGTATTACGACGAGAATGTATTTCATTTGCACAGCAAAATTAATTAACGAAATAATAAACATATAAACAGTAACCGATTTTTCTGTAGTATCCATTATATATTTTAAACTAGTAGTATCCTGTAGTTTTTTCTGCATCAATTGTAATATAAAATATTCTAAGTAAGCATTGTCTCACCACTGTCCCGTGACGGGCCAACTAATCCAATTTGCGAAATGAATTCCAATAGTGCTGAGCCTAGTTCATTATTAATTCCATAATCTGGACATTTGCCGTCCGCAACACGATGTAATATCCGAACGACGGCGGGCGGACGTTTCCGAAAGTAGCCGGAACAAATCCGTACATTGATGACACACTCGAGTGTATTACGACGAGAATGTATTTCATTTATTTATTTATTAATTTATTCTTTATTGACCACATTACAAAAAAATGTCTGGTACAAAAGGCGGACTTAATACTATATGGCTTTATGTATTTTTTTTTTAATCATTTATGTTATCTCGCTTTTTATGTATATGTTATAAATTGTGTGCTGTAAGTAATGCAAATAAATTATCTATCTATTTATTTGCACAGCAAAATTAATTAACACTTTGCTGACCGGTGATGAGTAAACACGTCATTGCACTAGCGTGTAGGCACGTCCTTCTACCACGACAAGCAACACCGTTTGGATTACAAAACGTTCATGACCAAACAATTACTTTTTTTATACAACTTAGAATGGCAAACAAGCTGACGGCCCACCTGATAGAAAGTGGTACATGGACATAACAGTGTATATAGTTTCGCCCATGATACCCCCCATGCGTTGCCATTCCTAAGGACTCAGATGTTATTCCTCTGTACCCAGTAAATTCACGCCATATCCCACCCTTCAAACCGAAACACAGCTATGCAAACACAACTGCTTCACGGTTGAAACACGAAGATACTGTAGTGTCTTCCGCATCGATTGTAACAAAAAATATCTTAAATAAGCGCTGTTTCAAACTATTGAATTTGTATGGAAATTAGTGATAAAAATTTCTATGCTCGACGCAATCCGTCCCCGTGTGTCGCGTCATGTCAACACGAACATTGGAGTAGCGCAGTTCAATAGCACGGAAAATTATATCGCTCTGTGAGAAAACAGCTGTGTAGAGGAATGTGTAGTGCCTCTGTAATCCTTTTTGTGCAAATTTAAACCTTATAGCTAAAACAATAAGAATGTTACATTTAGTAAAATTCAACACTACTGTTAGTTGCATTGTACTATTTTTTTTTCTTTTTCCAAATATAGCCAAATGAGGGTAAATGTTCATTAACCCTTTTATTGTAAGTGCTGTATTAACGGAAAAAATATTTATTTATTAGGAAAACCAACACTTTTCCCAACTATAATTGTTATGTCCATGGTACTGCTCATGTCTATAGGCGACGGTTACCACATTCCATCAGGTGGGCCGTCGGCTTGTTTACCATTCTAAGGTGTATAAATAAATGTATATATATAAATTATATTAAGAACTAGAAAGTCAATACCAAGTCTCTGTGCGTAATCATCATCATCATCACATCAGCGGTTAACTGTCCACTCCTGGACATAGGTCTCCCATTTGGGGAATTTTACCATTAGTTGCCACGCTTGACAGGCGGGTTGGCAACCGCAGTTAGACTTTGATAATATTTTAAGAGGGACGCACCTGCCAATTCCTCAACCTTTAAATTCTCTTAGTCAACTCTTACGACACCCATAGAAAAGGAGTGGCCCAGTATATAAAAAGAATCTTTAAGAACGACAATAATAATTTCGATGAAATAAAAAGTTTTCAAAGAAACAAACGATGCAGCAGTAGCTACTTATATTTGTACCAATAAATTTAATACAAACAGATCCAATACAAGAACATAAAAACCTTCACATCCTCTCGAGCGGAAACCGTAGCACGTGGCATTCAAATCCACACATTTCCATACAAACGCGTGTACAACTCATGCATGAATAGGCAGCTTTTTGTGAAACAGAGAACTTGGAATAAACAATTTGCTACGCGCCACGTAAAATAGAAATGCGAGATTCGTCACAGATAGCATAATGTAAGGATATTCTTGAGTGCTGTTATACTACTGAAACTTTGAACTTCGGACACAATTAGCTTATTCAGCTATAGGGGCCGATTTAGAACGACGGAGGCTGAGCAAGTGCCGATAATAATTAAATGAGTTCCCTGTAAGTTATTATCATTATATTACTTCTTTCATTGCAAAAGACACGAAATATTTATTTTTTCCCGAAGCGGCAAAGTAGTTAAAATGTAAAACAACAATCTTTAAATTAAATATGTGACTATCAACTGTAATAAAACATTTAATTTGTTAAAATTAATACATTACGATACTAAGAATGGCAAAGAAGCTGACGGCCTACCTGATTGTAAATGATAACCATGAATAAATAATTAAATAACCACCATAATTCTATCAGTTTTACACAAAAATAAAAATGAGACCACATTTTCAGACCGTTGAAAGGACAAATCGTACAAATAACCTTCAAATAATAAAGTTACTGATTGCGGCAATAAAAATATCTGCTTATTTTATCTCTCTTTGAAGTCAAATATAATATTGTTACTTTACGATATTTTGTTATATCGTATATAATAATCGTATGTAATCGATACACTAACAAATTATTACAAAACCCAGTTAATGCTGGAAGAAAGTCTTTAATAATTAAATTAAATTCAAATCTATAAATATATTTATTTCAAATAAAAAAATAATATTAATTTGGACACTGACGGAGTTATGACGTAACAAATATAAAAAATATATACAACCGAATTGAGAATTACCTTCTTTTTGAAGTCAATTGAAAACAAACATTATTTCAAACAACATTAATTTAAAAATTAATTGCCCCATAATTTTATAGATATTAATTTTCGCATGTCCATAGTCATCGGAGTATCAATATTTACACTGGTCCATACACTTACTTAACCGCTTCCCTGATTGTTCTGCGAATAGTTAAACGCTGTTAACCGCAGACAAACCACACACCGCACGGCGCGGTGCCGCTAGGAATTATGACGGCCATTGTATAGGGGGCTTTACTTAGTTTATCATTATTATTGTGATTAATATAATATCGAATTATTATTACTATGTCTGTCGTTTGTGGACGATGAGAAAGCCTTTGATACGGTCGAAATATGGGCGGTACTACGGTCCCTTCAGCGGTGCCAGATTAACTATAGGTATATCGGGGGATAATGTAATAAAAATGAGGTTTAGTAGCCCCATTGTTAGCAATACACCCTGTCAGGTCGACCTGCTCGCGGTTCCCCCTGGAAACTATTGTGTTCTATTCCAAGTAAATCCATCACGATAGGCGTGTACCGTTTACGCAGGCGGGATTACCATTCCATTATCATCCATTTAAAAAAAAAACTATAGGTAAATCGAAGTATTGAAATGTATTTACAGTAAAGCCACGATGTCTATCCGGGTACAGAACTAGAGTATGAAACCTATCCCAGTGTAGACAGGTGTAAGATGGGGTGACGTCATATCCCTGAAACTCTTCACAGCTGCATTAAAAAATGTTTTCAAACTCTTGGACTAGAAAAATTATGGTATAAACATCAATGGCGAATACATCACTCACCGTGGGGAAAGGGATTGTTAATAATGGAGACTGAGAATCCCATTGCTAACAACATTCCTAACAAGGTCGACCTCCTCGCGGTTCCCCCTGGAAACTATTATGGTTAATTCCTAATGAATTCATCATGATGAGCTAACTGACCTGTTTTCATTCTCATCTGTCACCCTTCACTGGTGCTCCGTCAGCGTATCCCGTTAGCGCAGGCGGGGTTACCATACCATTTTCACCCATCAAATACATCACCCACCTTCGATTTGCGGTTGAAATAGTAATAATGGCGGAACTCCTGGAGGATCTGAATACTATGCTCAATAACCTCAATGGTGTTTCTCAACAGGTAGGTCTTAAGATAAACATGCACAAGACTAGAACCATGTCTAACGTCCATGACACACCTGTACCGGTTACGATTGAGAACACTACGCTCGAAGTTATTGATGAGTATGTATACCTGAGGCAAGTTGTCCGAACGGGTAAGCCCAACTTCGACCGAGAGGTCAACCGACGAATCCAACTCCGACTGGACAGCATTCGGGAAACTACGCCACATCTCTTCATCTCTCCTCACCTCAGTCCATTGCTGATGCCTTCCCCATAAAGGGAGTTTTGCCAGTAGCTGCCACGCTTGGCAGGTGGGTTGGCAACTTACAGTTAGTATGTTTTCCTTTCCCCCCTATGCAAGTAGGTTGTATCTGAATTTAATAGGATTATACGGCCGTATAACATTTTCTATACACTAGCCTGCTATGAATTTTAACAGAACAGTTTTATCACTCCTTCTATGTAATTACTTGTTCTTAGAGCTACATACATAATTATATCTCCCAGCACGCGTCCGATATTAATGTATTTTTCAAAAACATCGTACGGTTTCTGTAATCGACACGCGACTCGATTATTGGTATCGAGTTGCAGCGGTAACCGGGAAAATAATATGTGACACTCACTGCAGGTGTCGCGTGTCGGGAATTAAAAAAAATCGTGTTTGTAATCTATATTGTCGTGTGGTACATGTGTAAAGCGTTTCGCGTATTTTTTAATGATTGTTTTAATGAATACAGCTACAGTTGATTCATCTGAATATACAAATATGAATAGTACAGTAAACTGTGTCGCCCATGATGCCTTTCATGCGTTACCATCCCTGTAACCTAAAAAGTTATATATTTGTATATTTTTGGATGTTTTTATTGTATTTGTATTGATGTTTTATGGCATGATTTCTCTTATTGCATAATTTTTAAAAACATAATATTAAAGTAGGATTTACCGAAATTCCTATAGTAAAATAAAGAAAGAGACTTTTTTGGATTTATTATTATTCTGTTACGCCTTGACCAGACACAATTTTAATTTTCATTGTTTCTGCCTACACTAATGGGAGACAGGCGTGACGGATATGTATGTATGTATGTATGTATTTCTCTCCATCCTAAGGTTGCCTGAAAGAGATCGTTATTCAACGATAAGGCCACCCATTGTTGCCTCTTTATCTTGCTTTTATGTAATTAAGTATTTATTTTGTTTGTATACATAATGATGCCTACGACCACTTTCTATCATCATACGGCTCGCCATCGACAGGGAGTTCACCCTCATACCTTACAGCCTAAATGGTTGCGTACAACGCGATTACAGAGATGTTTTCTCCCACGAACACTCAGGTTATGGAATGAGCTCCCTACTGAGGTTTTCCCAAGAGACTACGGCATGGGGTTCTTCAAAAGGGGGGTAAAGAGGTTTCTTCAGGGTCGGCAACGCGCGCGTAATACCTCTGGTATTGCAGGCGTTCATAGGCTACGGTAACCGCTTACCATCGGGTGGGCCGTATGCTTGTTTGCCACCTCAGTGGTATAAAAAAAAATCTTTATATTCTGTATCATTCTTTAAAGGGAACAGTAAAGAGTTTTCATTCATTAACGCAAAGTTAAGCAGGTAATTTAAAAAAAATATTTTACAAGCAGAAATCGCTGTCAGCGTATTACTTATAAGTAACAAAACCTTTATTGGTTTATCATCGAAGACAGTTTGGACAAGATATCGAATTGTCAATAAGGTTCACTACCAGACGCCACTCCAATTAAAACTTTTTGTGAACGTAATAATAATGTTAACTATAAAATAAGAGTTTTTAATGTTATATCAATATATAAACAAAAATATAGATTTTGCAATGGTTTTCAAACAAATTTATCGACAATATATAAAGACTATTTATTACACAAAGTTCAAGAGCAAAAAACGAAAAAGCTCAAATCTGAAAAGTGTCAAGTTTAAAAGTATTCTCATTTACTTATTTAGTATAAAGTACTTAATTTTAAATAATCATTATGATTATATTAATTATTATATGGGGGGGTATCGTGGGCGAAACAGTATACTCTGTTATGTCCATGTTACTGCTCATGTCTGTAGGCGACGGTTACCACTTTCCATCAGGTGGGACGTCAGCTTGTTTGCTATTCTAAATTGTATAAAAAAAAAAATATTTTACTATCTGATAAGAAGGTTTAAGATTGTTCTTGATAGTAAAATATGTGTAACCATTATGAATGATAAAGATGTCTTTTTATTCATCATAGATTATAATTACCATTACCATCTCTTATTCCTATGGTAACACCATAAGAATAAGGCGTAACACCTTAATTTTCAGGAAAAACAAGATACGAGATATATCATGAACATCACATTTTAATTAATATACTACGTCAATTAAATAGGTAATAATTGACTTTCATTTAAATTCTTTTATGCAAAAAAAAAGTAACAACAGAATGTGCTAATTGAAGAATAAATGTATATGAATGAGTATACTTTATTTGCATCATACAATATAGAAAATAAGCAAGACAATTTACAAACACAACGATACAATTGTATAAGTACAGTAAGGCGGTCTTACTGCTGAGAGCAATCTTTTCAAGACAACCTTAAGGTAAAGAACTAATTGTTGTATAGGTATATATTTATTTATACTAAAATACATACCTCAAAACTTTATCAAATACAGAAACTTATATAACAAATAAAAAATAATTTAAAGGGGAGAATTTTTATAAAGTACAACAATTTATTGGTACGTTGTGAGTGCTCAAACAAATCGAAAATTAACAGTGGCCTTTCCAATCTAAGGTAACAAAAGTTTTAAATTGAACCGCAAACCTGCCCTTCGCCACATGAAACCGATTCGAACAAAGCAGTAAAGGGGTTAAAAGATTAAAACTGTGCTTAAATCAACGGCAGGCAAGTGAGGTGGGACAACAATGCGCCGAGCAACCGCAACGACAGTTGCCCGGTTGCCTACGTAACATTTATTGGAAAAGTTGTGCATTGGTCGCAAGTTACGAGCGAACAGCGATTGTCATAATATACCACCGATCAGGCTGTGCAACATAAATTTATATAACGGAAAGGGTATATCTATAGATTATAAATTATCATATCATAAATTCAGCCTTTAACTATCCACTGCTGATCATAAGCCTCCCCTTTGGGAAGGTTTTGCCAGTAATTATCACGCTTGGCAGGCGGGTTGACAACCGCTGTCAGGCTTTAAAGTTGTTATACGATTTTTTTTTATTATAAAACATCTAGTCTGTTCTATATTAATATTATAAAAAAATATTTGATTGTTTGTTTATAATGGATAAACTCAAAAACTACTCAACCGATATTAAAAATTCGTCTACATATAAAAAAATACTATTATTATTATTGTTACTATTAGATTTTTTATATCAATGTCTAAATTGGAAAAAAAAAATAGTAACGTAGTATATATATATATATATATATATATTATTTTCGAAAGTTATATCTGCAGATGCGAATTTGGGCCGAATCACTAATTTTAAATTGAAAAACAGCATTATGAATGCTGCAAGTTTATAATTTAGACCACACGTCAAGAATGCATAGACTTATCTAAGCAAAAGGGAAATATCTGAATATTGGCGCCCCAGAATGCTAACGGAATATTATTCATCAATTAATATACTGGCAAAAGCCTCCCTCTGTCTTTAAGAATTATTGATATTTCTCATACTTGCGTATAATGACGAAGTCTCTACTAAATTAAAGTGTCTATTTTTAAGTCACTTTCGAAGACAAATCGTTTTTTTATAACTATTTTTCTCGATACCGTTACTAATTTAGAACTCTTCTATTATTATATTACAACGAATTTGTTTACCAACCGACTTCAAAAAAGGAGAAGTGTTTCAATTCGGTTGTATTTTTAATAGTTAGGATTTAAACAACAAGGACTCCTGTGACAGTTCTGTATTAACTTTGTGAAGTTCGAAGCTATGATTGCGTGTATTTGCGTGCGTGCGTTAGTGCGTACGTGTGTGCGTGTATGCGAAATTTCATCATAATCATTTCAATAGCTTAATTTTGAATTTTTTTTTATACAACTTAGAATGGCAAACAAGCTGACGGCTCACCTGATGGAAAGTGGTAACCGTCGCCTATAGACATGAGCAGTACCATGGACATAACAGAGTATACTGTTTCGCCCATGATACCCCCCATGCGTTGCCATTCCTGAGGACTCAGGTGTTATTCCTCCGTACCCAGTAAATTCACGCCATATCCCACCCTTCAAATCGAAACACAGCCATTGCATGGCTGTGTTTCGATTTGCACAACTGCTTCACGGTTGAAACACGAATGGGAC
This sequence comes from Galleria mellonella, assembly GCF_026898425.1. Lineage (NCBI taxonomy): Eukaryota > Metazoa > Arthropoda > Insecta > Lepidoptera > Pyralidae > Galleria > Galleria mellonella. Next base: position 6,064,715 of record NW_026442039.1, on the reverse strand, counting down.
AGAGGTACCCAGACAATCGACTTTTATACAAAGTCTCCCTCTGGTAAATTTAAATAACAGGTTTTGCCACAATTAAAATAGTTTTTTTTTTTTTTTTATGAATCACAATCTTTGTTTCGAAACCTAAAATGTTTATTATTTTATTGTATCAACCATTAACTGTCCATACATGGGACGTCCCCTATTGAGCTAGTTTTCCAGATGATGCCACGCTTGGTAAGCATATATGGCAACCGCAGTTAGGCTTTGGTGATCTTTTAAGAGAGACGTTGTAACCCATCCCTTGACTGTTAAATTCCCTAGTCGCCTCTTTCGACAGCCACGGGAAAGGAAGCTGGTCCTGTCTATTCCGGGATCAAGTGTATTAAATGTACTTGCTATCGTTATTGTTCTTCAAAAGAATGCAAATGACTTCGACCCCGCCCTGCACAAGTATAACGAACGTTCCAATCATAAACATTTCAACGGCACACTTTCGCGGAAACATTGTACCGGCGATTGTATGAACGTGGAACTTCGTCGTAACAATTTTCTCGCCACAATTTTATTTTGAATCCACGCAAGCAACTTTTTAATTAGAGCACCCACGTACCGTTAACATGATTTATTAGAAGTTGCACATGTACAGAAAGTATATATTGTACACGTATGCGCTCTCTCCAAATTATTATTATGACGTACATTATGTAGCCTTTTCGAAAAGGAAAAGATTCTTAATTCATCTGATTTTCATTTCAACCATAATAAATATTTTTTATTCCAGTAAATTTAATTATAAGAATTTAAAATAATAGTCTATCTTTAAGAAACTACGTCTCTCTCTTTCTCTCTCTGTCTCTCTCTATATCTCTATAACTTAATTTCAGCTCAGAAGGCCAATCAAAAAATTCAACAATTGCTTTTTTAAAACAAAATTAGAAAAATGTGACTATTATAAACTACATACAAAAATTACAATTGTTCGCAATGTCCTTGAACAAATCCACAAGAAGCACCCGTTCACTAGTATGACGGATGAACCAGCCATCGTCGTATTCGACCACAATAACAGGGAGACCAGAGATTCGTCCCACCACGTCGGTTATCACAATACCACACCAACGAACTTCAGCACCATATACTTTAGAAAGCTACTAAGCAAACTACTTGCACTTCCAGCGAATTAAAAAAAAAATTGGTATACTTATATAGCAGATGGTACTCCGTACCATAAGATTGTGATTTTATGAAAGGAATTCAATATTAAGACAGCACACAGCCATATTGTTTAGCCTAGTTGCTTGTAAAATGCGCAGTGTACCACTTGGAGTACAGCCAAAACGATCCTCTCTTGACGATTATGTTGAGAACGATAATAAAGTGTGATATTTATTAAATATTAACTACCGTGTGTTATTATTTAAATTGGTGGTCCCGGCATAGAATGGACCACCCCTTCCTTTCCCGTAAGTAAGTAAGTTTCTTGTAAAAGACGACTAATTGAATTTATTAGTCAAAAAATTTACAACAGGGTCCCTCTTAAAACTTTACTAAAGCCTAACTGCGGTTGACAAACCCACCTGCCAAGCATAGCAACTACTAGCAAATCACCTCTTATGAGTTAAATATAATTGAACATATGCCTCAACAGGCTTTGCCATTATATTATCACACATGGCAATCAGGTTGGCAACCGCAGTTAGGCTTTGGTGATGTTTAAAGAGGGACACTGTTGCCCATCTATCGACATTTAAATATTACTCTTATTTATTTACAGAACCTTACAATTCTTTTATTATATTTTTTTTATACCACTGAGGTGGCAAACAAGCATACGGCCCACCTGATGGTAAGTGGTTACCGTAGCCTATGAACACCTGCAATACCAGAGGTATTACGCGTGCGTTGCCGACCCTGAAGAAACCTTTTGAAGAACCCCATGCTGTAGGCTCTTGAGAAAACCTGTATATTTACATTTTGATAGTTTGTATTATTTCCTGAAGTATAGTCTACTAGAGGGAAACTGTAGAAACTCGTTTTCTTGGGTACCTCTGTCCCATTCGTGTTTCCACCGCTAAATAGTTATGTTTACACGACTGTATTACAGTTTGAAAGGTGGGATATGGCAGTGAATTTACAAGGTACAGAGGTATAACACTTTAGTCCTCAGGAATGGCAACGCATGAAGGGGTATTATGGGCGAAACAGTATACTCTGTTATGTCCATGGCACTGCTCATGTCTATAGGCCACGGTTACCACTTTCCGTCAGGTGGGCCGTCAGCTTGTTTGCCATTCTAAGTTGCATAAAAAAGTATACAAATTTTGATTAATATTTTTGTATTTATCTAAATTTTTTTTTGTCTTATTTCAAATTTCATCAAAAATAAACGAAATTAGTCAAACAAATAAACCAGTATAAAATATTCAACAAAACAAGAATAATAAAAAGCTAGCGCTATCAAAATTAACGTGGCGTTTTTATATTCACCATAATACCGAGTCAAAATAATCGTACAGCGCACTACGCCTTGCGGGAAACTTCCGAAATCAATTATAAATTAATTAAAACACTCTTGTTAGCGGCCTAGTTTGGCAGTTTGGACGCTCATTGAGTATTCTTGGCTTATCACCAGATTCAGTTACTTGCTTACTAAGCAGTAATGTAGAAAGAAAGTTTTTTTTACAACACGAGCAAGCGGCACACCTGATGGTAAGTGACTACCGCCGCCCATGATCACCCACAACACTAACGGCATTGCAGTTGTGCTGCCGGCCTAAGCCTACCCAATAAGGTAAGAAATATAACAACTGTATCGAGAATCTTCGTTTTCGAATTGATTAAAAAAACTGAAATAAATACATTTTGCTCCACTAAAAAGTTTCTATCACATAAAATAAATTTATTACCAAAAAAAAAAAAAATACACACAAGTATTTCATACGGAGAATAGACAAATCCAAGCGAAGAGAAACAGTTAAACTACACTAGGGTGCCATTTCTCGTACTAGTGATGCCATTACGCGCAAGTATAGTACTTTTGTTGTCCCCAAGTGTACGGTCACGCTATTCGAATGACAAATGCGAAGGTAAAACAGGATTCTGCTTTGTTTCTCCCATTGTGTATGTACTTCACAACATAAAAGGGTTTTTCTTTTACATGTTATTGTTTTTTTTTTCCCCCCACTTTATGTAAATTTTCAGGACTGTCGTCCGTTGTGTTTGAATCAATTTTGTCACATAATAATACATATATACAATGCTAGATATATTTATTTTATTTATTTATTCTTTATTGCACAATAAAATTCTGTACAAATGGCGAGCTTAATGCCATATGGCATTCTCTGCCAGCTAACCATTGGGTAAAAACAGAAAGCGTACGACATTTCCGTGAATTATTGTAAAATATATCTTACCTAATGTGTTAATTCAGGCAAGACTCCATCTGTATTTCACATTTCATTGTACCCGCCGTTCAGCCATTTTTAGTTTAGTTTAGGAGTAATTGAATAACACATAGTATAGTTTATGATATCGGGAGGACAAGAATTGTTAGTAATTGGGTCTGACAATCCCATAACTAGCATTTTTTTTTTTACAACAGGGGGCAAACGAGCATGCGGCTCACCTGATGGTAAGTGACTACCGCCGCCGCCGTATAAAATTACTACTCTATTAGGCCGACTTCCACATGGTTCCCCTTGGAAACCGTTGTGGTTAATTCTTGTCGAATTCATCATGATAGCATACATTCATTCTCATCTCTCATTGGTATCCCACTAGCGTATTCCGACAGCACAAACCGGGTGGGGGGAAAGGGAATGTTAGCAATGGAGTTTGACAGCCCCATTGCTAGCAATATTATTAGATCGACCTCCACATGGTTCCCCCCGGAAACCATCGTGAACAATTCTTGTTGAATTCGTCACGCTGGTCTAACTGACCTGATTCATGCTCACCTATCATCCTTCACTGGTGCCCCGTCGGTGTATACCGATAGCGCGGGTGGGGTTACCATTCCATTATCATCCATTAAAAAACGCACATACCGGGTTACAATTCCATTAACACGACTTAAAAAGGACTCTATTGTATCCAAGATTACCGGTGACGGTTGTCACTTTCCATCAAGTAGGACATCAGTTTGTTTGTCATTCTAAATTGCATACAAAAAACACCTAATTTCATTGGAATTTAAAATTTAAAAAATAAATCTTTACATGCAAATTAATTTAATAACAATCTGCGGACTTGGGAATTATGGCTGAAAGCCTTTTATTTCGCTAGAATGCGTTAAGCTTTATAAACAAAATGTTCAGAGCTACGTACCAACACATGAACACATGCGGAGATTAAAATCACGAAATACATTACAGATAAGAAAATAGCATTGCGAAATAAACAGGGAACTGTCCAGTGCTCGAAAATTTGAACGGCGTTTCTTTAAACTGTGGCATTAGTAAGCACGTGCCTCTGATTTTCCCCAAAGTACACGGGAATTTTCTTGGCATGTACTTATTTCATGCATGGAATGATCCCGTTGAGCGACAACGGTTTGCTTTTAGTTCATAATCTTATAAAACACTGGATATTTTGTGTCCCGAGCAGGATCCAGGGGTTGCGTCAAAATTGACAGGATAAAAGATGTTAGTATACAAAACTGTTTACTTTATATATACAATAACACGAGCTATATAAAAAAAAATAGAGATCTCTACGAAAATTATAAAAAATTTTGATACTTTGGATGAATGTAATCCAATTAAAGTATCAAAAATTTTTAAAATTATCGTCAAATAAATAAATCTAAAATTTACTTATTAAAGCTAATATAAAATACTAATTTATCCTTCTATATACTTCTATCCGTGCGAAGCCAGGACGGATCGCTAGTATCCAATATAAGTACACTTTTAATTAAAATCCTTAATTAATCCGTAACATTAAAATGTCATTTTATTAGCGACCAAAGAGCAGAACAGGTCGTTCGGCGCATCAATCATCCAGCATTGTTGGGTCGCTAACTTCGCGAGCAGCCCTTTGAAGCTCGTTGGCGTAAACTCGGGAAATTGCGACTTCATCTCGCTGAAACTTGTTTTATTGTTCCGTCAATTTGGCGAGGTATAAATTAAAAACTTTCTTTGAAAAACCAGTATAAATTTGATACGATTAATTAATAGTTTTTAAACGACTTTACAATTACAAGGACTTAAAAATTCTCAGGTTGTATATATTTTTAATACTACACTTTTTTTTATACAACTTAGAATGGCAAACAAGCCGACGTCCCACCTGATGGAAAGTGGTAACCGTCGCCTATAGACATTACCATGGACATAACAGAGTATACTGTTTCGCCCATGATACCCCAAATCGTTGCCATTCCTGAGGACTTATACAACATCGAATGGCAAATAAGCTGACGACCCACCTAATGGAACCAAACTGTGTTAAGTGTAAACTGTAAATCAGTTCAGAAGTGACCAAGTTTGTTTTTTTGTATTTAACACTTTATTGCACAGTAAACTCTTAGATTATAGGATACAGAATTCTTAAGAAAAGAATGAGTACAATGGCGGACTTATGCCATGAAAGGAATCTCTATCAGTCAACCTTTAAATGTGTGATAGAAATTGTGAAATGGTGGGGGCAAAAAAAAATACCTAATTAAAAAAAAAACAGAAATATACTAGACAACATAACATATCTAATATTTTAAACAAATACGTATATAAATATCAATATTTTTACAACTATAAGAATACCAATAAACAATACAAATATATACAAATATAAAGCTATAAGTTATGTGGTAACAAACAAAAAAATATACAATCAAATTGATAACTTCCTTTTTAAAGTCGGTTACAAAAATTTCATAACACAGTGAACTGTCTTTTCGCGAGATGATGTAAAATTAAACAGCGCCCCGCCCCATTCCCGAGACCCCCGCCATAACATTTTACAAGTTCTCAGACATTTACTATGCAACACCATGAGATACGGCGCCGGTGCAACCGAGCCAGGAATTAATTGTGTGCGAATAATAAATTAACGTTCCCATTTATCTCGACATGGTTATATCCTGGTGAGTTTCAAGACGAAAGCTTTCCATTACCTGTATTTATATTTGCTTACTAATACCAGTATCATAAATATGAAAGTGAGTTTGTTTGTTAACTCACTGCGTCTTTTTATTTGCTATTTGAAAAGAGAAGAAAAAAAATATAGACTATTTTTCCACCATATGGTACTGGTATAAAATGGGCCATTCCTTCATTTCTCGTAGGCATCGTAAGAGGTAACTAAGGGAATTTACTGGGTACGGAGGAATAACACCTGAGTCCTCAGGAATGGCAACGCATGGGGGTATCACGGGCGAAACAGTATACTTTGTAAAATACTTTCCATGGTACTGCTCATGTCTACAGGCGACGGTTACCACTTTAAATCAGGTGGGCCGTCAGCTTGTTTACCACTCTAAATTGCATAAAAAAAATGTCGCTGAAACTAAGCTTCATACTATTGATAAAGTAGTAATATTTGATATTTCTTATTTCCTTCTATTCGACGACCCCACCCAATACTCAATAAGCACAATGTATAACACGAATGTGCCGTGTGTTCCCAATCTCTTTTCCACAGAGTTATTGGACTGTTTTCGTTTAAATTTAGGGCACACTACGTGACCTAAGGAGGGTTGGTTTGCGACGAATTACGAGCAAAGTTCACAAGACCGTTGGAAATATAAAGTTTACTCACTTGATATTTTATGGAGCACCGTGGGTAATTATGTACGTGTTATATACCTACTCGTATTATATTTCACCAGAGGGAGACTTTGTACAAAAGTCGATTGCTTGGGTACCTCTGTCCCATTCGTGTTTCAACCGTGAAGCAGTTGTGTTTGCATGGCTGTGTTTCGGTTTGAAGGGTGGGATATGGCGTGAATTTATAGGTTACAGAGGAATAACACCTGAGTCCTCAGGAATGGCAACGCATGGGGGGTATCATGGGCGAAACAGTATACTCTGTTATGTCCATGGTACTGCTCATGTCTATAGGCGACGGTTACCACTTTCTATCAGATAGGCCGTCAGCTTGTTTGCCATTCTAAGTTGTATAAAAGAAAAATGAATGATATATATTTTTGTTTTACTTTCATACCCTGTAATGAGTATATCATTGCTCAACATACTAGTATGCTCAACATAGCTAGTGCCTGCGACTTTGTCCGCGTGTATTTGTTATTCCTGTATCCATGTATGTACCTTCTGTATCTATCTATGTTTGTACTCTATAGCTGTAAACTGTTCACAGTTTCAATACATCTTAGATTTTTTCCTCCAAAACATATCCATTCTCTCTGACTCGACCCACTGAGACTGCATAGAGACGTTGCATCTCTATGCCTCTTTTATCGAACATACTATTCTGAGGAATTGTTCGGATTGATACTTGCTGCTGATTTTCACTATTGTATAACCCAATACAAACTAAAATACATCCCAACCATCTGGATGTGTGGCAGTCTTCCACCGTTCGTTTTTCAAGGCAATTTCCTTCACGCACAACCACTCTTTGGATCCACTTCCAGCAGCAGTATTTCCGAACCGATACGACACCGTGACCTTCAAGAAAAGAGAGTTTTCCTTTTTAAAAGGCCGGCAGCAAACCTGTAATGTCTTCCAGTGTCGTGGCTGCATTATTACATTTACATATTTACTGTGATTTGTATTCACACAAATTCATAATCTTTGAAATTTTACATCTGTATTTAAAAAACACAACTAGAGTTACACCCCAAATCGAGCGGTAGTCTCTTGAAAATAACTATTAAAAAATGCTTAAAATTAATTTGAAATGACCAAAAATTTTTTCCTTTCTCATTGTTTTTTAAGTACCCAGCGGTTTGCCACTACGTACCTACTTGGAAAACGTTCAAAGTATAAGGGCATTCGCAAACTTATAAATTTCAAAGGGCTACCAATACAGGAAACAAAGTAGACATAAATTCCACGTAATTCCACCTTTTATTGTAGCGCCGACCGCGAGCCTTTGATACTGAAATTCAGGTCAAACGGTCGACTGAAATAAGACAAAGCCGATACTTCGTACTTTATAGGTTGCGGTGTGGTATTTACTATATATGATCTTTCTTTAACGCTTGAAACTTTAATGGCAACCCAGCCGAAGCTATTGGTATATGTTTTTTTTTTTAATAGAATGGTAACCCCGCCTGCGAAAGGGAGAAAGGAATGTTAATAATGAGGATTCATAGCTCCATTGCTAGCAATGCATTTTGTCAGGTCTACCTCCTCGTGGTTCCCCTGGAAACCATCGTGCTGAATTCTAGGTGTATTTGGCACGATGGGCTAACTGACCTGCATTTCTCTTCTCACCTATCATTGCTTACAGCCGTATATACGCCGTGTGGTCCCGGTATAGAATGGACCACCCCTTCTTTTCCCGTGGATGTCGTAAGAGGCAACTAAAAGAACTTAATGGAAGAGTGATGAGCAGCAGTATCTCTCTTAAGACTAACTGCGGTTGCCAAACCACTTGCCAAGCATGACAACTACTGGCAAAATCCTCCAATAAGAAGAGACCAATGTTTAGCAGTAGATAGAAGCTGATATAATAAAATACAAAAAAAAACTACCAATTTAAGAACTCTCTCTTTTTGAAATTGGTTAAAAAGTGTTACCACTTGATACCAGGCTGGCCGTCAGCTAGATTACTATTACGAGTTCCCAAAAAAATAAACTGATTAAAGCAAACAAAGTCACGTGTTACAGCTAAGCGAAACGTTAATTACTTTTATTTGTTATATACCCAGGATTCGTTTAAAATATCCCATGGAAGCCGCACAAAGTTTACAAAAAATAAAATAAAAATATGTAAGTAATAAAACCTTTTTATTCCGCCGTTAATGAGTTCCCGGCCCGACCGCTCATTGACGGTGGATTATGAGACCGTTACTATCGTTTCTCGATAGTACATCACTTCAATCGAGTTTTGTGTGACTTCTTTTTTTGTCTTTTCTATTTCTATCGTAAAATAGCAATTCATTGAGTATTATTTTGATGTAAAGTGTAAATATATTGTAGTATAAAGTAGCAGTAAGTGTACTCACTGTACTTAACTACTATTAATTATTGGTAGTTATATTTAGTAAAATTTTATGATACTAGACACAAAATACTTTAATACTCGAACTCAATTACCTTAACCAGTATGATAAATTCTATTATATTTGTTCAAAATAAAACCTTAATCCCTTTGTACTAAAACACAGATTGTTTACAATATTGGAGTCCGTCATTATTATTTTTCTCCAACCTTAGTTTAACGAATAAAAAAATATTGAATGGAGGCGTGTGCGCGGACGCTTGCTCCTGTAAAACAAATGTAATTTGTGTTTTTTAAACTGTATGTGCCCTGAAGAACCTGCAAGAATTTGTGTGTGCGTGCATATAGGATTTGAGGAAGAACTGCCGAGCACCTACAGCAGAAAGACTTACGAAGCCGATGCCAGGTTAGTCCTTCTCGACAGACAGAATCTTTCCCTTATAAAACGCTTCCACTGCGGTGTTTTACCTTGAACAATATTCATTCGTGTACAATTCTGTTCTTGTACAGCAGTAATGATTACCTATAAATCTATAACTGATGGATTTACATCACAGACGATCTTGATAGTAAAACGATATAACACAGCGCCTAACCTTCCGATGATCGCGGGTTCGATTCCCACACGATATAAATATTTGTATGACGATTGTATTAGTCTAAGCATTTTCTATGTAAAATATCTATGTATTTACAAAAATCTAGCGGAGACTAAGGGTCCAATTGGTATTATATTATATATCTATTCAGGTCGACTTCTACGTAACCTTGATGAGTGGTGATTAATTTTTGGTGAATTCTTCATGGCCTTCATCTTTCATAACTGGCCTTACTTCATTCTCACCTATCAGCGCTCACTGGTACCAAGCCAGCATAAACTATGCCACGTTCATCTATGGAAAACTAACTTTTACCAGACGGAGACTTTGTACAAAAATCGTTTGCTTGAGTACCTCTGTCCTATTCGAGTTTCAACCGTGAAGCAGTTGTATTTTCATGGCTATGTTTCGGTTTGAAGGCCTTATCCTTGCCATATCCCAATATGGCAGTGAATTTACAGGCTACAGAGGAATAACACCTGAATCTTCAAGAATAGCAAGGCATTTGAGGTATCATGGGCGAAACAATATACTCTGTTATATCCATGGTACTGCTCATATCTATAAGCGATGGTTACCACTGTCCATCACCTGATGGTAAGTGTTAACTATCGCCTATAGCCATCAGCTTGTTTGCCATTCTAAGTTGTATAAAAATAAAACTTGCAAATTTAAAAATATACGTAGTAGTGGTCCTGGAAACTGCAACGTAGCTTGATAGCCTAAATCTTTTTTCTCCCTTTACAAAGGTGATTTAGCGAAGGAATTAATAAAAAAAAACTGCCTTAGAGATTGATTAGACGTAAAACTCGCAAGTGCCTTACGTAGCGAAACTTTATAATCTGCTTATCAGGTCTTACTTTGCCTTATTTTGAAAAACAGCACTTGTTCGGCTCTTAAGTAATTTAACTAGCAAAATAACGCAACATTGTCTGCGAGGATCTTAAATTATATAGATAATGTCTCCTTAAAAATCCCTCCCTAAAAATAGGTCAACTTTTTCATCCATACTTCGTAAATCAAGTTATCATAATGTACATTTATTATTAAGTATTGCCATATGGTTTTGGCATAGAATGTCAAAACCATATGGCAATACTGTCTTTTCCGAGAATTTTCCCCTTCCCCTGCCTTTTCCGAGAGTATCGTAAGGGATTTTTTTTTATGGGTGAAAATGGTATGGTAACCCCGCCTGCGTTAACGGGATACGCTGACGGAGCACCAGTGAAGGGTGATAGATGAAAATGAAAACAGGCCAGTTAGCCCATCATGATGAATTCATCAGGAATTAACCATGATAGTTTCCAGGGGGAACCGCGAGGAGGTCGACCAGGTTGGGTATATTGCTAGCAATGGGATTCTCAGCCTCCATTACTAACAATCCCTTTCCCCTCACATTTATATATTTAGAATATATCAGAAAAATTGTCCTCAATTCTTATTTAAAAATCGACCTGTATTCGAAAATTTTTAATTTAATTACTTCTGAAATCCAGGTGTATTCATCACGATGGACTGACTGACTTGGCTTTTTTTTTCATTGTCCACCACCACCGCTACCACCACTCCATTTCCATGTTCCATTAAAAAAATCTAAAAATACGCGTCAGCCAATATTAGGCTGACTAAAAGTTTATATATATATATATATATATATATATATATATATATATATATATATATATATATATATATAAACTCCATTTAGTTAGGGGTCGTCCTATACGAGGTCACCACTCATCTCTACTACATGTCTAGATGTGATGTCTTTTCTTATAGTATAAAACATTAATTATTATCAAATCTGGTATCAATCATTTCAAACAGTTTTATTTTTATTCAGTGTATAGGTAGGTACATATACTCGTAAACTTATATAAGTAAATAAAACAAAACAAAAGAAACAAATATTTCACGTTCAACCCATCAAACCCCAATTAAATGGCGTCTAATTTGTAATTTTGTCCCGAACCCTCCCGCCCGGGCAACGTGCCCGCCATTTTATTTGATTAAAAAATAAACCGGCTCCTCACGATGTCCAGTTACAATGTTGCACGAGAGAAAGATATTTTATTGCACATAAATTGTCTATAGTACTATTTAAATTTTATCTCCCAAAAGTGTCCGTTCAAGTGAGTATTCTACAAATGAGACTGGCCATTTTTTCCGAAGACATATGGCTCGAAAGAAAAAACCGATCAAATGGAAGTCGGACTCGCGCAACGAGGGTTCCGTACAATCGTCAGGTTTATTTTTTTTTTCGTATTATAACTACAAATTAACATAATTAATTGTAACTAAAAATTTACGGTTTTCGGATAAAGACAAGAGTTTAATAACACAAAGTTTTACAAGCAGAGAAATAACCACGACGGTTTTCAGGGGAAACCGCGTGGAGATCGACCTGATAGGGTACATTGCTAGCAATGGGGCTATTAAATCCTGTTACTAACAATCCCTTACCCCTTTCTTTTTTTTTAACGTCTAGAAAATGCTTTATGCAGACCCATACACCTTGTGGGAGGTGAATGGATACTGTGGGAATCCCCCCGTAAGGTGGGGGTGTACCCACCAAAACCAGACGATATACACTCGAGCTGCCATATGTCGGAGACATGGGTTCGCTTTCGCACTCACCACATCTCCGACGGAATCCTTTTCCCCCTAACAATTTCTAGTTAGTTCAGGTGATCCACACTACTTGTGGAATACAGGACACGTACTTATATCGTCATAGTCGTAGAATACTGACGGATCTGACAAATATTACATATAAAGATCCGTAGTATTCTACGACTATGACGATATCATCCATAGTTTTTATATTATTATTTACCAAATTCGAATTTGATACGCATCTCTACTGTTTCCTTTTGACTTCCCTTTACGACCCTAGTCTTATAAGTTGTTTTCGCCAATATACATACTCATATATTTTTTTATACAACTTAAAAGACGGTCCACCTGATGGAAAGTGGTAACCGTCGCCTATAGACATGAGCAGTATCATGGACATAATGACTTTTGTACAAAGTCTCCCTCTGGTGTTTTCATGTTTTATTTTGATTCAATTGTTAAGAGAAGTGTGGGCGACAAAAGAAACCAGGAATGGAAATTGGAGAGGGAGGGAGAGGGAGACTTTGTACAAAAGTCGATTGCTTGGATAACTCTGTCCCATTCGTGTTTCAACCGTGAAGAAGTTGTGTTGTCCATGGCTGTGTTTCAGTTTGAAGGGTGGGATATGGCAGTGAATTTACAGGGTACAGAGGTATAACACCTGAGTCCTCAGGAATGGCAACGCATGGGGAGTATTATGGGCGAAACAGTATACTCTGTTATGTCCTGTCTATAGGCAACGGTTACTACTTTCCATCAGATGGGCCGTCAGTTTATTTGCCATTCTAAGTAGCATAAAAAGATTGAATTAATAATTTACATATCGTGCAAGGACACCGAATAATTTTAAATAATTCCAAATTTAATAACGCTCAATAATATAAATACGGATAATTTATTTTAACAATACAAACAATACCATAAACTAATATTAGTCACGCCACAACAAAATATGAAATATTATACCCATTATGGTCCATCTAGTACATTAATGTTGCAGTACGATGAGCTAATAAGATATATGGCTAAATGACTAAAGAATATCGAAAATAAATTCACGTTTTGTCATGTGGTTTTATTTATGGAATCTATTATATCTGTATAATAGTTTAAAATACATATAATTATTTCCACTGTTTTTATTGTGTGTGCACGTGTGTGCGTGTGTGTGCGTGGGTGTGTGCATGCTTGCGTGCGTGCGTGCGAGAATGCGTGCGTGCGTGCATGTGTGCGTGCGTCTATATATATACCTACTACTCAATGATATTTTGAGCCAGTATCCGCAATTGGATGTATTTGCCTCCAACTTGCTGGAGTTTCATCGAGTGACCACAGAGTATTTGTGTTCAGACTTTTTTTGTTTTAGTTAAATCTTTTTATATTATTTTTTGTTTAATATTTTTGTGTAATATTCCTTTTTATATGTTATTGTACTCATGTTTTCCTGGGTGAGCGTATTGGAAGACTGTAAGGCTCACTCAGTGGATGTAATAAATAAATAAATAAAAAAATTATATATATATATATATAAAATAACTGTTTGTAACAGAATATATGACTGGACTATGTCAAGTTTCATATCATCAATAGACATTTTCCGTTATTCCTAATTATCTCATTTCCTTGTGACAAGCATCATTACTTTTCAATGTTACGCGGCTCGTATTGTGAATTTTCATTCGTTAGAGTGACCAGCCAATATCACAGAACATGTGTAACAAGATTATATTTATAATTTTTCTACTTTTATTATTGTGCCTACATTTTGATGTTGCTGACAAGGTATGTGTACAAAAGTCGTTTGCTTGGGCACCTCTGTCCCATTCGTGTTTCAACTGTGAATCAGTTGTGTTTGCATGGCTCTTCGGTTTGAAGGGTGGGATATGACAGTGAATTTACAGGGTATAGAGGAATAACACCTGAATCCTCAGGAATGGCAACGCATGGAAAGTTTTATGATTACGGATTACAGTATACACTATTATGTCCATGGTACTGCTCATGTATATAGGCGACGATTACCACTTTCCATCAGGTGGGCCGTCAGCTTTTTTGCCATTCTAAGTTAAATAAAAAAAAACTAATTTAATTTTTTTTCAGATTAGATACATAAGTACGGAGCGGCCTCATGTCATGTATTATAATCGAAAATTCCTTTCCTATGTAAATATAACGTCGAGACGGTTTAGCAGGAAGAACCCATTTTACTATGTGGATTTGCATTTTAATATATTACGTTCAATTGACAACAACTTTACGGTGAGCACATATATAAATATTTATAATTTACAACATATAATATTATATATATATATACCAGATGGAGACTTTGTACAAAAGTCGATTGCTTGGGTACCTCTGTCCCATTCGTGTTTCAACTGTGAAGCAGTTGTGTTTGTATGGCTGTGTTTCGGTTTGAATGGTGGGATATGGCGTGAATTTACTGGGTACAGAGGAATAACATCTGAGTTCTCAGGAATGGCAACGCATGGGAGGTATCATGGGCGAAACAGTATACTCTGTTATGTCCATGGTACTGCTCGTGTCTATAGGCGACGGTTACCACTTTCCATCAGGTGGGCCGTCAGTTTGTTTGCCATTCTAAGTTGTATAAAAAAAAATCCATTTTGGTGTAATAGTTTTTGCGTCCAGTGAGTGAATGAGATGCGTTAATAAACAATTAAATAAATTTTTGACAGAAGTATATAGCAGTATTATGATTGCATTTTACATCTGCATAGCACACCTGCAATGCCTTTGGTGTTGTGGGTGATCATGAGCGGCGGTAGTCACTCACCATCAGGTGAGCCGCATGCTCGTTTGCCCACTGTGTTGTAAAAAAAAAAGTTTCCTTACAATTCCAGATGAATTTTTACTTCGCTCAGGACGTTGGTAATGGACATTTTCGGGTCATACTTGATATGCACGAAAAATGGTGCCAATTTATCACTATGGACAATATATTTGGAGTCGCCATGAAACAGGGGAAGTTGCTGAAGCCCTGTCCACATCCACCGGTAGGATTTCTATTGTTTTTTACATTTTTGTTTCAATTTTATTTATAACTAGCGTCCCGTCCCGGCGTCGCACGGGTGGACATTTTTACATTTTAAAAAGTGGCCATTAAGGCTGCACACGCGACGAAAGCTTAAAAATGTAGTAACTTCTCCCGTTTTCCCAACACTTCCCTTCACTGTTCTGCTCCTATTGATCGTAGCGTGATGAAAAGTTTACTATAACCTGCCCAGGAATATAAAGAATAATTAGTAGTTTTTGTTTCTATAACGAACATAAAGACAGAGAGACAAAAATTTTACTGATTGCATTTTTGGCATCAGTATCGATCACTAATCACCCCCTGATAGTTATTTTGGAAATATATTTCATGTACAGAATTGACCTCTTTACAAATTTATTATAAGTATAGATATCTTTATTGCCCAACATCATCACCACGTCATCATTACCTGTCCACTGCTGAACATAGGCCTACATCTATTTGGGGGGGTTTTGCCAGCAGTTGCCACGTTTAGCAGGCGCGTTGGCAACCGCAGTTGGGCTGTTGATGTTTTAAGAGCGACACTACTGGCCATGCCTCGACCGTTATGTTCTCTTAGTCGACTTTTATGACTCCCACGAAAGTAACCCGGACCCAGAAGGTCCATTCTATGCTGGGACCACACGATAATTGACCACCGTAATGTATATTTTTTATAATTGTTAAAAAAATATCCAAGCCCCTTTTTATATCCTTTTCCAAAAATTCCTTCAACAATTTCATTAATTTTAAAATATCACAAACAATTTCTCACATTTATACATAATAATAAAAATCACTCGCCAATTTCGAAATTTTACAAAATATTTAAACATTCTTTGCATGATTTCTTTTTTATTGGTGAAATAAATCAAGGTGATATAATACATGTTCAAAATAAAAAAAAAATGTCAATTTTTTTTTTACAATTGACATTAAAAAGGTATCCATAGGAAGACTTTGTACAAAAGTCAGTTGCTTGGGTACCTCTGTCCCATTCGTATTTCTACCGTGAAGCAGTTGTGTTTGCATGGCTGTGTTTCGGTTTGAAGGGTGGGATATGGCATGAATTTACTGGGTACAGAGGAATTACACCTGAGTCTTCAGGAATGGCAACGCATAGGGGGTATCATGGGCAAAACAGTATACTCTGTTATTTCCATGGTACTGCTCATGTCTATAGACGACAGTTACCACTTTCCATCAGATGGGCTGTCAGCTTGTTTGCCATTCTAAGTTGTATAAAAAAATCCATACACAATCAACTTAAAGTGAACTTCGTCTTTTATATAATTTTTGGGCATTTAATGTTATGATGGAAATTTCCACCAATATGCAAAGAAATGTTCATTGCCGTATGTTCTAGGCATAAAATAAAGGAAGGGGTAGCCTCTTCCTTTCCCGTAGGTGTCGTAAGAGGCGACTAAGAGGGTGAGGAAAGGCCAACAGTGTCCCTTTTAAAATCTCCAAAGTCTAACTGCGATTGCCATTCGTCTGCCAAGCGTGGCAACTACTGGCAAAACCCCCCAAGGGGGAGGTTTAAGTCCAGCAGTGGACAGTTAAAAGCTGACATGATAATAATGATAAAAAAATCACAAGTCTCTATTCCATCGCGGTCTAATATTCCTTGTCTAATTTTGTTTAGTGACCAACAGTGGCGTAACAATAGGGGCTGGCAAAATGTCAGGGGCCCCCGACCCAAAAGGGCCCCGGCTCAAGAAGCCGCGAGCTCAGAATTTTTTTTACCTTGTTCCTGAGTATTTTATTTTACTTGAAAATAAATGATAGGGCCCCATCGAAAGAATTTGCTACAAGCCCCAAATGGTATAGTTACGCCACTGGTGACCAACCACTTAAATTATAACTATTGTGAGTTATACTGTATTCTAAGCGCGCTCATGAATACGGGCTCCCACTAATTGCGAAACTAGTCGGGCATCCCCGAATTTAAAATGTGAGTGAAACCGAAATAAATAATTTAGATAAATATTCGAATTTTGTGTTTCAGGGTGATTATCACTTGTACAACATGAGTATACCAGTGGAGAATATACCCAGGAGTTTGCCGTATTTGAAAGGACGTATATATTCTAATATCACGCATACTTCACTAAAGGAACCTATATGCAGTGGTTACATAGACATGGAAATAAAAGATTACAAGAAACAATAAACTAGTCCATTAATTGTATTGTATTGTATTGTAAAATCTTTATTGTACATAATTCAAATTAAGCACTGATAAATGATTTAATATACAATGGCGGACTTATCCCATAAAGGGATCTCTTACAGTCAACCTTTGAGAAGCTGAAAGAAAACTGTAAAATGTATAAGGGTAATAACCGTACAAATAAAGATAAACTAAATAATACAGCTCTGTATACCTACATATGTAAATAATAAAAGTACATGAATAATAATATAACATTAATACATAAATAAATAAAAACTTACACACAAATACATATATATATTTGTGTGTAAGTTTTTACGCACACGCACACGCACACGCACAGATATATATATACATACATATATAATGGCATATATATAAATACATAAATACATTTACATAATGGAAAATGGCTAAGTCTTTACACCTGAATGGTACTATGAATATCACAGAATACACTGTTAAACCCATGATATCTCGTATAAGTTGCCTTCTCTGATATATATATATATATATATATATATATATATATATATATATATATATATATATATATATATATATATATATATATATATATAATATATATTGAAAGCCAACTAACTAACAGATCTATCACAGTTTTTATTCATATTAGATAGTTGCCAGATTCCACTAGATAAACCATAAACATGAATAGCTATAGATAAGCAATTGCATTTTTATGCAGCTTAAAATGGCTAACAAGATGACGATCCACCTGATGGAAAATGGTAACCGTCACCAATAGACATGAACAGACATAGACATAACAGAGATATATTATGCCGCTCTTGATACCTTTCATGCGTTGACATCCCCGAAGAATTGTTATACCTCTGTACCCTGTAATTTCATTGTCATATCCCAACTCTTGAAACTGAAACATAGCCATGCAAACCCAACTATTTCACGCAAGCAAACGAGTGCAAAGTCTCCCTTTAGTAAATTTTTTAATATTTTTTTCTAAAGAAAATTATAGGATAGAAAATGAAGGTACCTTTCACAATCAAATGAGTGAACAAAAAGAGTTGCGTCGGAAGCATTCCGTTTATAAATTGTCTCCGACCGAGATGGAATTATTCTGGGAATCCTAATAAATTGGGAGCAATTTTAGGTAAATGAGTCCCCGTCGGAATCGGTAAGGGCGGATGTACCTTTGCCTTTAATTTGGCTTAGGCCGTGTCTATATTAGTTGAGTTATTAATTATTATTTCAAATACTGCTTACTAGCTATACCATGCGGCTTCACCCGCTTGAATCACTGTATTAAGTATCATATGTGCCAAATTAATATATAGCCTACCCAAAAACCAAATTCATACAAATCCGTTTTCATACAAGTACTTTTTTCTCGATCCATTGCCTCTTCAGCTTGCTTGTCAGTGAATTTGGTTCTTTTGCGGATATCCTCATTTCAGATTCTGTCACGCAAAGAAACTCCCAACATAGCCCCCTCTTACGTAACTTGAAGCTTTTGCATATGGGCTAACTTGTAGGACCACGTTTTGGCTCTAGAGGTCATGTCAACACGCGCTGGTTTAAGGTAATTTTGCATGAGGAGATGTGGCGTAGTTTTTTTAACTCCGCCCAGCCGAATTGGATTCGTCGGTTAACCTCTCGGTCGAAGTTGGACAACTTGTCCCAGATACACATTCTCGTAGCGTTCTTAATCATGACCGGTATATGTGTGACATGGAAGTTAGACATGGTTTTAGTCTTGTCCATGTTTATCTTAAGACCTACCTGTTGAGAAACACTATTCAGGTCATTGAGCATAGTATTCAAGTCCTCCATTGATTTCGCCATCGATTCGATTACTATATCATCAGCAAATTGAAGTATGTATATTAATTTTTGACACGAAAGAAATTGATAACTCATGATATCGTAACAACGAATTTAATAACTAAATAGGTGATGATGATGAAATTATAATCAAACTCTGGTATGTACATATGAACACGTCTTTACCTATTAATTCGCCTTTAATAAACGTTTGATGAGTCCAGTAGGTTTTCCTATACTCGTGCAAAATACGACGATTTTCTGGACAGTAAATACATAGCTATATCTAAACGTATGTAGAATCGGATCTCACCCATATTAAAACCCACCTACCCTTTATAAATAAGGGATCTGACTTGACCTTTGGACCTTTCATAAGAGACGGAAATATTCTAATGTTCATAGAAAATTATAAATATTTATATCAACAAATATATGCCAAAGCTTCAAATTACTCAGCGGGCTATGGAGAGGGCTATGCTTGGAATCTTTTTGCGTGATAGAATCCGAAACGAAGATAGCCGCAACAGAATCAAAATAACCGACACAGCCCGAAGGATAAGCAAGCTGAAGTGGCAATGGACTAATCGCATAGCTCGAAGAACCGTTAACCGATGGGGAAGAAAGATTCTGGAGTGGCGATCCCGTACGGGCAAACGCAGTGTAAGACGACCCCTCACTAAATCGGGTGTCGACCTCAAATTCATTGCAGGGAGTCGGTAGATGCAGGTAGATCAAGACCGTTCCTTATGGCAATCTATAGAAAAGGCCTATATATGGTACAGAAATGATGATAACTAATATCAACAGTTATAATTTATATATAGCAGTGTGATTAAATTTTTCACCGCATAATTACATTTTGGCAAAGGTTAACCAACGGACGAATTGTGCATAGTTTTTTTTTCAAGCCTATATTTTTTTATACCGTGAAGGTGACATTCAAGCATATAGCCGGTCTAATGGTAAACGTTACTGTTGTCTATGGACGCCTGCAACACTAGAGGCATTGCTGACCCTGGGGAAATTGTAATACACTCTCTTTACATAACCCCATACAGTAGTCTCTAGAGAAAATTTCGGCAGGTCGCTAATTCCACTCCCCGAGAGTTTGCAGGAGAAAACTCTAAAACCGCAGTATAAACAACCATTTAGATTCTAGCGTGTAAGAATATATTTCTTGAGAATAGCGAGCGATGTGATAAAAAAAAGGTGGTAAATTCAAATTTCCATGCACAAAATCACATATTTTATTTGCATTAATGATTACTAGAAATACAAGAGCAATGTTTTTATTATTTTGATTAAGGAAATAAATGAGATACCGTTTCTCCGAGACTCAGCTTTGAAAAACCCCGATATCATAAAAACTTTAGTGGATAAAACTCTTTATGAGTTGTAAAGAAAAATATGTAATTTACTTAATACATACTGTCGATTTCATTTCAGAGATTTCATATTATTAAGTACTATTTATTTATTTTTATCTATAACATGTAAGTCGATTGGTACACATGTATGACTGTAACTACTAATAAACTGTCAATTTATCTCATATTGGGTTTGCTGGAATTTTACCAGAGGGAGACTTTCGTTTGGTATAAAAGTTCATTCTTTTTTTTTTATACAACTTAGAATGGCAAATTAGCTGACGGCCCACCTGATGGAAAGTGGTAACCGTCGCCTATAAACATGAGCAGTGCCATAGACATAACAAAGTATACTGTTTCGCCCATGATACCTCCCATGCGTTGCCATTCCTAAGGACTCAGATGTTATTCCTCTGTACCCAGTAAATTCACGCCATATCCCACCCTTCAAACCGAAACACAGCTATGCAAACACAACTGCTTCACGGTTGAAACACGAATGGTACAGAGGTACCCAAGCAATCGACTTTTGTACAAAGTCTCCCTCTGTCATTCAACAATTGTTACTTGAAGAAGCAACAAACATCCACCTATCTGTTTATCTATTCTTGTAAATATTCGCATTTATAATAATAATAGTATAAAATGTTTTAGAGTTTCAAAGAACAGTGTGTCTGAAACCTGGACTACTAATTTGGCTTTATGGCGTAGCTTAAGGAGGACCGTAACGTATGAGAAAACTAACCTTGCGCCAGAAACGCTGCGCTGTAATGTTGGTTTACGATACCGCGTAAACTTAACCTTAATAAAAATAATACAAGTTTACAACTCTATGTCGTATCTCGCTGGAAATCGTCGTACTGAATTCCAGGCGTATTCGTCACGATTGACTAACTGACCTGCCTTTTTATTTTCACCTAACATCTCTCAACCCTATTATATATAATTATCCTATCTACTAAGTTAGCATATAACGTACCTGTGTACATAAATTCATTCAAAATTGTTTAATAATTTTTGTGAAAAAATAACTTATATATATATATATACATATATATATATATATATATATATATATATATATATATATATATATATCCATCCATCTGACCATTCATCTATCCGTTCATCTATCCATACATCTATCTATTTATTTATTTACTTGTTTTTTATTAAAGAAAAACTAAAAGCTAAAAAATTTCATAATAAAAAAAGAATAGTAAAAGCACAGTATTGTATTGCACAGTATTTCATAAACTTGGTGACAAGTTGGTGTCACTGTCACGATGGATGGCTGACGTATAAGTTACTCATATTGTCACCGCATTCCCATACTAGGATAGCTACACTATTTCTTTTGAATTCGTTTATTTATATCATTTAAGTTAGCAAGTTTAACTACTAAAGTCTAAAACTAAGTATCAGGCCATATGAAAAAAAATATATATTAGGACAGAAATTACGTGAATCAAAAATTAAAAAAAAAGTCGAGCCTCGTATAAATAGATAGATACGAGTGTGAATTCCCCACGACGTTTATAGAGTTGTTAATTTTTTTTATACAACTTAGAATGGCAAACAAGCTGACGGCCCACCTAATAAAAAGTGGTAACCGTCGCCTATAGACATGAGCAGTGCCATGGACATAACAGAGTATACTGTTTCGCCCATGATACCTCTCATGCGTTGCCATTCCTGAGGACTCAGATGTTATTCCTCTGTACCCTATAAACACAATTATCTCTAGATGACAGTTAACAATTTCCGTCAACATTTCTGTTTTAATTTGTTCAAAAGAATAACCACGAAGCCGTGTTTTTCTCATGTTCGCTCACATTGCTGGGTCGATTATGATGCGATTTTATTACCTGTATCAACAACACAATAACTAATAACATTGCAGGGAGGATACATAAATGATATGTTGCATCCCAATTATTTGAACACGAAGTGTACTATATAATTCAAATGAAACAAATGTTGACACATTGTAGGTGTACACAAAGTATACAATACGAGGTACCGTCGAGTGTATCGGACCGTGCACGTCAGTGCAAATAAAAGTATACACCATTGGAAATTCATGTTTAAAATTTCACGAACTGTCCTGAACACGGTACGTTGTGAAGAAAATACAAAATTTATTTATTACAAACCTATACGAATATCAATTCGCAATTTCATACAAATTTACTTACTTTTTAATCGTTTAAGTGATTTTTTTTTATTCAACTTAGAATAGCAAACAAGCTGACAGCCCGCCTGATTGAAAGTGGTAACCGTCGCCTATAAACGTGAGCAATACCATGGACATAACAGAGTATACTGTTTCGTCCATGATCCCCCCCCCCCCCCCATGCGTAGCCATTCCTATGGACTCAGGTGTTATTCCTCTGTACCCTGTAAATTCACTGCCATATCCCACCCTTCGAACCGAAACACAGCCATGCAACAACACAATTGCTTCACGGTAGAAACACGGATGGGACAGAGGTGCTAAAGCAAACGACTTTTGTTACAAAGTCTCCCTCTGGGGTGTGTACAGACATCGTCCAGTTGCAATTTTATAATATTAGTAAAAAGTAAGATTAATAATTCTAGAACATTTTATCGCTCGAATACAAAAATACCGGAATATGAGCAGGGCTCCACACGTACATACTTCGCAGACAAATGACTGGCATATCTTTCATGTTATTTCGATTATGCGGTTTTCAAGAACATCAAAGAGCTGCTTCACATTGTGGATATATATACATATGTGTTTCGTTTATGTTTATTAAATCAAACATTATCTTGACTTTATAGATTATTACCTTTTTCCCGCGACTTTGTCCGCGTGACCGGGATTGATTTTTCTATTTAGAACACTAGGTGTTAGTGTGATTATTTAGCGTTTTTTTTTTATTATTAATTTAATTATTTATATAAAATATATAAGTACTAAATATTAAATAAGTGTGCGCCGTATGTGCTCCAGCATACAATGGGCCAGCACTTTCTTTCCTATGGGTGTCGTAAGAGGTAAGAGAAGTTAATGGTCGAGCGATGGACAGCAGCGTCCCTCTTAAAACATTTGTAAAAGCCTACCTGCGGTTGCCAACCCACCTGCCAAGCGTGGCAACTACTGGGAAACTCAACTTATGGGAAAGGCTTATAAATAACAATGGACAGTTAACGGCTGAAATAATGATAAAAAAAATATTTAAATATTATATGAATGAAAAAATACTCTAATCAAGAATCGAATTCAGTACACAACATTGCTAACTACTACGCCTCAAAGGACAGCAGTTAATCCTCAATCAATTCAATTGATCTAGATTATACTGAACTACTCTTGGCGATTTTTATTTCAATGAATACAATATGAAAGTTCTTAACTACTGATATTTGCATTCAATGAATGAGGAAGTTTAATCCCCACCTTCAACCTTAGTTCCCTCCGTCATCACATTCAGATTCGAATAAAATAATATTACAATTAGTTTATTTAACAACTTAAAATTCTGTACAGTCTTAAAGGACTTATTATAAATTATGAATTATATTATGAAATTAATTTAAAATCCAGTACAATCCTAAAAGATAATATATAAGAACTAAAGATCTTAACAATCATTAAATCCGTTTAAAGTAGGTATCATAAAATTTTATATATATTTTATATATATATATATATATATATATATATATATATATATATATATATATATTTCAAATTTAAAATTATCTATAGACACCGTGCCTTGGCAGGCGGAATGGCAACCGCAGTTAGGCCTTTGTTGATGTTTTAAGAGAGACGCTGCTGCCCATCCCACGACCGATAAGTTTCCTTTAATTACCTTTTACGATCTACAGGGGAAAGGAAGAGATATACGTGTATATTGGTGTTTAATTTGAAAGTACTGTAATAATTAGTAACTTTTTAATTATATTTTAAAAAGTGTGCTTATTGTCAACAACAAGTTTATGACAAATCACTGTAATATGTCAAAAAAGTGTATTTTGTGGGTAAACAAATAAAAATAAATGTAAGGATCAACAAGTCTGCACAGTAAGTTTTTTTCGTGAAAATTAGGTAGGATTTTTTAAACATTAACGCAGACTATTATTCCATTTCCGCCATGTGTGCCCCGACATAGAATGGGCCACCCCTTCCTTTCCCATGGGTGTCGTAAGAGACGACTAAGAAAACGCGAGGGATGGTCAGCAGCGTACCTCTTAAAATATCTGTAAAAACCTTCCTGCGATTGCCAACCCGCCTGCCAAGCATAGCAACTACTGGCTAAACTCCCCTTATGGGGAAAGTTTATATTTAGCAGTGGACAATGGCTGGAATAATAAGTTATTTAATTTTCACACATAAAAGTCCCCATTACTTAAGCTAATCTCGTAAATTTATATAATTGTGAGGGTATTTTTATATTTTCCACCAATATTTATTTACCAATTAATGTTGTGTTCCCCAAAAACAACCGACTTCAATTGTAACAAAATAATAGTTATTTTAATTTAAAAACTAAACTACGAACTCGATTTTAATGAAATTTCTACGAGACCAATCTGTAAATTTTTTCCTTTCAAATGAATAAAGAATTTTCCAAATCGGTTTACAACTGACTGAGTTATGAGGTAACAAACAACAAAAAAAAAGATAAAAAGCACAACCGAATTGAAAATATTTTTTTTTTTTGACGTCGGTTGAAAATGTTCACTTGCACTAGTACAATAATTTGGATTTGCCTCTTCAAATAATGTGTTACCCTTCATTGGTATTTCAGTTAATAAAAACTTCTCTCAGTTCCAACACATCCATTTCAAGTTTCCTACCTCCTGCAAAGTGCTAAATCTACTAAATTAGTTTCATTATCAGAGCAGCGCAGGTGGTTCACAATGCGCCGTGCTCCCGCGCGACGCGAGCGCCCTCTACCGGGCTTTATTAAGTGAACTCGTTGCAGTAGTTTTAACTAACTTATCCTTTGACGATTAGCGACTTTCTTTGCTGTACGTATTTATCAATATAAATGCTGTTTGTGTTTGTACAAAGAAAAAATACGCTTTATTCAAACTTTACAGAATTGTTGTTCCAAAGATTAATTTTGTTGATACGGTAATTGGACTTATTTTGTTTTTTTTTTTTCTTACATTTGCTCGTTTCTGTAGTCGAGTTTTATGGGATTCGCACGTAAACTGCTTGCTAAATTGGACGACACGATAAAAACAATTATATTACATACCATGAAAAAACACGAACCTCAAAATCAGATCTTTTAATTTAAAAACTAAATTACTGAACCGATTTTGATAAAACTTCTATAAAATCATTTTACAATTACGATTCTGTTATTCGATTGTTTCTGTTGTATTTATTACCTCAAAACGCCTCCGTTCATAAGCGGATTTGAAAAAAAATTTCCTGCAAGGATAACAATTTAAGAAAAACAACCAAATTGTTTTTCCTTCACCTTTTTTTAATTTAAATTTGAATAAGTAAAAATATATCTTGTCTCTCCGAAAAAAAAAAAAGAAAAAAGCAACTTTGCTTATAACAAAGCAAAGCAATAAACAAGGAGATATTTTGTAGATACATTATCATCGTCAGCACCATCATTTCAGTCATTATCCGTTAAATATAGAAAAAAAAATTACAACAAGGAAGTCTGGACTATAAATACAATCAATTTTGTAACGCAAAAAGTAGCTAAAACCGTGGCCGTGTTTTTTTTTACAACACAACGAGCAAACGAACGTGCGGCTCACCTGAAGGTAAGTGACTACCGCCGCCCATGATCACCCACAACACTAGCGGCATTGCAGGTGTGCTGCCGGCCTTTTAAAAAGGAATATACTCTTTTCTTCAAAGTTATGTTGTCGTATCGGTTCGGAAATACTACTGCTGGAAGTTGATTCCAAAGAATGGTTATGCGTGGAAGAAAGTGCCTTGAAAAACGCACGGTGGAAGACTGTGTGTGGTCCCAGCATAGAATAGGCCACCACTTCCTTTCCCGTGGGTGTCGTAAGAGGCAACTAAAGGAGGGAGACTAACTATCACATCAGCCTTTAACTGTCCACTGCTGAACATAAGCCTTCCCCATAAGGGGAGATTTGCCAGTAGTTGCCATGCTTGGCAGGCATACTTTTAGAAATGTTTTAAAAGGGACGCTGCTGCCCATCCCTCGCCCTCCCTTAGTCACCTCTTACTACACCCACGGGAAAGAGGTGACCCATTCTATGCCGGTACCACACGGCTATTTAAATGCATTTGAAGCTGTAATACTCGTACATACAATACTGTAAATATATGTATACCCTATTTTTTTAATGGGTGAAGATATATACGGTATACGCTAGCAAGGCACCAGTGAAGGGTCTCCCTTCAGCTGAGTATGAAAGTAGGTCAGTTGGCTCATAATGACCAATTGAACACGAATTAACCACTATGGTTTCCAAGGGGAACTGCGTGGAGGTGGACCTAATGGGGTATATTGCTAGCAATAAGGCTGTTAAATCTTATTACTAACAATCCCTTCCTCTCCCCCTCCCTATACCCCTATATTATAATATATTGTCATTGACGTCACAAAATTTAATATCGCTATTAACCAACGCAACGCATCCTCTTCACATGATGTCCCACGCTTAATTAAGTGACAATTACAGGAAGATTTTAAATTAATTTTGGCACAAAAACCGTGATAATATCAGGTGGGTGTCGGTAGGTGCTGGTAGGCGAGAGGAATAATTTATCAGCGCACACTTGAATGCTCTCGTATTAAATTAAAACGACAATTTTCGCATGGTACAATGGACAAGAATCAGCAGAAGTGTCAGCGGACAAAAGAGAGCACTATGATTTTTATATTTTTATTATATATTTATTTATTTTTGAAAATCTTGCAGTCTAATGTTACATATTTGTAAAGAAATAAAAACATGTTTTTTTTCTTTTCTTTTTTTTTACAACACAGGAGGCAAACGGGCATGCGGCTCACCTGATGGTAAGTGTCTACCGCCGCCCATGATCATCCACAACACTAGCGGCATTGCAGGTGTACTGCCGGCCTTTTAAAAAGGAATATTCCTTACTAATATTTTAAATGTAAAAATGAATTTGTTTGTTTGTCATTATATCCACACCAACGACTAAACTAATCACCATGAAACTTGGTATACAGTCACTATATAGAATAGAGAAGGATATGAGCTACATTTTATTCCAATCAGTGATTTTATTCACATCCTGATGATGCAGACGAAGTCGCAACTGAAAGGTAGTCAATAGTTAATTTTATCAGATTTTTTTTATACAACTTAGAATGGCAAACAAGCTGACGGCTCACCTGATAGAAAGTAGTAACCGTCGCCTATAGACATGAGCAGTATCATGGACATAACAGAGTATACTGTTTCGCCCATGATACCCCCCATGCGTTGCCATTCCTAAGGACTCAGATGTTATTCCTCTGTACCCAGTAAATTCACGCCATATCCCACCCTTTAAACCGAAACACAGCCATGCAAACACAACTGCTTCACGGTTGAAACACGACAAAGTCAAAACGTACAAAGTCTTCCTCTGGTAAATTTCTAATAATCTGATTTCTAACAAAAGATTGTTAAGTAAACTTGTATGTGTATGAATGACTTATTTAGAAACTTATTACAATTAAACATTGATTTTCGTACTGTACAAACAAAGAGAACAAACAACAAGTGAAAATAAAAATAAAATATACGCTTAGACTGCTTTTTAACAATTATGTTAATATTCTTAACTAATGGTATAAATGTGTTAACGGGAATTTAATGGACTAACTATGTTTTTCGTTTCCGACAATTGTTCTGAATTCATCCGGAAGTCTTGTACAGGTTTAACACTGTACTGCATATAATGACGTAGCGTCTTAACTTAGTATTACGAGGCAATACATAATTATATAAACCGGAATTACTTGTTATTAACCGACTTCAAAAAGGAGGCCCTAACTTCGGTTGTATTATTTATGTTTGTCTCATAACTCCATTAGTTATAAACCAATTTGGATATTTTTTTTTTATCTAAGATATTAGTAATTTAACTTTTAAATTAATATAATTGATTCTACTACAATTGAAGTAAAATTTTTTTGGAACACAATTTTAGTACATATTATTTGATATTATTTAATCGTTTTTCACTCGTTACTTGGACCACAATATAATATCGAGATACCACGTACTAGCTACGTTTACAAACAGGACAAATATAAAACCTTGGACAAAAAAATGGGAGTTCTATTATAACCACCATAATGAACACCATAAATTAAATCGAAACCGTCCTTTTGATAGGTATACACCAATCTAAAGGACGGTTTCGATTTAAATAATATGGCAAAATTTGTATGGGGGACCATCAATATAGAAGCTAATCACATTATTAAACTTCATCGATTCCAAAAAGAATTATTAAAATAGTTTCACGCCCAAAATAAGGTTATGCTTTACAAAAAATATTAGACTTCATTTGCAACAAAACTAGTTATTCTAAAAACTAAAGTACTGAAAAAATTTTGACAAAATTTCTAATGGAAACTATATTCTTTCAGATAACAAAATAATTTACTGACAGAGTTATTAAGTAAGATTTTTTTTTATACAACTTAGAATGGCAAACAAGCTGACGGCCCCCCTGATGGAAAGTGGTAATCGTCGCCTATAGACATGAGCAGTATTATGGACATAACATACCACACATGACATAACAGGGTATACTGTTTCGCCCATGATAACCCCAATGCGTTGCCATCTCTAAGGACTCAGGTGTTATTCCTCTGTACCCGGTAAATTCACGCCATATCCCACCCTTCAAACCGAAACACAGCCATGCAAACACAACAGCTTCACGGTAGAAACACGAATGGGACAGAGATATAGGAAATATACAACATAAAAAAATACAACCAAAATAAGATCTCCTCCTTAATTTAGAAGTCTTAAAAACACAAGTGATTAAGTAAAAAGTAGGTTTGACAACACAGACTTATAAAAAAAACATTTTTTTACAAAACTATACAAAATTCAATATTGTATAGCGAATTAGTTGATACAGCAAAGCCTCTGGATACTGAAAAAAACACGTACACCACACAATAGTCTGAAAATGCGCTGAAATATTCATAGTTTTTTTTTTTTTTTATTTTCCCGGTTCGCTTTTTATTCGCTTCGGAGAGTTTTCATCGGTCTATCTCACAAAGATTTACCATCAGATCCTCAATAAACATTATTTTATCTAAAACGAATGTCAAGTAGAATGACAACTTAGATTGTATAGATAAAATGTCTCTATACAAATGCTTCGAGAAAACTGGGTCAAATTTTTCATACAATTTTGCGTGATAAATACATAGTTATGAGTGATTCCTTTATGACTTATATTTATTTTGTCTTATAATTTTTGCATTTTTTTTTTTAATCTATAAAAACTTATTTTATTTATGAAATAATATAGATACATACAAAGCGCATTGTGTGCATAAATATATAGAACAATAATGGAAAAATGAGTCAGCTAGATTGACAATTAGCTGACAAAAAGGTGACCCGTTTTTGAAGCTCGATGCTCTATCTATATACCTAATCTAAGAATGTCAACTTACCACTGTACTTACCTTCACGTCTTTATAAAGCCTTATTAATATTATAAATTTGAAAGTGTGTTTGTTAGCTTATATCGTCTGAATGCCTTAACCAATCTCTGTAGAGGAAAAGACATTTTTATTAATGCGGACTACCAGTCCTATTGCTAGCAATATACCCTGCCTGGTCGACCTTCACGTGGACACCATTCTCCCCCTGGAAACCATCGTGCTGAATCCTAGGTGCATTCATCACGATAGGCCACGATAGGATTGCCACTTCAGCTTACTTATCCTACAGGCTATGTCGGTCACGTTGGTTCTTTTACGGATATACTCATTTCGGACTCTATCATACAAAAACACTCCGAGCAAAACTCTCTCTATAGCTTGCTGAGTAACATGCACCTTTTGTACTGGCAACTATGTAGGACTATATTTATATTCCGTAGATCATCACTTGCCATTATATTCATTACCACTGACGTTCTTTACCATTGATATTCTTTACTATTGATATTCTGTACGGTTGATATTCTTTACTATTGATATTCTGTACCGTTGATATTCTTTACTATTGATATTCTGTACCGTTAATATTCTTTACTATTGATATTCTGTACCGTTGATATTCTTTACTATTGATATTCTGTACCGTTGATATTCTTTACTATTGATATTCTGTACCGTTGATATTCTTTACTATTGATATTCTGTACCGTTGATATTCTTTACTATTGATATTCTGTACCGTTGATATTCTTTACTATTGATATTCTGTACCGTTGATATTCTTTACTATTGATATTCTGTACCGTTGATATTCTTTACTATTGATATTCTGTACCGTTGATATTCTTTACTATTGATATTTTGTACCGTTGATATTCTTTACTATTGATATTCTGTACCGTTGATATTCTTTACTATTGATATTCTGTATCGTTGATATTCTTTACTATTGATATTCTGTACCGTTGATATTCTTTACTATTGATATTCTGTACCGTTGATATTCTTTACTATTGATAATCTATACCATTGATATTCTTTACCATTGATTTTCTTTACTATTCATTACCATTGATAAATATAATTATTCAGTGACTGCCGTTGCTAACTGTACATAGTTAACTACTATTTGCGTGGTACTTTATCTGTGTCGTTCCCCAGTTTCCGTAGCTGGATCCAGTGGCAATTACAAGATGGCTCCGCTATTAACATGCAAATTAAAATTGCAGTGTTGATGCGGCAGAAAATTGCCGAGTACAGTTTGTCTTTCCGTCGGTTTGCGAGGCGGTGGGAATGAGCTCTGAAACTGTATCTACAGATTGAGGGTATTTTACAAAGGTAATTTACATTATTATTTATTAGCGATTCGATCCGACTTTGCACGGACAGATAGAGCTTTCGAAAATAATATACAGCTATTCTATAGGTGAAAGAATTTTTAAAACAGGTTGAGTATTTTTGGAGTTTATCCATTACAAACAAACAAACAGTCAAATCTTTTTTCTTTATAATATTAGTGTCATCACTATATCAGCCGTTAATTGTTCACTGCTGAACATAGCCTTCCCCATAAGGAGGGTTTTGCCATGTTATTTTTTTTTATACAACTTAGAATGGTGAACAAGCTGACGGCCCACCTGATGGAAAGTGGTATCCGTCGCCTATAGACATGAGCAGTACCATGGACATAACAGAGTATACTGTTTCGCCCATGATACTCCCCATGCGTTGCCATTCCTGAGGACTCAGGTGTTATTCCTCTATACCCAGTAAATTCACGCCATATCCCACCCTTCAAACTGAAACACAGCCATGCAAACGCAACTGTTTCACGGTTGAAACACGAATGGGACAGAGATATCCAAGCAATCGACTTTTGTACAAAGTCTCCCTCTGTTTAGCAGGAGGATTAGCAACCGCAGTTTGAATTTTGGTAATGTTTTAAAAGGGGCACTGCTGCTCATTCCTCGACCATTATGTTCCCTTAGTCGCCTCTTACCACACCCATGAGAAAAGAATGGGTGGCCCATTCAATACCGGGACCACATGGCAATATTAAGTAAAATAAATAGAACACAATTAAAATGTTTTAAACATATTAATATGTTTATGATAATTATTTTCATGGAACCTCCAAAAGAAGGTCTCGAGTCATTTAGACTAACTCTACACCGATTTAGTGATTCTTTTTACAATTGACAGTGTGTGCTACCGTATTGGTATGGGATGTATACACTCAATAATTTTGTAATAAATGAATATTTTTTATGGAACAATAATATAAGATTGTGATCTACAAAAATCCGGCTTCAATCGTAGCAGAACTAATTACTTTGATTTCAAAGTTAAACTGCTGTACTGATTTTGATATAGTTTCTATAGCTGAAAATATATGCTTTTTATAATACAAGGTTTTTTCTAAATCGATTTATAATTGATACAGTTATGATGTAATAAACATAAAAAATATACTATGGAATAAGAGAACCTTCTTCTTTTTGAAGTTTGTTGAAAACAGTTATTTACTCCTTTGGAACTAGTACTAACCAGTAGTAAGTAGTACGTACGAGTAGTAGTAGTAATACAAGTAAAAACAAAATATACTTACTGGTTTCTAAACTGAAGTAGTATTATTAATTTATCCACAATGTTAGAGGCAAAAGAATTATGCTATACATTGAGGAATTGTTCGGATTGATAAACTGCTGCTGATTTTCACTACCATACAACCCGCCACAAACTAAAGTTTCATCCCAATCATCTGGACGAGTGGTGGTCTTCCACCGTGCGTTTTTCAAGGCACTTTCTTCCACGCATAACCATTCTTTGGAATCAACTTCCAGCAGCAGTATTTCCGAACCGATACGACAACATAACCTTCAAGAAAAGAGTATATTCCTTTTTAAAAGGCCGGCAGCACACCTGCAATGCCGCTGGTGTTGTGAGTGATCATGGGCGGCGGTAGTCACTTACCATCAGGTGAGCCGCAAGCTCGTTTGCCCCCTTTGTTGTAAAAAAAAAATACAGTCTGATTGTCAGCTTGAAAATTCCAATACCTTGTTCTAAATTCAAATATTTCCAATTCTATGAATCAACAATTTATCAAACTGTGAACAATAAAAAAATAATACTGTCATTTCCTGTTTCGCAGTAGACAATGTTAGTTATGCAATATAGGTTTTTATATGTATAAAGCACATCCAAATTACTAATTCACTCTTGTGCAAAGTACCCGCTTCTATCTGTTCTCCTTTAATCAAAGGTTGTTAGAGATTGCCATAGCGGTAAGACTGCCTTTCGTAACTTATATATTTCAATCTACTGTATTTCACTTGATTATCTAATTATCATCGTATCGTTTTTAAATTGTTGGTGCAATAAAGAGTTAAATAAAGTAAATAAGAATGGAATTATTACAAAATATGATTAAGTGTACTGAGAACATACTGAGTATTACTGGACAATGTTTAAGCACTCGTCTATCAGATGGGAATTGTACTTCAAAATACAATAGGTATCTTTCCAAAGTATTATTGTATAATACAAATTTTCACAACAATAGTATCCTTTTTGAATTTCATAATATATGATAATGACATTGATATATGATTTCAAATTACAATAGAAACTCAGTAAAACACGGAATGTATTCAGTGACTGAGTTTCAGTGACAAAAAGTATATGGGGCATTAATGCTGTATTAAATACTCATACATATCTGAACAAAATAAATAACAAAATGTTAAAACAAAATATTATATCAAACAAAATATACTTTTCTTATTTTTACACATTTAAATAATTTGTAATCAAACTTAAGCATAAAATTATAAAGAAAATGTACTTAATATACATAAATTATAAATAAAAATACTCAAATAAATAATGTAGTTAAATGTTTTTTTTTTTTATAATATACTTTTATACTATACTTTTATACTTGTATAATAAACTTTTTAACAATTTCGTTACGTACTTGTTTACATACTGTATCAAATATACTTTTCTTTGTTTTCTAAATTGTATCAAATTACAAAATACAAAAATACTAACCCGGAACTGTAAAATAGCCAAATAAACTAATTATAGTATCCAACTAAATGCATTATTTCGGAGAAATCCTAATCAACAAAATGTCTGCTCAATTCCCGCCAAAATTTGACAGTTCTTATAACTCCACAAAAAGATGGCCGTCCATCAGTTAGTTTATAATTAAAGAGGATTTGGAACAAAATACCATACAGCCATAATATCTTAAAAGAAAAATTCATGACTGTATTTTTTTAATCATTAACAATGAATCCATTATTCATGTTCGAAACTGTCAGAAATTAATTATCTGCGCTCGGAACAAAATCGAGTGGACCGATTTATCAATTATTCGCCGAGGACTACGTCTTTTCATCGATTGAAGTAGGTACCTTCTATTTTCTCTTTTATTATACATTCTTATATATATTTGTATACTGGAGTTTAAAAGATCCATTGGAATATGTATAATTCAGGATTTTTACTAAATGATACAACAGACGCGAGCAACAATTGTTTAAAAACCAACAGCTCAATAAAAATGAGCAAGTTTATAGGTTTATCTTCCACTGAATAAAGATAAAAACCTAGACCGTCAGTCTCTTTATAGAAATTTACATTTTGGTTACTCTGCTGTATTCTATTATTTCAAAACCTTATACTGAAAAAACGGTTAGCTAAACGATTTGGCCAAATCTACATTTTACTATCGTTTAGTAACCGAATCGCTTTAGCTACAACTTTTAAAATAAACAAATTTAACTGAATATGTTTAGATATCTGAGTTTAGTAATCACCATTAATGTTAGATAAACTTCTACCTTCTAATTCATAAAACTTAAACCTTTTACGCGTCTATTTTAACTATTACACAATTTTGTTACTAACTTTAAAATTGGAAATTTTGTGTAAAATAAAAATAATGTAAAAGAAAGAAACAAAATAGTTCAATAGCTAATATAAGTTTATGCAAGGCGTTACGTTAGTAAATTGTCACTTAAACTTTTATAAATATTCAACTATATTTTTTGTGGAGAAACTGAACTGTAATCTCCTGTTAAACTATATTATTCTCAATATCGTGTATAATATAGTATATGTCATATATGTGTAAGTATATTTGTTATTTATATATATTTATTCGTTTATACATGTAATTTTAATATGTATGTATATCAATAATTAGTAGTTAATCATTAATTCGAGTATTCTGACACTTCCCTATGGTTGACTGGGAGAGAATGCTTTTAGCATTAAGTCCGCCATGAACACATATTTGTACTAATGAATAAATAAATAAATAACTGTAAAACCTACGGACACTGTTACGACACAATATATGATTATACTCATGTTATTATGTATTCTATATATGATATATAGATATTATAAAACTTATTCTAGAATATTTGAAATATATAACTTTAAATAACATATAAGTAAATATATTAATATTGTCAAAATTGATTACCATTTTTTGTTAATATTAATTAAGAGGCTATGTATGTCCTCTTGTTCGGGTGCTGCGACAGTGACAGCGGAAACAATAAAAAGGCGTAAATACTCACATCTGGAGGGGTCTTATGCTTTTCTGCCATTTGCTGTAGAGACGATGGGCCCGTGGGGCCCAGATGCAAAGAATTTTTACCGGACGATCGCAGCGCGCCTCATCGAGGTTACTAGTGACCCAAGAGCTGGTAGCTACTTTGCCCAAAAGAGTTTGGCAATCCAAAGAAGTAACGCTGCCAGTATCTTGGGTGCGCTGCCTCGGTGTAGTGCGTTAGGGGATTACTTATAATTAGTATTTAATATTTAAAGCATTTTATATTAACTTTAATTTATTGTACATGACCATTTTTTTAATAAAATATATTTTACCATATAGGATTATAATATGTAAATTTTACTCGCACAACCGAATCCCTAACCAATTGTAAGTAATCCATACATTGGTTAAATATACACGCCATACATACCATGCAAGCGTAACCGACATAACACTAAATCAATTCGGAAGTAGCAAGAGCCTGAAATAATTTCCGTGTGTGCCCACGAAGCCGCGTCTCCACAACAATGCCTTTATTGCCTTCAGTAATTTATGTTGCGGGAACTTTCACCTGGCTCACAGTGTAAATATTAACAGAGGGTCCAGTCCAAACAATTCCCTAAATGTCGAAAGGGAAATTTTGCTTACTGTTTGATAATTGTTTTATTTTTGTGTTAAAGTGTGAGGTAACTTTCAATGGTTTGCAGGATTGGTTTATTTTAAATTATGTATATTAAAGTAATTATTAAATTATAGAGTTTCGATATCGAGCAGTAAATATTTAAATAAAAGTGGTTGAAGTAGTAAATTATATCCAAGAGCAAATTAACCCGAATATAACCGAAAAATAAGGACTGTTTAACTGCGCTGTTCGAGATTCCGAATTAACCTATGACCACTCAATAGTATAAACTCTACTGCATACACGTTGGCTCTTTGAGGCATGATACTTGTCGTCCGAAACTTTCTTTAATATTTACTTATAATTACTTATATTTATATATAATTTTTAGTAATATTTACTCGTACATAAGTGCCGACACTATTTTTACCAATACAATGTAATCGAGCCGCTGTCGAGTATCAATCGAGTTGCAGTCCAATCGACATGTCTACAGAGGGCCTTATAGACCTACTACAATTTCTACTCTATGACCAGTTTTCTATAACAGCATGCGTGAACATCCAATGTGTAACGATTTGCGAAGATTGATGCTTTAATTTCGGTAATAGTGCTTATTACTGGAAATACATTAGATTGAAAGCAACCTTAATCTTGTGGCTAACTTAGATTCGCATACAGATTAAATGGAATTTTATTTCTTTCTTAAATAAGTTATATTTTCTAATGTCACATCACAGCACCAGATGTCACCATTAGCCAGCCAATGCTGAGCTAAGCCCTCCTCCAGCTATCGCTCCACACCAAGCCATGCCAGAAATGGCGTTAAAGCCAAGCCATGTATACGAGTGTAACATCAATGTGTTATCAGTCTATATTTGAGATGAGTCTATATCTAATTTCAAAAAATGCTTTAACTGTATCAGTAGTGTTGAATTTAAAAAAATATGATTACCCATTTTACTATTTTCAACTGTAAGCTCACCTACCACGGTCTCTCGGTTCATTTTCATTTGTTATCGGTGTTACCTCTCGCAGGAGATAGTCATAAAATGAAACACATTTAATATTTTCGGAAAAAAACAAAGTCCTTTATAAACCACTGTCGTCTAAATCATGAATTCAGCCGTTAAATATCCACCGCTGAACGTATGCTTTTCCAATAAAGGGAGTTTTGCCAATAAGTGCCATGCTTGACAGGTATGCTTTTAGAGATATTTTAAAAGGAACGCTGCTGCCCATCCCTCGATCATTAAGCTTCTTTAGTCGCCTTTAACAACCCCTACGGGAAAGGAAGAGATGGCCTATTCTATGCCGAGACCGATGCTTCTATTAAAACCAATTCATATAACTTTTTCTTAAATATCTTCCATTTACGTCCAACGTCCAGTTACGTTTAAAATTTTAATATAAAGATAAGATAAGACAATTCTGAAAGAAACAGCACTCAGCTGATTTAAAAAGATTCTACGAAATGAATTCCTACTTTCAGTCACATTTAGCTAATAAGCTGCCGGCTAGCTACTCTAAAGGTAGATCAATTTATATTACACTAATGGATTAGTTGCTAGTTCTAGCACTCTGGTCGATGTTGAGAAAAATGAAACTTGTTAAATTATTGTCATTTTATTTATTTATTCTTTATTGTACATAAAAAATTACAACATATAATATATATAAAATAAAGATGTACAACAGGCGAGCTTAACTCTGTAAGAGTTCTCTTCCAGCAAACCCTGAGTGGAAAGAAGCATTAATTACTAGCGTACAATAATAGAAGGAAACATTATAGATGTTTCTATTAAAAAATAATAAATATGTTGACATATATAAGTAACTCATACAAGGAAGACCGAGGATTAACTATATGGGACAGATAAAGGAAACACTAGGCGTCATGTCGTATAGGGAGATAAAGGATGTGGCCTGGGATATGGGATGGAAGAAGATGCATGAATTAGTTGCACCGACAAGAGGAAACTCTTAAATGAAAATGAATGAATAGGCTTTACGCAATTAGGCTTTGGTGATGTTTTAACATTGTCCATCAATACTTATTTAAGTATTTTAATATCATATTTTATTGAAAACTAAAAGTCTATGTGTCAATATATTCACATCTGCATTCACATTGCAGTTTTCCCGCTCGAACAGACCTGCCTTCCACTCCGAACAACGCGCCCAAATGATATTATCAGAACCCTTCGCGTTTCTCAGATAAAATGGCTGCGAATGCCAGATGCACACCGATGCAATCTCGCTTTGAAGACGACACGTTATCGAAAATTTAATATAGCGGCATCAGTGAGGTCCAGATTCGATTCCCGGGCAAGTAATCTTGTTTCATGCTGCCCGCTCTTGGGGATTTGCGTTGGAATCCCGTGCGATTCCGGCCGTAATTTGGAATGATACGAGATTATTCCGTTTTGCTCTGATTGCGTATAACGATTGAATGATTTTTAAGGCAATTAGTTTTTTTTTTTTTTATGGATGTGGCTGAAACGGTTTGAGAATGATCAGGCATGATGATTTTTTTTATACCTATTATATTCTTTATTCATATTTTATTTCAGTTAAGAAGTTTTTTATTTGCTTGCTTTAAAATAAGCATCTAGGGCTCCTTGCTCGTATTTGATTTCAAGAGGAAAGTATCTTTGTTGATCAACTATTTAAAGTATTTACATTTAGTTACTATTTATTTATTTATTATTTCTTTAAATATAAATTGCTCAATTCATTTATAGTTTTCCAAAACGTGCAATGGCGCCATAGAATAGAATAGAAAATTATTTTATGCAAATAAACCTGTATTTTTTTTTTATAATACAGGGGCAAACAAGTATGCGAATCACCTGACTAAAAAAAAGTTTTATCAATCTAAAGAATCACATATATAATGCTGTAAAAAACGTATAGGGTACTTTATATTTTGATTCACGCGAGTGAAACCGCGAGATACTGCTATTTTTAAATAATGTTAATGAATATTTAAATTGCGTTGTAGAAACTGAGATGGATCCAACAGTTCCTTGACCATCATTAGGTAGCTGGCTCTAGGTGTTTACCTTAATGGATTGCAAATCTGACGCTTGTTTTACATTGCAAATTGCAACATGATGCCTTTGGCCTTTTTGTTCGATAGTGGCTAAACCCACGGGTATGCATATAGTTTGCATTATATTTGCAAGAGTGATGATATTTTGTTACTAAGGTTTTTAGCCTCGGATAAGATAGAACCTGCAGATTAAGGGGATAAAGGTTTCTTTTTTATCGATGTTTATATATTGTCTTATGTATCTAATAAATAAGGAAACAAATAACGCCTAATTACTAGATGAGGCTCGATTATATATATATATATATATATATATATATATATATATATATATATATATATATATATATTCGAATGCCATATCATTTTTATAATTGACGGTACTGCTCATGTCTATAGGCGACGGTTACCACTTTCCATCAGGTGGGTCGTCAGCTTGTTTACCATTCTAAGTTGTACAAAAAAAATTCTATTTTTTAATATTTATTTATAAAATGTCAAAATCAGTGCAAAATGATGTTACAGCCTGGATAGGATTATAGCGGATAAGTGCCCCCTCGCGGGACTATCCGGGGATTCCGTGAGGGGATTCCAAACTGTCATTTCATATGCGAAGCTGCCGGATTACCGCATGTTCTTAGATTTGCGATCACATGAAACGGATTCACTGTTTTTGATCTAACTCATAGTGTAAATGCTTTTTTTTTTAAATAAAATGCAGTCCCTATTAAACATTGTTAATGTAGCTTTCTGTAGGTGAAAGAATTTTAAAAATCATGCACTTTTTAAATTTATTTTATATAAACAAAATTAAAAACTGTCATTTTTATAGATAAATAAATAGATACTCTTTATTGTTTCCTCCAAAAGATTACAATAGTAAACTTTTTATAAATATAATTAATTACAAGAAATAATCACAATGAGAAAACAATGGGGGACCTTATCGCTAAGAGCGATCTCTTCCAGGCAACCTTTAGATGGAGAGGAGTAATTATAAACAGTTTGATGAAAGGTATGATGAAAAATTCTGTTAGTTCTGAATATGGGTGATGAGATTACTTAAGGCTGAATTATTCCCAATGAAATGTGGGCGGGAAAGGAAGGGGTGGCCTATTCTATGCAGGGACCTTATAGTTAAGACATAATATAGAATAATCGAATTGATAACATCCTTTTTGAATAAAACATAAATGGTAATTTTGTAGCTTCAAAACAAAGTTTCTTGTGTCGAGTATATGTCAAATTTAATGTTATTAACCTTAGATTATATAGATAGAGCTTAGTCTGAAAAATGGGTTAACTCTTTGTCAGCTAATTGTCAAATTAGCTGACTCGTTTTCTTTTATTAGTATTTTATATACTTACGCCTTAGATTATATATTTATTTACTTCTTAATTGCATCAAAAACATAAAAACAAACATGACATTAATTTATTTATCATCATCATCATCATCATATCATCCATTCATCATCAAAACGCAAACGCACATCATTAACAAAGAGTACAGTATGAAAATGAAATCAATTATATAGCGTTTAGCTGCCTTTGATTTTACAGGCCTCTATTATAACAAATATATACTTAACCTTATTTGAACAATTATAATGTCTCTTCATATTCTGAATAATAATAATTATTATGAATGGCTGCTATACGAAAACGGTGCTGGAACAGTGTCTACACGCTCGAACTTTGGTCCCTAAAGACCAATTGTCGAAGATTTGTAATCTCATTTAATCATGATTCATGCATTCACATATATATATATATATATATATATATATATATATATATATATATATATATACATATTAATATAATAATAATTATATTAGAGTATATAACAAAATCCCGTGTCACTGTGTTCGTTAACATTTGCCTCCGAAACTGCTCAACGGATTTGACTGTAATTTTATAAAGGTATATTTTTATTTATTTTATTTGTCCATATTATGCAGTGTGATCCCGGTATTAAATGTACTACTCCTTTTTCCCCGTGGGTGTCGTAAGGGGTGACTAAGGAAACATAATCGTCGAGAGCTGGGCAGTAGCGTCCCACTTAAAACATCACCAAAGACTGACTGTAGCTGCAAATCCGCCTGCCAAGCGAGACAACTACTTGCAAAACGATGCCCCCCCCCCAACCCCAAATGGAGGTTTATATTCAACAATTGGCAGTTAACAGCTGATATGAAATATCTCGTGTCATCATATTCACTCAGGCTAATCTCCGAAACTGCCCAACTGATTTAATTTAAATTTTATAAAAAAATATGTTTTTATTTATTTCAATTTATAATTTGAGACAGAAGGAATAGCTTTTATATGGATAAGAAAAAATTACACCGATAGATGGCGGTAGTGAGCAAAATGGCGTAGGTCCAATCAGCTAGTTATTATCGATCTTATCTTACTTCTTATCTGACTAATATAATAAAATTGTAACGAAACGAAGTCTGTACAAGAGTGATATTTAAGAAAAAATATCCAAATAGTAATTTTTAGTGCTTTTATTTGTATATTTGTTCCAGTGTCAAGCAAAAGCTACTACACTAAATTGTATAAGGCCTTTACAGTTTTATTCCTGAAAGTCTAACTCAAAATCTGGTGTGTGTTTCAGCTTAATACGTTATCTAGAAATGTTCTCTTTCATTAATTTTCCTACCTCAAAAGCACGCATATGAAATAACAGGCAAAAAACTAGTTATAAAAAAAAATTCAAATGTATTACTTCTACTACTTAGTATTATTGATTATGGAAAGTAAAAGGGAAGAAAAGAGAAGATTCGTTCTCATTTTCTTCATTAGTACATCCGTGCAAAACCGGGACGAGCAGCTAGTATTATATTAATTCAAGCGACGAAGCTACGGGATAGCATTAGTATTATAATAAACATTTGATATTACACAACAACACGCTCCATTAGCGAACAAGCCACATGGCCACGGAGACTTAATGTGACGTAGATATTGTAATAACGCCGTAATTTTCTGCTCCCCTGGTACTTCGGCATTAATATGATTAACACTGTGAGTGTATATTTTGTTTTATATCTCATTAACCACACATTATTATTTATACACCAGAGGGAGACTTTGTACAAAAGTCGATTGCTTGGGTACCTCTGTCCCATTCGTGTTTCAACCGTGAGGCAGCTGGGTTTGCATGGCTGTGTTTCGGTTTGAAGAGTGGGCTATGGCGTGAATTTACAGGGTACAGAGGAATAACACCTGAGTCCTCAGGAATGGTAACGTATGAGGGTATCATGGGCGAAACAGTATACTCTGTTATGTCCATGATACTGCTCATGTCTATAGGCGACGGTTACCACTTTCCATCAGGTAGGTCGTCAGCTTGTTTGCCATTCTAAGTTGTATAAAAAAAATACTCTTGTTGTATCCCGTGGTTCTACCCGCTTAAAGTAATAAAAACTATCATATATATTAGTGTATAATCTATCTATGTACAGAATTTCAATCAAATCTGTTTAACTAGTTTACCATAATGGAAACAAAAATATAATGCCAAATATGTAATTAAAAAAAATATACGATGTAACTACAGAATACTTACACTGTACCTCATGGGGGAGAAAGGGATTCCAAAAATCCCATTGCTAGCAATAAAACTCTATCAGATCGACCTCTACGCTTCTACGGTTTCCAGTAGAAACCGTTATGGTTATTTCTTGATAAATTTTTCACGATGGGCCAACTGACTTGCTTTCATTTGGAGATTCATTATTAGCAATGGCATTTGATAGCCCCATTGCTAGCAATATGCCCTATTAGGTCGACCTCCACGTGGTTCCCCCTGAAAGCCATTGTGAACAATTCTTGTTGAATTCGTCACGATGGGCTAACTGACCTGCTTTATCCTCATCTATCATCCTTCACTGGTGCCCCGCCGGTGTATACCGATAGCGCGGGTGGGATAAGTAATCCATTGTCACCCATTAAAAAAAACCGTTGATTTCAATGATATTAACAATCAATGGATCTGAACTAAAAATACATGCTTTTAGATAAAAAATTAATTTCCTGAATTGGTCGAAACATATCCGAATAATCAAGGAACATACATAAAAAAATAAAGATTCTGACGAACTGAGAACCTTTTTTTTAAGTCGATTAAAAACGATTTGAAATCTTCATATCTGTGAAAGAAGTTATTCAATACACATACGTACTGAAAGTAAGGAATTGTTATTTTATGCACCCCCGTGTTTTTACGACGCATAAAGGACTATAAGAAGATGCAACTACCTCCGTTTTAATAATGTTAGTAGCGTTACGTAACGTAACTTTAGAAAAGAATCCTCGAAACCATAAAAAATGGAACAGGTCTATAGTCCCAAATGGGGCAACCGGAGACAGTTTGCAAACAATAGAATCTGTAAGCGAATTCTAAATGAAGTATATTTTCAATTCAACTATATTTTTGTGTTTATATTAGGATCTCAATTCTAAACCGATTTTGACAATTCCGTTTGCAGTCAATGGAGTTTTTATATACCACAGTAAAAGTTCTGTATTCGCGGAGTATACGTTTTGTGAATATGCCGCGAATACAGAAACCGTGAATATCGAAAGCTGAACCATTTATACGGCGGCTATGAATATATATATAAATGCTATTCATTTGACAATATACTTTAGGCGTAGTTGTAATAAGGTTTGTTTTACTTCTTTATTATTACTCCTTTTATCGACATGTTTACAAATGACACCGAATCCTTTTTATTAATATGCACCGATTAGATCCGTGAATAAAGAAATCTTTAACCGCGAATATAGGAATTTGGTCGCCATTTTATCACCACAAGAATATATTCAAAATATAAAATAGTGACACATTATAAAAGACTGGCTATTCTGTATTTTTTTTTACAACACAGGGAACAAACCTGTATGCGGCTTGCCTGATGGTAAGTAACTACCGCCGCCCATGATCACCCACAACACCAACAGCATTGCAGGTGTGCTGCCAGTCTTTTAAAAAGGAATTACAATCGAATTAATGTTTAAAAATTGACATAAGCATTTACATTATTACACATTAAAGAATTATTTTGTCATAACTTTTGTAATGACTGTTGGACGTCAGTA
Source organism: Galleria mellonella (assembly GCF_026898425.1). Classification (NCBI taxonomy): domain Eukaryota; kingdom Metazoa; phylum Arthropoda; class Insecta; order Lepidoptera; family Pyralidae; genus Galleria; species Galleria mellonella. The sequence goes on along the minus strand of NW_026442039.1, from coordinate 6,019,998 downwards.
ATGACAAATGTGAGAAACCATTGTAATATTACCATATCACGTTATTGTACCACATTTATATCAATAAAATTAATTTATTTATTAATTTATTCATGCATTTATTCATTCATTCATTCGGTTATGTTAGCAGCGATCTTAACACTAGATAACAGGCTATCCTGTATCTTGATAGAGCATTAATCTTAACAAATTCGTACTTGCTATTCCGACGTATCATTTAGAAAAAGTTGATAAGCCTTTTATGGGAGTGGACATTAAATGTTATAATAAGATATCGAAAGATATTTTGAATCTACCTTTTAATATATTTAAAATTATCAATAGAAACACTTATTGAACAAAGCCTATTACACACTAAACGATTACTTAAATGACAAACGTGTATGATGTTAGTCGATCATGTATAGACTTTTTCATTACCATATAATTTTATACATATTACATTTAAATAAATACAGATAATGTCAACAGAGATTTAAAAGAGTAACTGTTGAGTTTCTTGCGAACTTTCTTCAACAGATATCAACTTTCTGAACCTTGAATTCATAATAAAAATTACGATTTAAAAGTGCTTGCAAACAAATCTATTTAAATTAAAATAATTAGAATTCGAATATGAATTTGAATATAGAATCAGTAAAAATGTACATATCAATCTAATATATAAAATTCTCGTGTCGCGGTGTTTGTTACCAAACTCCTCCGAAACGGCTTTACCGATTTTCATGAAATTTTGTGTGCATATCGGGTAGGTCTGAGAATCGGCCAACATCTATTTTTCATACCCCTCAAATGATAAAGGTAACCCACCCCTAAACATTTTTTTTTTATTTTTTGACAATTTTTTTATTCTTATTTTATTATGATTTAGCATTGAAAAATATATATAAATTAAAATTTTCACACTTTTACAATCAACCCCTGTTTTTTAATCGCGATTTTTATATTCGCTATAGGGTTGAAAGATGGCAATCGAATATAATAATTGTAGTACGAGAAAATTTCATACATAGTTCGCGAAAAAATGTATATGGTACAACAAAGTTTGCCGAGTCAGCTAGTAATAATATAAAAAGAGAAAAAATGCTTTTAGCATTAAATTCGTTTTATACGCATACTTGTAATAAAGAATAAATAAATAAATGTGGATTTATATTATGCTTTATATACAAACCCAATAGATATTTTCTCCTTTCAAATTCTCAAAGTTTATTAGAAGAAATCCCTTTAAGGCATAAGTGTACCTATGTACATGATTACTATAACCGAATATCTATATTACAAGTGAATGTATAAAAGCATAAATATAATATAAATAAATATAAATAGATAAAATGCAAATGTCAGTCAGTCATTTTTTATTAATGTAAACTTAATTCAATAAACACCGCCCCAAGTGTTGCCCACACAACACTTCATTTTGTTGTTAATGATGTCCAATTTTTATCAATTTACGGAAACAAATACTCAATGGTGTGATAATAATGATTAATGATTTTTTCATTAAATAATCATTATTGTCCGCTATTAGAAAATATATCATAACAATTGTGTGAGTACAGAAATGATCTTTTAATTCGTCTAATACAATTTATTGTTTGCTTCCTCTTTATTATCTTCATAACTTTTTTTTTACCAATCAAATTTCGACTGTATATTTGTATATATATTTTTTTAAATAAAGTATAAACCTATTTCGATTATTCTATTTTTAAATTGAAAGAATTTACTCTTATATTAATGTTATATAAGAACGAAAAACGTTGAAAATATTATGACAAATTATTTTTTATAAATTAATACGTCTATTTGCACCTATATTGGTTTATAATAAATTACCTTTTTGAAAGAAAATACTAACTATTTGTGTATACACTTTTTTTTATGCAACTGCAGGCGAAAATTGGTAGCTAGTATGGAAGGTTGTGGAACTTCTGTTAGTAATAGTGGTGGTCATTCTTCGAGTGTTACCAGTCACATACATACTAATAATAGTCGAATTAAACAAAATAATTCAAATTAAATAACCAGTGATATGGACTTTTACCAGAGCAAGACTTTGTCCAAAAGTCGTTTGCTTGGGTACCTCTGTGCCATTCGTGTTTCTACCGTGAAGCAGTTGTGTTTGCATGGCTGTGTTTCGGTTTGAAGGGTGGGATATGGCAGTGAATTTATAATGTACAGAGAAATAACACTTAAGTCCTCAGGAATGGCAACGCAAGAAGGGTATCATGGGCGAAACAGTATACTTTATTATGTCCACGGTGCTGCTCATGTCTATAGGCGACGATTACCACTTTCCATCAGGTGGGCCGTCAGCTTGTTTGCCATACTAAGTTGTATAAAAAAAAAAACTTTCGCAAGATAACAGCTAGTTCAATAAAATATTATATTTATGAAATACCAGATCTAAACAGTCAAGAAAAATAGAATACAGCAAACATTTCTCTCATCCAAATCACTTCCGTAACTGTCATTACCACAAAATATTAGTTATTATCTAAATATATTGCTCCCGTATATACGATAAACCCCTTATATCCTTATTATTGTCTATCGCCCATCCCCCGGAAAGGGGGAAGCCGAAGGGAGGCCCATAGTTCTATACAATGCTGCGCATATTGGCATTCCGTTGCCTGAATAGCCCATTGTGCCAATAGCTAATAACAAATCACTGAAATCTTGGTGGTTACTTACTCAGACGAAGAAATACTCATTAGCGTGATAATTTTAGCGTCTTATTGTTGCGACGTCTTTGATTCGGTAAGAGAAAGATGTAAGGAAATATACATTATTTTAGTCAGTAGGGTGTCAAACAAAGGAATATTGGAATGACGGCCTCCGTGCTATAGTGGTAGGCTTGTTGTTTTGTATAAACGAGGTCTTGACTTCGATTCTAGTTGAAGTCAATTTAGGAAACGAACAAAAATATAAGACATAAAATTAATACATATTTAGATATTAAATACGTGATCAGAATGGAAAGTTAAGTTTTGTTTGGTGAAAGCATCAAAAACTTTCTTCTCTTATTTAACCCTTACATTTACCAATTCATATTGGTAAACCAAGGGAGACTTGGTACAAAAGTCGATTGCATGGGTACCTCTATTCCATTCGTGTTTCAGCCGTGAAGCAGTTGTGTTTGCATGACTGTGTTTCAGTTTGAAGGATAGGATATGGCGTGAATTTACTAGGTACAGAGGAATAACACCTGAGTCCTCAGGAATGGCAACGCATGGGGGGTATCTTGGGCGAAACAGTATACTCTGTTATGTCCATGGTACTGCTCATGTCTATAGGCGACGATTACCACTTTCCATCAGGTGCCTCGGCTACGCCTCGGCCCACATTTGCACGTTCGTCTATCAATGCCTAAGTTGCTGGCCGCTGCAGTAATGTACTATATTTTACTTTCGAACTATTATTGATTTTTATATTTCGCCAAGTAAGACAAGTAGTTCACTTATGCATCGTCGATAATCAAATGAACATAAAAATGTGAGCACAAAACAATTTTTACGACAAGATTCTGGTTTTATGGTGTTTTTAGAACAACTTATCATTTTCCACATAAAATCGGTTTAATGGGCCCATGAAGCCCGCTGTGTAGACAACGAAAGGTTTATTGCCCATTTGACGGCTTATAAAAATGAGATATAGATAATTTTTATTTTGTATCTATATTTTTTAATTTAACGTAATCACTCACAATACTCAAACTAGGATAGCCTGTGACATGAGATGCAAAATAACAATCTGAGAGCATATTTTGTTCTAAATAATCCCATATGTCTAAATTAATGAATGAAGTGCCCACATGTCGTGTAATAAAAAAATGGATATCTTCATTTTAGCTTTCAAAACCCTCATTTCTCTTCATTTTTATTACATACACTTCTTGCGCCAAATAGTTTTTTTTTTTTTTGATGGGTGAAAATGGTATGGTAACCTCGCCTGCGCTAACGGGATACGCTGGCGGAGCACCAGTGAAAGGTGATAGATGAGAATGAAAACAGGCCAGTTAGACCATCATGATAAATTCATCAGGAATTAACCATGATAGTTTCCAGGGGGAACCGCGAGGAGGTCGACCTGGTTGGATATATTGCTAGCAATGGGATTCTCAGTCTCCATTACTAACAATCCCTTTTTCCCCTGCGCCAAATAGTTACCGTCTTTTTCTTTACTCCTCTACCCAAAAGTTGTCTTGAAAAGATTGGTTTAACGATAAGACCGCATCTTGTACTTCATAAGTTTAATATATTTATTTCTTTATATTATTCTTTAAGCGGCTCCTTTTCCATGGGTATCGTAAGAAACCACTAAGGGTACATAATGGCCTTAAAACATCTCCAAAGCCTAACTGCGGTTACCAATCCACCTGCCAAGCGTGGCAACTACTTCCAAAACCTTCCTAGGAAGACAGTAACTACAAAATTACGGTTTTCAGATTTTTCCTTTTACTTGTGCTATGTACAGCATTGCTTCTTGTCAAATTGCATGATTCTAGGTCAATGAGTAATACTCTGTAAGTCTTGATTCTCTTGTAAATATTAACTTAATATACACTATAGAAATATACATTATAGAAGGCTGTATTTTTAATTGCATTTGATATTAATTTCAACTTGATACCTCCACGCGTTCCTGACAAAAAAAGTTTTGATAGATGAACAAACGGACGGACAACAACATAGCGATCCTATAAAGGTTTCGTTATTTTCTTTTGAACTCTAAAAACACCAAAGATGTCGCTTATTTCAAATCCTGTAAAATCTTAAGTCACAATTCCGCACAACTTCATAACGTAACTTCCTTTTACGTAATAAATATCTGATAGAGAATGCTATAACGTATAACGGCATTAACGTTGACATTTATACCAATCTTATTGTACAATGAAGAAAAAATAATATAAAATACTCTTCAAACCACACAACAACTTTACGAGCATCGATTGTTTTTTTTTTTATACAACTTAGAATGGCAAACAAGCTGTCGGCACACCTGATGGAAAGTGGTAATCGTCACCTATAGACATGAGCAGTACCATGGACATAACAGAGTATACTGTTTCGCCCATGATACCCCCCATGCGTTGCCATTCCTGAGGGCTCAGGTGTTATTCCTCTGTACCCTGTAAATTCACGCCATATCCCACCCTTCAAACCGAAACACAGCTATGCAAACACAACTGCTTCACGGTTGAAACACGAATGGTACAGAGGTACCCAAGCAATCGACTTTTGTACAAATGTAATATGAATAGATTAAACAGAAGCAAATCAGACCGCTTTGTACAAAACCTGGTACATTTAGCTACAACTGAGTGGACTTATTTACGACATCAATTCACCCTCTTTTAAAGAATTTCCACAAAGACGGCATAGAAGGAGCATGCAACGAGCAAGTCTGCGTCGTAATACATCGCAACTTTCCAGACGCACAGGAATGCGATTTAAAAAAAAAAAAGAAATATTAATAACGGACGCATCGATCAATCGTTTAAGGTATCGTATGGCTTTTATTGAAAATATCCAAGTTATTCGTGAGGGATGCCCCTTCTCTAGTTGCCGGGATATCGACATATTTATTGTGTGTAGGCGATAAGCATTCGCAGTGTCGCACATTCGATACTGCGTATCGATTACTATTGTACTTAATTTTTTATTATTTATACTTGTAATATATATATATATATATATATATATATATATATTGTTATTATATACCCGTTAACAGTTAACAGCCGAATATATGCCTCTCCCGTAAGGAGGGTTTTACCAATAGATGTCATGCTTGGCGGGCGGCTTAGCAACCGCAGTTAGACTTTAGTGATATTTCAAGAGAGACGCTACTACCCCTCGATCATTAAGTTACCTTAGTCGCGTCTTACGACACCCACGGGTAAAGAAGGAGTGGCCCATTCTATACCGGGACCACACGGCAATACGTCATATATTATCGTGTAAATTAATTATATCAATAATAAACAGATAGATAACCAGATAGGTATATTAACAACAATAAAGAATATTCATTATATGTCTTGAAATCTGCCGTGTGGTTCCGGCATAGAACAGGCCACCCCTTTCTTTCCTGTGGGTGTCGTAAGAGGCGACTAAGGGAGGGCAAAATTAAGGCAGCAACGTCCCTCTTTAAAAACATCTTCAAAGCCTAACTGTGATTACCAATCTAAGTGTCAAACGTGGCAACTACTGATAAAAAGTGGAAGGTTTGTATTCAGCAGTAGACAGTTTATGGCTGATTTCATGATAATGATGTCTTGAAATCAACTGTAGAAATTTTTATTAGAATTTGAATAACATTCAATTTCAAGTCGAAAATAGTTTTAGCTCAAATCAAGAATCGAATTATTAGTTTCTAGAACAATCTCAAAGTAAATGATCAGTCGATAATCGCCTCCTTTATCGACTCGAGTGACATCAGAATAACACCGCGCGCCATAACACGGGACCTTCCAAGAAATACGATGTAAATTGAAAATCTCTCCATTTGAAGATCAAACGACCGCCAACTCTTTGTGGATTTTCCATACTATCGTATATACGGATGATGTATACGATATAGGATATAGCTTTGCGACGGTTTAACATTAATGACGAATTTCCTTGGAGCATCATTATATTGTGTGCGCTACAATGATTCTGGAATAAAATTATTTGGGGACGCGAAATCCTTTCGTCTTGTGAAGATAATATTCTTACTAGAAATGGTTTAATAATACTTTTATATGTGAAAATTTGAAAAGGAGCGTGAGTAACCTCATAAGAAGTCATTATAGTAACCTATTAGAGGAGTAACCAATTCATTACCGGCCTTTTCAGGTATACACTCTCTTCTTGAATTCCAGGCCACTATAGGTAGTTTGTTCCTATTGTTTTCTCTTCTACTCTAACTGAACTTAGAAGGTTGGGGGGAGGGATTGTTAGTAATGCGAACTACCAGTCTCATTATTAATAATATATCCTGTCAGGTCGACCTCCACGTGGTCCTCCCTGGAAACCATCATGCTGAATTCCAAGTATATTCCTCACGATGGGCTAACTAACCTGCCGTTTCATTCTGACCTATTTATTATTCTTCATTGGTGCTCCGTCAGCGGATACCGTTAGCGCATGTAGGGTTACCGCTGATTACCAAGGATTAGAGCGGAAAGGGATTATTAGCAATGGAGTTTGACAGGCCCATTGCTAGCAATGTACCCTCCTCGTTATTCCCCTTGAAAACCATCCTGAACAGTTCTTTTTGAATTCGTCACGATGAGCAAACTGATCTGTGTCATTCTCAGCTATCACCTCTCACTGGTTGTGAGGTCCCGGCATAGAATACACCACCCCTTAATTTCCCGTGAGTGTCGTAAGAGACGACTAAGGAAGAGCGAGGGATGGGCAACAGTATCCCTCTTAAAACATCTCCAAAGCCTAACTGCGGTTCTTAACTCGCCTGCCTGTCCCTCGATCTTTAAGTTTCCTTAGTCGCCTTCTACAACCCCCACGGGAAATTAAGGGGTGGTCTATTCAGTCCCGGACCACACGGTTTCGGTATAGAATAGACCATCTTATGGTAATTCCACAAATCATAATCATCATATCAGCCTTTAACTGTCCACTGCTGAACATAAGCCTCCCCCTTCGTGGGTTTTGCCAGTAATTGCCACGCTGGCAGGGAGATTGGTAACTGCAGTCAGACTTTAGAGATGTTTTAACAGGGACGCTGCTGTATATCCCTTGCCCACCCTTAGTCGGCTCTTACAACACCCACGGAAGGGGGAAAGGGATTGTTAGTAATGGAGACTGAGAATCCCATTGCTAGCAATATACCCAACCAGGTCGACCTCCTCGCGGTTCCCCCTGGAAACTATCATGGTTAATTCCTGATGAATTCATCACGATGGGCTAACTGGCCTGTTTTCATTCTCATCTATCACCTTCCACTGGTGCTCCGCCAGCGTATCCCGTTAGCGCAGGCGGGGTTACCACACCATTTTCACCCATCAAAAAAAAACACCCACGGGAAAAGAAGGGGTGGTGGGATTAGCTCTACTTACTCTGCCGGGTCCGTACGGCTAATTCCACATTCCACAAATATTAAATACACGTACAAATTATAAATATCGTGTTATATATGTCATGTCATTCAACTTTCAAACATTGGTAGCCAGTAGGCATTTATTCACATCGATACATCGTCAAACAAACAAGCACGGATCACAACCCTGTATGCATTAATTAAACACAATAAAGTCATTCCAGCTTCGAAATAAATCTTTCATAACTTATTTTTAAAAATTAACCAGTACAAATTCTGTCCATATGTTGTTAAGAGCGTTCATACCGGAATTAATCAAAATGTAGCGACGTCGGAATTTTATTGTTAAAAGTTTGATAAGTACACTTTAAATTTTAATGTAATAATAACCGGATTTACTTATGTGTATTTTAGTAATTTTGCAGAAAGAAAGCTCGACTAGTTTTGGGACCATCCAGGATCCTTAGAATTAATATATGTAAGTTATTCCGGTCGTTACTACATTCAAATATAACGTCGGAATTATTATTATGTATGTTCAATATGAGGGGAAGGGATGTTATATATGTTGGTAGTATTAAGTATGTACGGGTGGCTGCGTCCACCTTTATAAATCATTTGACCTTATCTCTTAAACCAGTGTGTAACCGACCTCTGTGTTCACTTGTCGCGTACCCAACTTCGCAATATACAATAGATAGTAATGAATAAACTCAAAAACTACTTAACCGGTTTTAAAACTCTTTAATCTATAGATATATATATATATATATGTATATATATATATGTGCTGTCCTCCTCGTATGGTAGGTAGGTGTAGGAAATAATAAACAATAATATGTCACAATGCGACTCACACGACCACCCGCCCGGACGTCACCCAGAGGAGTGGCAGGAGCGGGGGGACTTGCAGTCTCAACTTTAATGAGTACATCACATCTCTCCCTTTTCAAAATATTTTAAAATTAATAATAGAATATGAATATTTTTACTCTAGGAAACTTAATTATTATTTTTTAAGCATTTTTGAATAGTCATTTTTTTTATAAATCTACCGCCCATTCGGAATGCAATTTCAGCTAAGAAGAACGGGCAAGAAACTTAGCTGTTGCTTTTTTCAAACAAAGTTGAGTTTACAACAAAATGTGAAGGATACAATTACTCACAAATTTCATATAGATACAACTACAACAATATAGTTTTACATTACAGTCATAGGTAACTAAAATAATATCATGATATTACCATATATATTATGTTACAAAATATAACTTAGGCAACTAAATATAATAAGACTGGTTTGTATAAAAATAACTATATGACTATTTCCTCTCGAAGTCCATCGAGATCTTTCTTTTCATCATCCTTATAATTTCTTACTGATCTTCCACCTTCTTAAGTATATTATTGTGTATATTTCATCTCAATTCTTGTCTAGTCCCATAATTTCTTATAGATATAGCGCCAATAAGTATATGTATACAGGGATTGAAGTATCGCATATATATTTTATTTAATTATATTCCGAATACACTTTCTCCTACTTTCAATATCTATGTCACTATATCTTTCCCTTCCAATTTTAAAATGTTCTTTTATTGATTTGTATCTGCCATTCTAAATAAATCTCATTATTCTTAGCATGTACAATAGAAGAGATTTTATCTCTAATGACAAATCAATAATGTGGCATGATATTGTAACTTATGAGGTATAGCAGGAGTTTATCCCTCCAGTCAGATTTTGGGTTTTAATTTATTTGTACACGTATTATAATGTCACATTTTTGTATTCTACTTGCTTCGTTCTACTGCGGTCGATATGGTGTCGAATAGTATAGTTTAATACCAAATTCTAAGCAGTTATCCAATGTTGTGCTGAATAAAGTGTCAAGTCTTGTAAAATTTCTTTTATTTATGTACTTTTAAGAAGATTTATGGTCTTATACTAAGTATATCAGAATTCCAATTAATAATTCCTACAATACATATACTGACAATATTAGAGACGTTACTATTTATAATCTCAATATTTACATAAGTATGTCACATTTATTATAGTTTAGACATCGATTAATTTTAGGAATGTTACATAATATATTGTTTTAGATCAGATGTAATGTAGACAAAATTTTATTTCTTCATGAACATTGATTACAACATCTATTATATGTACCGAGACTGGTATCAATCCTTTGTACCTTGATACATAATCTACTGTTTATGGCAACAGTGCCGGGGTGCCAGAATAATTATCATGAGTCGTAGCGAATGTTCGTCTACGCTATCTCAAATGAAATAAAAATAGAAAACCATTAATAAAGGACTCAGAATTCGTATTTAAAGAGTTTGTAATGATTGACTTTAAGGTTCAGTTTTCCTGGGAGCATCTAACTACTAATTGCATGGCTTATAAAACTTAAGTGTCCACAATTTACTAACTCTTTTTGCTTTGAAATTACGAATTACTGTAAATGTTTGCTTTTCTTTCCAGAACTCTGAATACAGTATATTTAGCGAGCTTACGCCTTAACATTTTACGTATTTGTTTAGTCATTGTAGCCAAATTTTGAGTCCATTTTCTTTTATTGTGTACCAATAAACTGATAAAGATAGATAAGTGTGACTGTGTACAACTTGTAATTTAAGATATTGATAATATACAGTTATATACATATATCTAAAATATTTACGCATAAAATCTAAATATTATTATAACACATTATCATATTTATTTCTCAAAATAGGTTACTAGTTTTATAACTTTAAAATTTTCCAAAAAATTGGTTTTCTAAGTGATTCTATAGTCTTTAGGGACTTACAAGTAATACTTTCTGAGATTAGCTCATGCCCTAAAAATCCTACTTACGATTGATTAAACATGAACATAAATCCTTTATTAATACATTATTTGTAACCTACGTGTACAGATATGTAGGTATATTATTTTGCCTTACAAAGTTAAAATACGTTGAACACATTTTTAAACTTTCGCGTTGTGAATCGCGAATTTAAATAGATGTAGGACATGTTTTAGCCTTACATCATTTGTTCGAAATTAAAATATTAACAAACAAACAGTTAATCTTGTGTAAGATATTTAATACATGTTTAGGTGTCTTATTCATTTCCTTTATTTGGGATTATTTCCAATTATTACATTTAAAACATTCATGTGTATATTATAATATACCTATTAGTTGGTGGTTTACATGTCTTGCTACAAAACCGTGACCAATATTTGTTTATATTTAAACTAAGGTAAGTCTCTGTTATTAAAAATAAAGATACTTAAAGTAATAAATTATATTTATATAATTTATAGATTTTGACACGTTAAATTACAAGTATCATTGTTACACAGACTAAATAATATAATATTTAGTCACTTTAAACAGAGATTTGGTAAATACTGTTTAAATAAACAGAGTTTTAATTATTTATTGTAGTAGGATCGTAATCGAAACGAAATAACCACTTGCTTGTTATAAAAAACTTAAGTACATTCTAATCTCAATTTGATAAAAAGCATCTTTTAAGCCAGGTTTAGATAAAGATAAATTTATTTGCATAAACAAATCTCGTTGTGTGTGTGCAGTAAATACATATTAGGTATTTTAATTATGTAGTAATTGTAACATGTTTTTTACCAAGATTAGCATGCACATTTTTTGTTTAGGACTTTTCCCTTGACAGACAGATTCATATTCCTTTTTTCTATTCTTTAAAATAACTATGACTAGAGAAACTCAATTCGCAGCTTTGTCTACAAGTTCGATTATATTTTCTGTTTATTTGAGCTATACTATTTTATTTTACTAAACACTTGATTTTATGATCAATATCTAACTGATGTTCATTTAGATATTGAATTTGAATTTTGGATTTTTTTTTTGTTTGTTTTGTGTTTAGTAAATTAATAAGCAACTTAATTGTAATATATAATGAATCATAGCAGTCTCTTAGGTACACAATAAGCTGCGAGTACAATTTTTCTCTACTTCTTCCAGATCCAACCAAGACTGACATTTTAAATGGGCTCAGTACATCAGCGAGTCTTTAGGACTCGATATGTCCTAGAATTTTGTCAGATTTTTCTTGGTTAGTTTTTTTTTAAGTAGTTTTAAGTAGTCCTAGGTTTTGTCGACTATTATTATTATTGTTACTTTTGTACCCGAATTGATGGGTATATAATATTATGTCAATTATTATGTTAGTTTTGTACCCGAATTAATGGGTATGTTAGTTTTGTACCCGAATTGATGGGTATGTTACTTTTGTACTCGAATTGATGGGTATGTTAGTTTTGTACCCGAATTGATGGGTATGTTAGTTTTGTACCCGAATTGATGGGTATGTTAGTTTTGTACCCGAATTGATGGGTATGTTACTTTTGTACCCGAATTGATGGGTATGTTAGTTTTGTACCCGAATTTATGGGTATGTTAGTTTTGTACCCGAATTGATGGGTATGTTAGTTTTGTACCCGAATTGATGGGTATGTTAGTTTTGTACCCGAATTTATGGGTATACTAGTTTTGTACCCAAATCAATGGGTATGTTTAATGTAACTCCATCACTTTGGCAAGATATATATTTTATAGTGGAATAGAGGATGGTTAACATTTAGTTCCACCATTTTGACAAGATATTTTATAATAGAATAGAGTTACACTTAGTTCCACAATTTTGGCAAGATATTTTATAATGGAATAGAGTATGTTCAACATTCAGTATGAATGTAGTTATAGGAGAGTTGAATGATTGTTTGGTAACTTTATTTATTTTTTACTTGATGGATTATTTGGTTTATACTATTTATTTCGCCATATAACTATCGCTTGCACATTCATGCACTTATTTCGATTAGTGCGATATTGCTTTTGACCTAAAATGGCTTATAAATCCACACTTTTAGCAAAAGTTATTTCTTGCAACACATTGTGCATCATAACTATTTTGATATGTACTCTCACATTTCATACACCGTATATTCTTCACCGAAATCTCTTTACAAGATTTGGTTTCTTTAGTGTCCTTTTACTGATCTTTCATCAGTCTCTATTGAATTGCTTCCACAATATTTATTTCTATTTAAGTAGAATTATCTTTTAACTTAAGTTCTGAGGAACTGCATTTTTCTACGATTTGACAATTGAGATGTTATAATAAGACAATTTGCAAAACGGGAATTTTATAGTGGTATATTATTTATACGTATTTATATAAATACTGTCAACTAATGATAATCGACAAATAACCAATTATGTTACTATTATTAACAAATATATTAACCGTATATCGTAGTCGACAAATGCGTCTGACTACCCCGTCAAGGATTGAATCTAAATAAAATATTATAAGTTGTTATTATTATATTTTTTTTCAGAATTTTGTGTTTGTAAATGAATATACTAAAATGATTGTTCTAAAACAACCTGAAAAATAAGATGTTGCTGATGTCAACATTAATTATTTATACATATTTACAATTTAAAAAAGAATCTGTAATTCAGGAATAAAGGCTATTTTTATTTTATTTTTTATTAAATGATTATACCTACCTACCGTAATAATGTATGCTATTATAATTGTAGGCAACAATATTGTAAATGCGAATACTTATACTTGTTGTACAGGTGGATAAATGGATTATTCTCAGTTACAAACACAGCCTTTTGAACTTATAAACCAACATAAATACGTAGGTAAATTTATGTGCCCCAACGGCGAAAGGGTAACCAATTCAGAATTAAGCAGAGAACTACCGGCAATGCTAATATTCTGCTGGTTCCTTGTAAGAAAAACAAAATCGTAACCTCAACTCTTACCAAATATCTGTCAAATAATGAAGTTAATGTGAAGTGTTTGAATATATCATAATTATCTTATGATAATTACATTTGTATTAGGTTTATACCTACATACAAATCTATTTATTATGGAAGCAATCTCTATAATCGGAACCACCAATTGCATAAACTTGTATCTAAATAGATTACAGTTTATGTGGAATTATGTATTTAATGGGCTTTGCTCATTCGGATTGTACGGTGTATTTTATTTGTCAAAATAATTACTCCGACTCGGCTAATACATGCAGGCACATTTTGTTGTATGTATAGTCAGTATTCGCTGGTATCCCCGAACTACTTATCTTAAGAATTCAACTGTTATAATCACTTATACTGTGATGTAAATATAAACAGAAAGTATGCGGTACGGTATACCTAGACATCAACAAACGCCGACCATTTGTTTAGGCATGTATAGCAAGTTATTGTACGACTATGATGCGCAAACGCGTTAAAATCAGTCACAGTGTGTCGCTAAATTACAAAACGTACTATGCACCGTAATATGTATTATCAATATTTTGCTCTCTCTATACAATTTATAGAATCAAATCTTTATTTCTTTTTGAAATTGCTTTTAGTCTTTTCTATATTTAATAAATTGATTGAGAATTAATAAATTATCTTCTCTCTTCCTTGTGAATTTAGAAATTTAACAGTTTAATGTTATTCGTGTCAAGTTACATTAAAATAACAACGCAATAGTTACACTCTTTGGACTGATTAGAACAGGTAATTTTGTAGTCGTATGACATATATATATATATATTTTTTACTTACAAATTTTCACCTCGTCGCCAATTTTGTGCTGTCCTCCTCGTATGGTAGGTAGGTGTAGGAAATAATAAACAATAATATGTCACAATGCGACTCACACGACCACCCGCCCGGACGTCACCCAGAGGAGTGGCAGGAGCGGGGGGACTTGCAGTCTCAACTTTAATGAGTACATCACAATATATATATGTATATATATATATATATATATATATATATATATATATATATATATATATATATTATTCATCATTATTAAATAACATAGGATATATATTATATTCAAAAATTTTATCTAATTTAATAAATTAATCCATATTTTCAGTGAAAGCTTAATAAGGATTCTATCGCATGATTAGCATTTTAATAACCTATCAGAGCACATTTTTTTTTAATTAATAGACACTGACGTCGTCACACTTCGGTATGAAAGCTCTTAATTGAATACAATAAATTCTTTCTGACTAGGTACGAAATAAAGCTTTCATAACTGATCTTCAAAAATAAACTGGAATGGATGCTGTTGACACATTGTTAAGCCACGTCACACGGCCACGGTTCGGGCTCGAAAAAGTACATTTGAAACCCGCCTTATTTACCAATCAGCGTTCACTGGGGCGGCTGATTGAATGAACTACGAGTACGTAAAACAAATACATCTCATGCCGGTAAACAAGAAATGTGCACAAATGGATATAGTCCATTGCTGCTCTGTTATAACACTAACAGTGGTAGCGGCTTTGTTCGCCTTCTTTGTATGTAACATTATTTTTTAATGAATGATAATGCAATGGTTACCCCGCCTACGTTAACGGTATACACTGGCGGGGAGATGAAAAGGCAGGTCAGTTAGCCCATTGTGACGAATTCAATGATAAATTAGTCACGGTGTTTTCTAGGGGGAACAGCGTGGAGATCGACCTGATTGGGTATGTTAATAGCAATAGGGACATACCTCCCCATTACTAATAGTCCCTTCCCTCATGTATGTACTATTTAGTGTAACAAAGATATTGACAGTCGACTTAAGAAATGTGGTAACCCTAGTCTACAGGGGGGAGGGATTGTTCGTAATGGGGTCTAACTGACCCATTGCTAGCAATACACCCTATCAGGTCGACCTCCACGCGGTTTCCTCTGGAAACCGTTGTGGTTAATTCTAGTGAAATTCGTCACGATTGGCTAACTGGCCTGCTTTCATCGTCACCTATTATCCTCACTGGTGCCAGCGTGTACCAATAGCGCAAGGGAGAAAGGGATTGTTAGTAATGTAGACTAAAGATCCCATTGCTAGCAATATACCCAACCAGGTCGACCTCCACGCGGTTCTCCCTGGAAGCTATCATTGTTAATTCCTGATGAATTCATCATGATGGGCTAACTGGCCTGTTCTCATTCTCGTCTATCACCCTTCACTGGTGCTCCGCCAGCGTATCCCGTTAGCGCAGGCGGGGTTACCATACCATTTATACCCATAAAAAAAAACAAATAGCGCAGGCGGAGTTACCATTCTATTATCACCCATTAAAAAACCCTCGATTCTACAGTCTCACCTATTGAATTTTCTAAATCTAAACAAGTAATTAAGTAGACAATAGTTCATCATATGTATATGTTTATGTAGCCCGTGTGGTCCCGGCATAGAATAGGCCATTCCTTCCTTTCCCGTGGATGTCGTAAGAGTCGACTAAGGGAGAGCGAAGGATGGGCAGCAGCGTCGTTCTTAAAACATATCCAAAGCCTAACTGCAGTTGCCAATTCGTGGCAAGTACTGGCAAAAACCCCAAAGGGAGGATTATGCTCAGCAGTGGACATAAAGGCTGGTATGATGAAGACGATATATGTAGGTATTTATATATAAATACTATATTAATACATACTCGTATATATATGTCTGTTTTATGAATGTTTGTATGTAATTATCCACTGCTGAACATAGGCCTATTTTACTAGTAGTTGCCACCCTTGGCAGGCGGGTTGGCAACCGCCGTTAAACTTCAGTAACGTTTTAAGAGATCCCTCGACCATTAAATTGACGAAAATGATTTATATTTATATGGACACAAAAATTATCATTAGAATTATACTAAATAATATTAACCATATAATTAGACCGCTGTGACGCAAGCGCTAGCCGCTCATGATTAAGGATCACGAGTTGGTCCCACAACTGATGGATCTTTCTCAATCCACTTAAACGTAAGTTAAAGCGGTAGTTATTACATTAAGATATAATGTGTGCTTACAATTTTTTTTAAATAAAACCTTAGATTATATACAAGTAGATAAAGTGTCTCCATTCAAATGCTTCGAGGAAAGCAGATCAACTTTTTCATATAATTTTTCGTGATAAATAGTTATAAGTGATTCCTTTATAACTTCTATATTTATTTTGTATTATAATTTCTGCATCTTTTTAATACATAAATACTTATTTTATTTATTAAATAATACGTCAAAATCATTGTCTGCGTTACTCGTTAGTATATAAAACACTGATAAAAAAACGGGTCAGCTAATTTGACAAATAGATGACAAAAAGTTGACCCGTTTTTGAGGCTCAATACTCTATCTATATAATCTAAGAATAAAATATATAGTAATAGTATGTGTGTACGAAATAAGACTATTGGAAACCATAAACGCGATGTTCCCGTTAATAAAAAATGAGAACAGGTCTCATGGTAGACGGCGGTGTTATTCCATAGCCGTAGGTTGGAAGCTATTAAACTTGCATGGGACGAGCTGCCAGTTTGCAATAGTAATTTAAAGTTGCGAACGTACTAAAAATAAAAGATCGCAACCCTATCGGTCGCCGGTTGTTACAATCGAATCACTAGCTAGTTATTTAACTAGCAGTTATTTTTAGAAACTAAACAGTTATTGAGATGAAAAAGTGTTTTCGGATGATATAATCCCGCGAAGTCAATTTTTTTATACAACTTAGAATGGCAAACAAGCTGACGGCCCACCTGATGGAAAGTGGTAACCGTCGCCTATAGACATGAGCAGTACCATGGACATAACAGAGTATACTGTTTCACCCATGATACCCCCCATGCGTTGCCATTCCTGAAGACTCAGGTGTTATTTCTCTGTACCCTGTAATTTCACGCCATATCCCACCCTTCAAACCGAAACACAGCCATGCAAACACAACTGCTTCACGGTATAAACACGAATAGTACAGAGGTACCCAAGCAATCGACTTTTGTACAAAATCTCCCTGTGGTAAATTATATTAATTTATACAATTATCATTAATATAATAAATGCAAAAATTTGTAACAATCGATAGATAGATATAATTATAATCGATTGGATAATCGATTTCAAAGTAAAACAGTGAAAATGAGTCCGGATAATCGAATATTCGGATATTCGAGATTCTACTGTATAATGTTTCTACTAGGATGCGACAACCTACGAGTGTATTATATGTAAATTAATAGATATAATTTTTCATTTGCTGTCTGAACATTTATTAAATTTGAGTAAACTTTCATATATTTTTTTACCACTGAGGTGGCAAACACACAATCACCTGATGGTAAATTTTTACCGTCACTTAAAGCGTCTATAATAAATCTAGATACAATGTAGTTGCATTTTGCAATTACAACACAAATATCTCTTCCATAACCCGTCCACCGTGCAAAGACAATCAACGGATCAATCATTCATGGGAAACCTGATCGCTTTAATAGAGATATGAATATATAAATAATAATTGAATCATAAGCATTTTTAACGCCTATCGCTGGCAGTATTATCATAATAATGCACCAGCCCCGCCCCTCGCTGTGGCGTGACGTCGCATAACGTCGTGTGGGTGGACTTACAGGGCCCAGTTAGATAAAGTTGTTCTATAATGTTCTATGTTTATTAATTTTAATACTCCATACAGTCAGGTTAGTTATACTACTTATAAGTCTGTTATGTCCATGGTACTGCTCATGTCTATAGGCGACGGTTACCACTTTCCATCAGGTGGGCCGTCAGCTTGTTTGCCATTCTAAGTTGTATATAAAAATAAAACAAGAACGGCTGGACCGATTTTAATTATTTATGATTTGACAGATTCGTTTGCGCCCCTAATAGCTTAAATATTATGTAAATATTAGAAAAATTCATTATCCTCATTATTTCAGCCATTATCCGTCCACTACTGGACATAGGACTTCCCCCATAGACCGCCATAAGGAACAGTCCTAAAGCCACCTGCATCCACTGACTTCCTGCATTTTTTTACCTTTGGAGGGTTTTGCCAGTGATTGCCACGCTTGGCAGGTGAGTTGGTAACCGCAGTTAGGGCTTTGGGAATGTTTTAAGAAGGACGCTGCTTCCCGTCCCTCAACCATTAAGTACCCTTAATAGCCTCTTACGATACCCACAGGAAAGAAGCTAGTTAAAAAATAATACGAAAATGAAGTACAAAAGATGGTCTTAACGCTGAAGCAATCTTTTCTAGACAACTTTTGGGTAGAGAAGAAACTATAAAGACAGTAGCTATTTAGCACAAGAAGTGTATTAAATAAAAATAAAGGGAAATGAGGGTTTGAAAGCCAAAATCAACTGCTTTGAATGGGACAAAGGTATCCAAGCAATCGACTTTTGTACAAAGTCTGCCTCTGGTGAAATTTATTCATCCCAAGTTACTTTTTAAAACATATTCCATACCTCTCCATATCACGGCTCGATTATGAACGACACTGATAGCTTCTAACCGTTAAGACTCCGATACCACGAGGGCAATAACAATCTTTGCTTTATTTACGCGCTAGATCCCACCCGCGGTTTCCACTGTAATCGAGATATAAAATTTTATTGTTACGATCTTAGTTTGCAGGTTTGCTTTTTGAATATTGAAACGGAAATAACGAATCTGTTTTAACGACATTTATCTATAGTATTATAGAGTGAATAATATTGCCTAAATATTACCGGTTAGTCCCGGCGTAGAATAGGCCACCCCTTCCTTTCCCGTGGATGTCGTAAGAGGCGACTAAGGGAGGCTGAGGTATGGGCAGCAACGTCCCACATAAAACATCATAAGAAACCTAACTACGGATGCCAACTCGCATTTCAAGCACAGCAACTATTGGCAAAACCCCCCTTATGGAGAACGCCTATGTTCAGCAGTGGACAGTTACCGGCTGATATGATGATGATGATGATGATGATTTTTTTGTTTTTCGAAACTGTCAGTTTTGCTTTCAATCATGTTTTTTTACGCAACTTAGAATAGCCAACAAACTGATGGTTCACCTGATGGAATGTGGTAACCTATAGACGTAAACAGTACCGTGGACATC